>NC_136505.1:14568617-14896117 GCF_053919585.1 Euprymna scolopes | reverse complement strand
TCAGATGAGCACCTGCCATGGAAATAACGATAAAACAAAGATAGGCTCGCAACGTCTCTTCTGTGGGAGAGAGGTTGCAGGGAAGAGAAAAGGGCATCCCCCACTAAGCCACAAAGTCTATTTTGTACTCTGTCAAGGCAGGATAGGCTGTTTTTAGCAGCTCCTGCCCAGATATGGCAGCAGTATTCCATCCTTGGACGTACTTGGCTTTTATATAGATAGAGAATTGCATCAGTAGTGAGATATCTTCTGGAGCGGTAGAAGGATCCCACCATCTTTCCAGCAACCTTGGCAACAGACTTGATGTACGTGTTCCATTTCAGATCAGGAGTAAAGGTCAAACCCAGAAGCTTGTCAAAACACGGGGCCTCACCCGGATGAGAGCCATCCATCACAATTGATGCCAGATGACTTCTAAGAAGTCAAATGTTTAAATTGGAACTTTGCAGGTGTAAGTCGACTAAATGGGTTAGTTCTATGCATGCACAAATATACATTTATACCTTTATTTTTTAAGTTTATATATGCATATGGCTTTAGCTCAAACGGTAACCAATAACACTGGAGCGCTAAATGTGTTGGTTTCAATTCTGAGCTGATAGCACCATAGTCATATATATATATATATATATATATATAAATATATATATATATATATATATATATAAACATTTGAAGTTGTTACTATATACTGGGTACAATATAATAATCAATAGAAAATTGTCTCTATAATAATATAATAAAATTGAAAATCTGCATAAATTAAAATCATATTGAAGTGTATTGTACAACTGGATAACGTTGGGCGGCCTGCTAGTAGACATCTCTGCAAATCTTCAGTAATTTTGCAAGTGGTGAAAAGTGCTGAAGTAAACGCTTTAAAATTATTGTCTGCTTATCTGACCCTGTTTAAATTACTCAGAGATTTTCTATCAGATCTGAAGCTGTAAACTATACTTCTTTTAATTGAATTTTTAATGTCTGGGTAGTGTCTGTTTTGTGATCATGATGGCATCCTCTTAGAAATCACCTTCTCCTTTGAGGGTGGAGTATAGCAGACGTCAACAGGAAAGTGTCGGATGTTCATTAGCAAACTGAACACGAAAATTAAATTCTGGTTGCATAGTTTTGCTAGTAACAATAATAAAGTATGCGTTCATTCGATTTATATTTTTTATCAATGAAAATTTTATTTCAAAATGAAGCACAGTCAAGATGTTTTGAATTTTTTTTTTCAATTTTCTGATCTTATTCTATTTGGGGATGGAACATTTTATTGGATGCTAGACATTCACCTGCTACATTTTATAGATTTATACAACCAATCATAGACTTGTTGTTCTTGAAATGACCTTTGCTTCTCAGTGATACAGACTTTGGTGACCAGTACCAGAAGATTGCTACATCTACATTTCAACTGAGAAATTTTAAGATTCTAACCCTCTCTTCAAGTGTAATTGTTTGTATTTTTCTTGCACTTGGTTCACCGGGTATATTTGCCAGTTTTTTTTGTTTTTTTAGTCTGATTGGTCCTATGATTACTAGAATGATGGAAATTTTCATAAGATTTCAGTTTTTCATGTTGAACACAAGACCTTATTTCGTTACCTTTTTCCTCTCAGCTCTGTTTAACTCGGCATCATTGGGAATGCTAACTTCTAGATTTAAAACAAGATTTGTCCATTCAATTTGCAAGTTTAGTGTGACAGATCAATGACTGTAGACATCTGAACATTCTATTTTAAATTGAGATGTGATCGATCAACAGTATATTTTCAACTGAAGCATGACTGATCGATAGCCAAAGCCTCTCATAGCAATGTGAAGACACTACTAAAAGTTTCGGTCAACACCTACCTACACTTGGCTTAACAATAGTGGGTTGAGAAATTGCAAATCAGAAAACTCTGAAAGACTTCTTTTGTAATGAGCATTGTAAAACACAGACTTGAATGTGTGTATCCGTCTGAGTAGGAAGTTGTATATTTGATCTTGCTTTTCTTTTTGTGAAATGTCTCCATTTCTTTTCAACTTAACGTTTCCACACTGTCTATGATAGATTCAAGTTCATCTTTTTTTATTTAAAAAAAATTAACGTCTAAAAATGGTTCCTTTTTAAATTTTTTACAATTTAGTATCCATTTGAAGAGACAACAATCTTCGTAATTTTATGTATTGCATGGAAAGAAAGTAATGAGAATGATCTAATGGGAGTGTAATGGGAGTCGTAAAGCTTGGCTTAGATCTGATGATCTCAGAGGAAACTTAAATCTGCATAGTATAAGATGTGTTTAGAATAAGAGACTTTGTTTAATCACATTGAAAGAATGGATGATAGTTGAGGTATTGGGTTAGTTAGCATGGGAAAGCTAAGGAAAGCATGAAAATAAGTGGTAACAATAGGTTAAAAAAAAAAAAAAGAGAATAAAAACCTGGTTAGTGTGGAAGTTAATTGTTAAAAGTTGTTAAACACATGCCTGCATGTAAAACGGCCATTAAATGAAATATGATTTCTTGTGTGGTCTGCCCCCTCTTGCTATACCCATTTTTCCTCCAACCATGTTCATCAGGTGATGTCACCAAATTTTGATGCTCTGGGTCTCAGTCATTTGGTATTTGGTGATTACTCCGGCGAAGGCCCTGGATGTTGAAATGTTCTGGTCGGATTAACTATTACTCTCCTCATGTTGTAAAAGATGAAGAAGGCAATCTGTCTGGCACTGGTCATCAAAGTCTGTATCACTGAGGAGCAAAGGTCATTTCAAGCCAAAAGAAAAGAATAACAAGTCTGATTGGTTGTATAAAGCAAATTGATTATTCGTTGAAAGATTACGCAACTTCGATCATTCACAAGATCCTAATGTACATGTTTGTAAAGTCTGGACAATTTGGTGTTCAGTGATCTAAACCTTAATTCATAATTCTCAATAATACATTATTGTGGTAAGTTTCCAATAATATTTGCAATTTTGTGTGGATTTGACCTGCAAGATTGTGACTGGTCAACAGACCTTTATGCCCGAACTTTCCTTCTTCATCATTGGTCCCAATCTCTCAATGTTACCCTAACAGGAGGACCCTTTCCTTTTTTATCAATCCCAATCTCTCACTATTACCCTGACAGGGGGAGGTTCCTCCTCCCTTTGGAACATTCTCATGAATGTGTTTCCTAAATTTGCATTAACCACAGTTTCTCTTAATATAATACTTATCAAAATTTTAACTACAGGGAATTGTCTTTTGGCAGTTAAATAATCCTCAATCCACATCTCATTGCCTCACCTACAGCAATCTGTAGTCAGTCTGTTTATTTGCCTTCAATTTGATTATTTTGAATGAGAAATATCCGTTTGGCATATTTCAAAGACTCATTTATTTTTCATACAAATAAGTGATTAATCTCTGTGATCATTGTTGAATTCAGTTTGCCATATTTCCTGTTTGTTTCAAGTGTCATGTTAATATCAACTCTTTACTGTCTGTTCATTTCAATTATCGTAAAAGTTATCTTTGTTTTGGGGCTTATTCAAGGCAGATGGCCAATCTGCCACTGGAGAGACTCTATTGATGCAACAACTGCCCTTTTCTTTCCCAGAAAAGTAAAATTAGCAAGATTCTCTGTTTGTTATCTGGTCCCATCATTCTCGTAATTAATTAAAAAGTAAGTTTCCGTTTAAGAAAACTCTCTACATATTGGTATTATTTTAAGATTAATATTTCCTTTCCAATTCTTTGAAAAAACTGAAAAGAACAAGATTCTCTCCATTGTCAGGTCCCATCATTCTTGTGATTAATTTGAAAATTTTCTTTTACTAAAACTTAGTCCAACCCTTTCGATCCAACAACACTGTCATATCCTCCTTTGTATCTCCTCCAGCAATAATTCGAACATCCAGATTGCTTGTCTTGAAATATCTCCCTAAAAGATATCGACACAGTATAACTGAAAGTAGCTGATGTTATTTCAAAAGGTTCTTTCTACAGGCTGGCTGGTCCAAAAGTTTTATTACTCTGACAAAAATGTGATAATAAGAGATGAATCATAAAATATCATGTCCTGGTGTAGTTATATTGCTACTGTGTGTAAAAGAAGTTGCCTGCAACCCTGTCTGTGGTCTCATCTTGAAATCACAAACACAAAAGCCCGGATTTATCAGATGATCCTTCTCTACAGCTGTGGGACCTGGCTGATGAGAGCTGCGGATATCTAAAATGCTTGACCTAAACTGTCTCCACCAAATTCTGCAGATCTGCTGACACCTGTTTATCTCCAGTACATGAATCTGGACATGATACAGGATCATCCCCTTTAACTAAGCTGTTTTAAAGAGAAGTTCAGCCATGCTACGTGCCAGAATACAATTCATCTACAAAGCGATAGCTCCAAAATCACTTCAAGATTGGCAAAGATGCTTGGGAGGCCAGCTGAAGATATAGTCTTCACCACAAAGCTGGTCTACAGTGTTCACTGCTGGTCCTGGGATTGGCTGTCCATGACTATCTTGGCTTTTTGAGACCGTTGTGCTTAGTCCCCATTCATCTAGGATACTGTGTTCTATGGAAGGAGCCAGCTAAACCCAACATGGTTTAATGCCGTCAAGTTAAGGATTGTAAACATTTGCATACAAAAACCAAACATTTATTATTTGGTTGTGGCAATTGAGTTAACAAACGTTGATCTCCTTGATTTGCTAGTCATCCGCTTTGTAGGTGCAAATCCATGGTTAATGTAAAATTTTTGGACACCTATGCATCCTTAACTGCCACATCCATTCCAAGATTTTTCCTACCTACTTAATGTAGGCACACTCCCATCTGACATATTGTTTCCAGCTGGGTATTGTTTATTTAGCAAATGGATGTTTTTCTAATAAATCTGCACATGTCATTGCATCCACAGCTAGATATTGTATGCCAGCTACTTGTGTAACAGAATCGCTGACTTGTATTTAGAAGCAGCAACTAAATCAAAACATGGATTCCATGGACAAAGCTTCTTTCTTAGAACTGCACGCCTGTGGAATTCTGTTCCGTCTGTCTGCTTCCCACCTGACTACAACTTGGATGTCTTCAAGTCCAATGTTAACAAATTCCTAATGAACTGCCCCTTAAGTAAACACTTCATCAAATCTCCATACTAACGTAATGTACTTGCAATAACCCTTATCCCTGAGTGATTTCCGGGCCCTGATAAGTGGTGACACTGTAAAAAAAAAAAAAAAAAAAAAAAAAAAGCAACTGTATGACCCCTACACAAATGACCTTGCCACTGCACAAGCTGACATCACAGCAGAGGAAGAGAAGGAAAAACAAAGTGAAGAAAAAAAAAAAAAAGGCACTATGTGGCAAAAAACCTTGTGCCGGCGTGAGATGGACATATGGCCTGTGGTGGCATGAGTAGCTTTTAAACGTGTTTAGACAGCAGGGTTTGATCACTACATGGCAAAACAAGATGCAATGTATTGTTGGAAAGTACCTTTTTATTTCAACTAACAGAAAAAAGGGTAAGCAGAATTTCTTTCCCTCGTTTCTTTGCGAGACTTTCATATACAATGACATCGGGTCAGTGTTAACATATAACCTACAATGTTAGACCTGCAGAAAATCCCGTCATCGCAATACTCCCGAGATAGGTATTCAATAGTAACACTGCATTATTATATGCAATACAAAAAATGGTTTCCATACGGACCTTCTCAATGTATGACAGTGTTAATGAAAGTGAATAAATCTATCACATGTCCTTTGCTACATCATTTGTTACTACAAACAATAGAGGAACAAGACTTTGGACCACTCGATAGATTAATTTTTTAACCAAAGTTTGAATCTTTTTTTTTTTTTTTTTTTTCCTAATATTTTACCCACATATTTTAAGGATCTGTGACATAGTGGATCAAGTACTTGGTTGGTAACATTTAGTCTTAAAAATTACACTCTTCTGGAGGTTGAAAGTTCAATCCTCAGTGCAGGTGACGCTCAAAATGCAATTGCGAATTACATAGGACTTCTACCCAATCATGACTGACAGAATGAGAGCATGCTACTCTTGTGGTTTAAATAAAGAATTCCGTTCAACAAGATATATGAAGAAGAAGGTTACCTCAACCAAAACCTTGTGAAAATAACTCTGAAGATGCGAACAGTAGTCCGAAGAATCCAAATACAAATTTGACCCATAGTTGGATAGGAAGAAATGGATTCATACATTTTTTTTCTCAATTATTTGTGAAAAGGATGCCACAATTCCAATGCAGCATATCAACTCTCATACAGTCTGCAATAATAATTACTATACTAACACTTCTTCTCCTATATCTACTGGAAAGGCTACCTGACATTGTCCAGATAGGAAGAATAACAAATGTTTATAATATATTTCTATTTAGAAGTGGATCTCTGGGTAGTCTGTATGATCTAATGGATACCCTTTTGAACTATAAGATTAACTAGTTGAATCCATTGTGTTCAATAATGGTATTGCCATGTGACTACCCTTTTCCGAGCAATGATTAAAATAGCAGACCCTATCTATCATAGTGTGTTCTATGAGATAATCATCCCTCTGCTATATCTACGTAACATTTGTAAATACTCGCTGTCCCCCACTTGCACTTAAAGAAATGTGAAATCTGATAAATTTAAAGAAGTTTAAATAGGTGTTTATGCGAGAGTTATGGGGGAATCGGAAGTCTACCTTTTTTCTTTCTTTTTTTTTTTTTTTTTTTCAATAGGTAATGTTAAGGCAATATCAGTAAATGCACACCGATAGTCTTGACACAGATTAACAATTATCAAGATCCATAAAGTTTCCAGCAATCAAATCCACTTTAAAACAATATTCCTCTTCCATCACTTCCAGCACGACCGAACCCCCCCCCCCCCCCGATTTATCAGAGAGATCTATGTTTTCAGTGACATCCGTGCGTCTGTTATTCTGGACGATTGCCAGATAACCGGCCATTAGTTTTTTCCTGAAATTTTGCCACAAATTGTATTTCATTAAATAGATGTGCACAGTAAAAAAAAAAAATTTTTTGCAAAAATTCTTGTTGCATCCCCAGGGGCTGAAAAGAGGTAAAAAATGGCTAAAAATGACATGTTTTGCCCCATAACTTTTGATCCATATATTAGATTTTTCTGAAACTTGGCAAAAATATGAAGGCAACATTGGCCCTTCACACTTCTTACATTCATCATTTCTTCACAATTTTTTGTGACGTCATCTCAGACAGAACCATGCACATTCTGCTTATTTTATTTAAAAAAAAAAAAAAAAAAACTGAAATTTTATTAAAAATCCTGAAATATCTGATATTTACCTCAACACTGATGACTCGTATTTGCATATAGCTTAACTACATAATAATGTCAATGGGTCTTATACACTATGAAATGTGACGTTATCAGTACATATTAAACATTTTTTTCTTGTATACTTATCTTTAAGATTCACTATGTAGCAATCATTTTCGTTAATTGACTTTCTATCGAAAGTAGTTGAAATTGTTTATATACCAGACCACACAGCCCTACTCGACAACAAATGCTGACCCCCAACATTGTGTCCATGGTCTTCTCTTCTGGCCAATTTTGTTGTCTCTTGCATAGGTGGTTGTGGAGGGAGTACACACAGCTTCACAAGTATAAAGAAATAAAATGCAAAAGAAAATGTATCTCCCTACTGATGCAATTCTCTATCTATATAAAAGCCAAGTACGTCCAAGGATGGAATACTGCTGCCATATCTGGGCAGGAGCTGCTAAAAACAGCCTATCCTGCCTTGACAGAGTACAAAATAGACTTTGTGGCTTAGTGGGGAATGCCCTTTTCTCTTCCCTGCAACCTCTCTCTCACAGAAGAGACGTTGCAAGCCTATCTTTGTTTTATCGTTATTTCCATGGCAGGTGCTCGTCTGAACTTTAATCTCTGGTCCCCCATCGCCAATCTTTTACAAAAAACACCCGTCTAGCTGAATCCACTGTCAAAAACTTTCCCCACTCTTTATCTATGCCTAAATCAAAACGTAGATTCCATGAACAAAGCTTTTTTCTTAGAACTGCATGCCTGTGGAACTCGGTTCCGTCTGCCTACTTCCCTCCTGACTACAACTTGGATGTCTTCAAGTCCAACGTAAACAAATTCTTGATGGACCGCCCCCTTAAGTAGACACTTTAAATATCCACACTAACGTACTGTACTTACAATAACCCTTATCCTCTAGTGGCTTCCGGGCCTTGATAAGTGGTGAACACCTTATAAAAAAAAAACATAAACTCTGATACATTCCGTAGTTATCAGTTGGGTTCTGGGTGTGTGACACCATCACAGGGAAACGACTGTCTAACTACTAACGTCCATATCTAAAAGGCTTCTTTATCAGATGACGTCAGCTCATATCGAACTGCTACAACCTGCACTTCAGTGTCCTACTGTTAACTGGCCTTTACTGTCATAAACTGACGATTGTCTGTAAACTGTTACAAAACTCATTGTCACTCCTTAAACTGACCATAAACTCTGAACCTATCTTTTATGTTCTCTCTTTTGTCTAATATATTTTGTCTAGGTAACCGCAATGTAAAATTTCAAGTGTATGGCCCCAAAATTGACAGGAGTTTGGTAAAGTTTGCAAAGGTCAACTCTTTCAACTTGGACCTCTTGGCAGCTAAATTTTTGCCCAAAAACATTAAAAAGCTTGCTGCATGTCTGAATACACTTTATGTAAAATTTAAAATGTTTAGAGCAAAAATTGGCTGAATAGTTTGCTAGAGACCATAACGGTCAAATCTTTAACTTTGACCCCAATTTTGACCCATTAACGTTTGTTTTAGGCTCAAATTAAATTAAAGTTTGATCCATGTCCAAATAACCTACATCTAAAAATTCAAGTGTTTAGAACCAAAATTGGCAGAGGAGTTTGGTAGAGTTTTCAAAGGTCAATTCATTTTGACCCCTTGACAGCCAAATCTTTGGTTAAAAACCGATTAGATTTCCCCAAATCTCAATACCCCTTATGTCAAATCTCGAGTCTGTAGACTGAAAATTGACAGTAGTTAGGTAGCGAAATGTATATACACACACATACACACACACACAATTCCACTTAGATATATAGATACACACACTTATTGTATATTATATATAATGAAAATATGAAAATCAAACGCAGAATAAACATTGAAAAAATGCTGGATTCAAATCCATCTCTATGAAATCCTTCTTTATCCCTCTTAGAGGAAATAACTTAAAAAATGTTCTATTAACAACTACCTCAGCATTACTAGAAATGAGGACTAGTGTACTCCTGCTACTAGTCATCTACCCATACTCAATCGTTTTTATATATATTTGTTTAAATTTTCAAGTTTTAAATAAAGTAAAAAGAATATCATTGTCCATGGACCTTGGGTTTACTTTCAGCAGCCTTGTTTTCTCCTTTAGTTCTCACATTGAATGACCACTGTTTCTGACAAAGGGGGAAAAGTTGTTTTTTGAGGTGGAACCTATCCACGTAACACTTATCTTTGACTAGTTTTTGACATTGGAGCAGTATTTTAATTTTAACACCTTACATCAAGTGGTTTCATCCCTTGTTTGGAGCGATTTTTATTAAAAAAAAAAATATATACAAAATAAATACCATAATTAGTTTCTTGATTTACTCTATCTGATCCGATCAAATGGTAAAAAAAACCTATACAAAGATTAATGTTGTTATAAATATATTTATATTAAAAAATCGGATTTGATTTGAGAACAGTAGGTAGGACAGCCCCTGGAGTGATTGTTGTAAGAACTTAAGCTAGCGATACCCCTTAGATAAAAAGGTTCAGTGACAAGGAGGGCTACAGAGTCCCCTCCCCCCTGGGTTTCCATTTTTTGAGTTGGCCCTTGTGCTTAATTACTTAGTTTTGTATTTTTCCAGAAATAAATAAAAACCAAGTTACATTTTTTTTCCAACTGAATCCAAAACAGAATACACAACGTTAATAAATTGCAATAAATATTAACTCCTAGTAAGCATCTTCTTACCCTAAAAATGAAGTAATCTGAATTGTTAGCTGATTATCGTAAGAACATTTAACGCATCCTATTTATAAGACCAGTGTACTTGTACTACATTTTAATGCATGTTAATACTAACAATAGCAGCTTCTTTCCTTGTCTAGTACAATAAAACATCTATAAAGTAAGGTTTGCTACCTAGATTTACTTAAATATGTGTCTAGGATCAAGCCATGGATTGGCAGAGCAGTCTTCTTTCAAAATGATGATTTCTGCAAAAAAATGAAACCGATGTAGATAATGGCGATAGTCTTAAGATTGTTTTTGAATGTAGCAACCACAATAAGCTTTAAAAACGTGACCATCCAATTACAGCATAAAGATTACTGCCCTTGATGATTGGTCATCATGCGGTTTGCCAGTGTAGTTACCAAACTTAATGATGCACCTATCCACAACCCTTCTAAGGTGGAGCAGAACTGAAAAACTGTCTCTTCAAATCCAGTAAAGCATACAGAATAGCAACATTCAATTCTGCAACCACTGTGATGCCAAGCAAAGAGGATTTTTCTATCAAACCAAAGTGGATTTTCTTTGCAACTAGTCACGATGTGATTGGATTAGTGGTGCAATGAAATACCATGCTACAAAACAGTTTGCAGAAACTATTTGACAGTCAAACGTGTGATGCTGGAAATATGGCAAGAAAAAATGAAATCTTTTTTGACATTGATATGATTGTGGCGAGAAAGAAGATTGGTAAGAGGTTTGAAGAAGGTAAAACAATACTCAGAAGAAGCAGCATTCATTTCATTCTCCAATCTGCATCACAAATTGAACACTAACTGGATGAGGATGACTTGAGGAGTGATGAGTGAGGATGATTTATTCATGGACTTTAAAAATTTAACCAGTTGATATTGGCACCATTGCCTTATATTACTTTCATGTACAGGTGTGTTGGGATGGTGAGCAAAACTGAAGAGGAACAAGGTGATGTAGATGTCAAATTCATGCACTCCCATGGTCCTGGATATAACCTAAAACTATATCCGATGGTGAGGCCCCACCTTGCGGGCCTTAGGGAGTGTGGAGCCACCCTTTAATTGCCATT
The DNA here is from genome assembly GCF_053919585.1 of Euprymna scolopes. Lineage (NCBI taxonomy): Eukaryota > Metazoa > Mollusca > Cephalopoda > Sepiida > Sepiolidae > Euprymna > Euprymna scolopes. The sequence goes on along the minus strand of NC_136505.1, from coordinate 14,884,995 downwards.
GCTCCCAGGTCCACTCTGACCCGGAGTGGTAGTACCTGTTAAGATCCCAACTATGGGTTAAATAGAATCTGACTTAAAAAAAAAATATATATACTCCATTAAAAATCGTTCCTCAAAATAACTAGATTCGGCATTAAATAACCTGAAAAAGGTTGATATGCCGTAAAACAAAAACAACCAACCAACCTATGGACCATGGAAAACATTCAACTGGCCAGAATGTGGCGCTAGCTGCTATTATGAAAATGTGCTCTACAACCATTGGAAGAACTTACAGAATCTATGATGAAGATAGTAAAACGATTTCTGGGCAAAGTTTAAGTATGGGTGACATTTTAAAAATTTTCTGGGTTTGATATGGAATTACTTCCATTCGTCCAAAAAAAAAAAAAAAATGCTGCTTGTTTAGATTTTAAATTTTCACATTTCAGGTGAAAACATTACATACTTACATGTCATGTTGAAATTAATTGTAATTCCAAAAATTACTAAAATTGATACAGTTGAGAAATAATTACTAGTAAAAGTAGAATTTATTGAATTATCAGGTTTTACATTATGTGGAAGAACTGTGCAACCAATTCAGTATGACAAACTGACTTATCTCCCTTGACTTAAATTGAATTAAATTAAAGGTCCACCATTTTTAAACGGGACATAATTGTGTATGATTTTGTTACAAAATACATCTAGTAAATCTACTGAATCATATTTCATAATTTTTGGAATTTATTCCGCCATGAAATGTAAGTATGTAATGTTTTCACCTGAATTTCATTGGTTCAAGAAATCGCCAATGTAAACAAATAGCAACGCCATTAATCACCACAAGTTAGAAAATTGTATTAAGAGAAAAAAATCAATTTTGTTTGCATCCAAATTTTTATCAAAATAAAAAAAAATTAAAAAATTTTACAATTTGAAATTGAAGAGAATTTTGCTATATTTACCTGTTTTTGCTAAACTCATTAATTTGGAATACCTAATATTAATGTTATTATGAGTCTTGAAAAAAGGCTTTGAAATAACACCTGCGACCAGGTAGCTGTCTCATGTGGAGCATAAACAGTTTTAATATAGTTAGGGTAGGTGAAAAAAAAAAAAAACTTTCACATCTATTTAGATATTAAAAACACTTAGTTATGACAAGTTTCATTGTCCGAATGAAACGCAGAAATAAAAATTGAATAGGAAAAATATAGTCGCCATCTTTATAAATAAAAAAAATGTTAGCTAAGGAAGAACGATAATTTCCTTTCATAATTTTTGTTAAAAAAAGGCAAATTTGAGTTTGTTTTTGTTTTTTTAACAAGGAAGTCACCACTTATCAAGGCCCGGAGGCCACTTGGGGATAAGGGTTATTGTGTGTACAGTAATCAATGGGATAATATCATAGTAATCGCTAGTAAAGGAGATCTGATAAAGTGTCTCTTACTTAAGGGAGTGGTTCATCAGGAACTTGTTTATGTTGGACTTGAAGACATCCAAGTTGTAGTCAGGTGGGAAACAGGCAAATGGAAGAGAGCTCCACAGGAGTGGCTTCTAAGAAAGAAGCTTTGTTCATGGAATCTATGTTTTGATTTAGGCAAAGATAAAGAGTGGGGAAAATTATTGATAGTGGTTTCAGCTAGACAGGTGTTTTTCGTTAAAGATTTGCGAGGGGAGACCAGAGATCGGAGCTGTGGAAAAATTTGTTTTTTGTTTTTTTTCTTGGAATTTATTTTCTACTAACCTCCCTCCCCACAAATTAAAATTATTTTAAAAATTGAAAAGTTAATGTATTCATGACAATTTTCAACACATTTGAAGAATATAGATTGAAGATTTTGTTTCAATTTCGTACACTCACCCAAAATTTTTGTAAGGGGTGGGGGAGTTTATTATTTTACTTTGAAATCACAAATTAGCTGTAAGAAAGTAAATAACCCATTTTACTTTGAATTCTTTTTGTGCTTGCGTGTACACATAGTGGATTGGTGTTGTGACCTCATGAGTGATGATTAAAATAACGATTTAAAAAATTGTCATATCTCTTGTGTTTTATTAAATATATTTTTATATTTGGATGCCAAAGAAAAGTAAAAAAAAAACTAAAAAAGCAAGTGAAGGTATTAACGGTTGGGTTAGGTACAATTTGACTCTTATTTCATCCTGGTTTTAATGAGTAATTTCATAGAGCTTAGAACAGATTAGACAATTTACATGTAAAACGCCTTTCAGTGGAACAGTGTTTTACAGGCGGGCAGTTCTGGGGAAAAAAACTGTTCATGAAATCTGCGTTTAGATTTGGGCACAGTTAAAGAGTGGGAGAAATCATATTGTGGTTGTAGCTAGTCAAGTGTTTATTTTTGTGAAAGTTTGGCAAAGAGAAACCATAGATTGGAGTTCAGTCGAGTACTTGCCATGAAATAACAATAGAACAGATACAGGCTTGCAACATCTCTTCTGTGATAAAGAAGTTGCAGGGAAGAGAAAAGGGCATCACCTATTAGGTATTAAAGCTGGTTTTGAACTATCAAAGCTGGATAGGACACGCCAAGCAACTCATGCCCATATGTAGCAACATCTCTATTTTAGGGCATATCTGGCTCTTCTATAGATAGATAGAGGATTGCATCGGCAGTGATATACCTGCTGGAGCAGTAGAGTGAGCCAACCATTTTTCCAGCAATCTTGGCAACAGATTTGATGTGTTTCATTTCAGATCAGGAGTGAAAGTCAGTCCCAGAATCTTGTCAAGACATGGAGCTTCTCCAAGACGAGAGCCATTCATTTCAATTGGGGCGTGATGAGGATCAGAGCAATTATGATGAAAGGAGAAAAGCTTGGTTTTCAATGCATTAAAATTAACCAGCCACCTTTTTCTCAATATCAGTAGAGAAAATCAGAAAGATCTTGGTCATTGCTGGCCTTTGAAGTGTTGCCATAGATTGTGGTGTCATCTGCATAAATGTCTAAGAATCATCTAAGAATGTGATTTGGGAGATCATTGATGAAGATCAGAAAGAGTTGGGCCTAAGATGGAACATTGAGGGACGTCAGTGTTAAAACTATGAGTTTCTGATTTGTGCCCATCAACGACTACTCTTATAAGTCTATCAGAGAGAAAGTATTTAATTGAGAGAACATATCCAGTTATTCCATAATTGGCGATCTTGTGAAGTAGACCTTTATTCCATACTCTATCAAAAGCTCGTCTGAGCTCCAATCCCTCGTCCCCCCTCGCCAATCTTTCACGAGAAACACCCGTCTGGCTGAAACTACTGGCAATAATTTTCCCCACTCTTTATCTGTGCCTAAATCCAAGCGTAGATTCCATGAACAAAGCTTCTTTCTTAGAACTGCACGCCAGTGGAACTCTCTGCCGCTTGCCTGTTTCCCACCTGACTACAACTTGGATGTCTTCAAGTCCAACATAAACAAACTCCTGACAAATCGCCCCCTTAAGTAAGATACTCTATCAAAACCCCCAATATTAATGATTACTACAATACTATCTCATTGATTACTGTACACGCAATAACCCTTATCCCTGAGTGGCCTTCGGGCCTTGATAAGTGGTGACCCCCATGTAAAAAAAAAAAAAAAAAAAAAAATTAATGAAGCAAGGCCGGCATGGCTGTTTTTTTTTTTTTTTTTTTTTTTTTTTTTTAGGGGGGGGGGGTACTAACAAGCAGATTTATTGAGTGTAACACCTCCGTTCAATTTCAAAAGACACTGTATATTCCCTGTAAGAATAGTTGTGCATGTAATGGTCAGGTAACAGTTGTACAATCCCTAACCACAGCTCTCCTGAATCTGCACTGTTTGAATGCAGTGGCAAGGAGAAATCCAGGACAACTGGAAACAATGCTGAGATAAGCAGAGAGCACATACAGCACCTGGAATTCGTAAGTGATCACCCATTTTAATACTGTGATCAGGATCAACATTGCTTAACCAGTGACCTAACAGGAACCGGCCTGTTAACGTGATTATGCCGTATTGAAAAAGTGAAATAAAAAATTTTAAAAATTCAATTTAATTGGTTTGTATTTTAAGTGAAGGGTATTTTTATTTTAGACTATACATTTATCGTGATTTGTTTTTTTATCTTGTACATACAAACTTACTTCGACAATCCCCCCCCCCCGGGTGTACTTGGCCGATGATATCATGAAAAATCATTACTTCCCACCCTCACGAGGTAATTCCTGGGAAGGCAGTCATATGCTAACAAAACCGATATTACTGTATTGGAAGAAAGGGAAAGAAATGTTAATAACAGGATTTATTAAGTGAAAGAAAACTTTAATTTAAAAAAATGACATGTGGGGAAAAGTTTTGCATGTATTCATTTAGATTAGGTCGTAGGTCTATCCTATAATTTAATTTAACTGTTCAAAGTTATAAGAGGTTGCTTTTCTTGTATCATTAACATGAAAAATTAAAAACTTTGAGCTTTAATGGATACAATACATTTCTTGCATGTATAAAAAGTGTTTGATATTCTTTTAGATAATAATTAAAATAAGCTTATCTCAAGTGTTTTCATTAATTGTATATTTATATCCAAATATTGTTTCTGAATTTTTTGAATGAGGATTGATTATTCACAAGGACCTGTGGCATAGTGGATAAAGTACTTGGTAAAATTCAGTTATTAAGTTATGAAGGTTTAATCTGTAGTGTGGGCAACACTCGAAATACAATTGTGAATTACCCAGAAATGAGAGCATGCTACCTGCGTGGATTAAATAAAGGGTTCCATTCAAAATTCTGTGCAGATTCCAGAGTTTGGCAGATAGTTCCCAGAGTTTCACAAGATGCATCTGAAGAAGGTTGGAGGTTACATCGACCAAAACATTGTGAAAATAACTCGAGATGAGAACAGTAGTCTCAAGAATACAAATACCATATCCAAACAGTTTTTTTTTATGAAATTGCCACCACAGCTACACTTGATAACACTGCTTGAATACAGAAAATGCCAAGCATGTGTAGCTTAATGTATTTTCTCTCTCCTGTGAAAATTTTGCCAAATTCTGTCATATTTTGAGTCCTCAAATTTTACTATAAAATCTTTTCTAATAAACAAAAAATACCATATTTGCAGACATGATATTAACATAAATATGATTTGATTTGTCTGGCTCTCTGAAATACGTCTGTGTACACACACTAATTTTTGATATTTAGGTGAATTTAAAAATGTGCTACATACACTTTCATCTGGTTTAACAAGTTTATTAGGTCAACTCAAGTTTTATCATCTTGTCTTACTGCTATGCTTGTTTGTGTAAGAATTCAAGACATTTTGCATAGTTGTAACTGGTTTGTTACATTTCATTTCGTAAAAATGAAATAACTGTTGACATATACCAGTTAAAAAAAAAAAAACATTAAATGACAGCAACATTTTTTTATCTTTCAATTTCCAAGACTTTTTTTTTTCTGGAGAAGAGAATATATCCAGTAAGGGATTAAATCTAAGAGGGGGGGGGCTGCAAAATGTGTATAAATATGGCCACCAATGAAGACGAAAGGTTAAAGAAAATTTAAAGAGAAAAAAAGTAAATTAAATAATGGTGGAACATTTGAATTTTAAATAATTCTACACTATATTGGTATAGATTCCATAATTTTGACGATGGAATAAAGGGCAGCAGACGTAACAATTTTAAAATTATTATCAATGATTTTTTTATGAGATGTCAACCAATGACTTTAACTTAAGTAGAAATACAGGAAACCAGGTTTTCTGTTGTATCCAAATTTTATTTTATTTTTTTTACTAAGGTGCTACTATTAGGATTGTGTCTAACAGGCGACTATGGAAAGTTAAGCAGGAAGGTCTTTGTTCATATTACATTTAAACTTTTGCATGTTAGTACAGTTGGGAATAGGGAGGGAATTCCAAAGTCTAGAGAAGAAACTATTAGAGTAGAAAGCTTTCTGACATCTAGGGTTTACACTAGTAAGGGGGTGAGATTTTGCTGCTTGTCAAATGCGTAAGGAATATGTGTGTTAGGAGGCACAAGTGCTATGAGTTCATCAGATAAATTCTATAAAAGAACTTGTAAAACAGGCAGAAGGATGCAACATTGCGGCGATGGGACAGGGGTTCGAGCTCGGCTTGTAGAACAAGACCTTTTAGATTGGAGATTTTTTTAACTGTATTTAAGACTGAAAGGCTATTGGTTTGTGCATTAATTTGGTAAATTAGCTTTATATTAAAGAATACATGATTAAAGAAACAATCGTGTATGATGGGGAAAGTATTAGCATCGAACTCTGTAGATGTCTATATCAAAAAGATAAAACTATTTAACTCCACTAATATTGGAATTATTTTTTTCTTTTGTTAATTAAATATATTTCTAATTCCGTGGAATTTCCACACTCCTACTAGTTATTTTATAAAAGAAAATGAGTCAAATATGTTTTGATAAAACTTAAATTTTTCTGGATAACACCAAAAATTAGGTTTTTGGATAGAAAAACCAATAAGATGCAGCAAATATGAATTTATTAAGATTTCTTTCGAATGTCCCCTATTTTATGTAATGTTTTGCTGACTTCTTTGGTAAAGTAACCACCACATGTCAAAATTACTATGAGTTACTTTCTCATCCCATTACAATAATGATCATATTATTATATTTAAAAACGAGGTTACATCAAAGGGAGGGTACTCTTATTTTTGTCCAGGGTTGCTAGATTGGTCTTTTTAAGGCCAAATTTTGCCAACTTTACCCCCTCCTTTTTTTTTTTTTTTTTTTTTTTTCTTTCTTTCAAGCAGTTAGACCTTCAAACTTGTTAGTTTTTTTTTTTTTTCAAAGCAAAACATACAGACAAAGGAACGACAGAATATTATAAAGATAATGAAATTATATTCAATGCTCGGGTGCATGATAACTCCTCCAAATTACATGTGTATGAATCCTGATATACATATCTATATGGAGAGGGAGGGGGAGGGGGCTCTGCTGTAGTTTTCATGAATTTCTGCAAGCATAAGGGTTTTAAAGGATGCAATTAACTGATGCAGATAATTTGTTCCATGTTTAACCAATCCTGAGCATTAAAAAATGTTTGAAAATCATGGGGGAACTGTTCTATTTTGTGATTTTTTTTGCATGTCCACGTGTGTTAGACAAATGACATTCAAAAAAAGATGTTCCAGCTTATTGACAAGATGGTTGATAACTTGGTGGGTGTTTATCAAGTTAGTTGGCAGATGTCTGATAGAGGACAATCACCTGGTTAAGTCTGAGCAACATAAGGTGTCCAGATTGATGCCAATTGATGAGTCAGAAAAACAGGTGACTCAAAGTCCACAGCAAATGGTGTTGGATACAAAATTTGCATTTATATAGAAACTAGCGGTGCCCGGGTATTTTTCAGGGTATGTGAAAAAAACGAAGCCTTCACAACGCGCAGTTGGAAAATAGTAAAGTGTTAAAAAAACAGGTGCGCGTTTTTGATTGACGTGACAGCGATAGGTATTCAACAGTAAGCATTTTGTGCGGGACAGTTTTGAATGAGGAGAATAAATCAGTTTGTTTGTTTTTAAAAACCCGCTCCCTGTTTATTAGGAGGAGCGAAATGAAAGCTACAGTCTGATGTGATGAAGTCGACATTAAACAAACATTGAAACATTACTTAGCTCTCTTGAGACAACTGGCTTTCGGCCTGTGATTAGAGTCGAGTTTCGCTTTTTTTTTTTATACCGAAAACCGAACGTAACGCGTGCCGATGCGGGAAATGTCGAATAATTAACGTTTGAAAGTCAATAAAATTAAATAGACAGGCGAGCTCCGTGGATAACTCTGAGATATTACAATTTATAGATGATATAAAAAGTTTTAAGAAGTTGTGAACCGAGCAAGCGCTTCTCTGAAAGCCTTTTGTGGACATCAAGGAAAAGCGTACATACATACATACATTTTCGCTTTTATGTATATATATAGATGTTCTGCTAACTGTTTCGGACTTCCTGTTTCCATTAAAAACATAAGTAATCAAATTGCCGTAAAAAAAAGATAATTATGTAAAAGTTTCGTACACGTTCTGTCTTCTGTCACTTTACATGAAATCCATGTGTATTATTTATTTTTAACATAATACAAAAAAAAAATTATATTATTTAATTGAAATTCATTATTGAGATGAGTATAATTTATTTATTGCAGACTATTATCCTCATCTTTTAGTTGTTGTTTCACAACGTTTCGGCCCACTATTCCTATGGCCTTCATTAGGTGGTAACTGTGACGGGATAGGAACTCTAAATCTCCTAACTGCATTCCCAGCAATCACTGCCATCCATAGTTGTTGTTTCACCATGTTTTGGGCAAGTAAGCCTCTGACCAGCTTTGGGTAGGATTGAAACCGCTATCTTCAGACAATTCTCACCTCGAACCGTAGAAATTCAACGTTTTTTTGTTTTTTGAAAGGTGACTTGAAAGTATAATTTGGTGGTAAAGAGTTAATGATTTGATGAATATTAAATTATTTTTTTTTTTTTTTTTTTTTTTTTTTTTTTAATGAGGTCTTAAATGTATAATTGAAGCTGTTGCTTTTATGTGTGAAATTAAAACTATGGAATTAGAAATCAGTTTTTTCAAGTCCTTTTTTGTAATCTGATTTTTAAAATCCTTATGTCAATTAGACATTTTAGTTATGCTGATAACTGACAAATCTTTATATGTACAGGCTGTCTCAAAAATGTACTCACACTTCTATCAAACTGTTATCTGGTCTGGTTTATAAAATATTATCAGTATTGTCTGGTCAAATCAATTTGAACTTTTGTGAACCTGATTCTTCAATTACATTTGTGTTCTGTATTCGAAGCTATTTCATTTCACTCTATTCATAAAGGTTTTTTCATCGAAGTGTGAGTACATTTTGAGACACCCTGTGTGTGTGTGTGTGTGTGTGTGTGTATTACATGTTGATATATATTGAGTCCGTTTTTAATTCAATTCAACTTGTGTGTACACAATGATATTGAAGAAAAAATCAGTTAAACATATTTTAAAGATGTGATTTTTTTTATTATATTGACTAATAGTCATTAATGACAATAGTACATATCGCAGCAGCTTTTGTTCTTTCAAAGTCCTACGCACACTTACGTAAATCTTTTTATCCTGATTTTATGATCTCATGTTTTGACATTGATTCTAATCCTTTTACACCTACAACTTCAATATTACACATTAAAAAAAAAGAGGATGGATTATAATATGCGTATTGACTCACGAAATACTGATATTTTAATGTAACAATAAATTTAACCTTAATTGACTAATCTTTTTTTATAACCTTTTTTTTTCTTTCGTATTATTTGGATTCTTCAGACTGCTGTTCTCATCTTGAGTGTTCTTGCGTTTTGATTGATGTAACCTCCAACCTTCTTCAGGTGTATTTTGTTGAACTCCAATCTTACGGACCCGTGACGCAGTGAATAAGATACTTGGCAAAATTCAGTTGTAAAAGTTACACATCTGGAGGTTGAAGGTTCAATCCTCAGTGCGGGCGACATTCAAAATACAATTGTGAATTACTTAGAATTTCTAACCAGTCATGGCTGTTGGAACGATAGCATGCTAGCTTCATAGATCAAATTCTGTGCAGATTCCCAAGTTTGACAAAAAGAGTCCCGAGTTCAATAAGATACACCTGAACATCCGAGATAACATCGACTGAAACGTTGTGTAAATAACGCTCAAGATGAGAACAGTAGTTTGAATGATACAAATGATACAAATAATCCTCATTTTAAAAATTCAGAAACATGTTTTGCCCTCATTCAGGTTATTCACTTGGCAGAAATAATTTCAAATATAGTCATGTTTACAATTTTTATCTTGAAAGGAAAGTTCAAATAAAATTTGCAATATGAGGTCAAGAAAAAACTGTTAGTGTGGTAGTGTTTTCTTTAAAAAAAAAAAAAAATAGACAGCTATAAAATAGCTAGTGTTGGGACGATTCCTAAATTTTTTTCCGATTCCAGGAAAATGTTGATTAAAGATTCCGATATCAAGTATGATTCCGATTCCCATAGAATTGTTGTTTTGAAATATACTATTATATAATCAAAGTTTTTGTGTCGCGAAAAAATTTGGTACAGCGAAAAAGTGGAAATACAATTAAGGGAATTTGAAAACGATTTGATTTTTCTCGTAAAATTTCTTTCATTGAAGATAAAAGTCAAAACAAATATTTTAATCATGAATTAAACATGCACCATGAAATTAATAACAATCAATTTCAGGAGTTATTTTATAAATTAAAAAATATAAAGACAAAGTCATGATTAATTCAACAAAAATACAATAACATCAAATTTCAAGGGGAATAACATGTTTTGTTTATCTTTTGATATTCATTTTTTTTCTCTTTATCTTCAATAACTTTAAAATTTAACTTTTTTTTTTTTTTTTTTTTTTTTTTTGCAGCTTCAATAGCTAACATATTTTTATTCCACTTTCTAGAATATTCTTATTTCTAAATGAAATTGAAAAATAACTAAATCTTTGATTAAATTTTTAACCTTTTATATTCAATCGTCTCAAATTATTCCTATTTGACTTTTTTAAAAATATTTTTAACAATGTTTTTACATCTAAATAAATTGGTTTATTTCTATATTTTTAATTTACTTATCGTCCTTTAATGTTTATTCTTATTTAATGTCTTTAATTTAATTCTTTATTTCTATATGGAAAAAGTAAATTTTTGGTAATTGTTTATTTCTATTGTTAAAAAGTCATTTATTGAACTTTCGAAATCGCCTCCGACTTAATGCTGTTTCTGACAACCTTTTCATTTTTATCTTTTGTTAGGGGTTGGGGGAAACATTTACCTAGGCTCACATCTCTACTGTAATACCAGGCATCGGTGAATGTCGACCAAGTCCCTACAGTCCTTTAGTTGAACAGCTCTGAATGACTAGTTAGTTTGCAAAGTGTTAGGGTTCAAAGGATTTTTTTTTAAATGTTAAACTTTTTCCTTTTTTTTTTTTTTTTAATAAATTTTTCACATTTTATTTTTTTTTTTTTGTGCAAAGAAGTTTCAAAAGAAATGTTTAATTGCTTCATTCGCAGAATATTTTAATGAAATGTAAATTTCTAAAAAAAAAAAAAAATTTAATTCACTTACCGCATTTATTTAACAGATAGCAAAATGATTGTTTTCTTTTGTAGTTTTTGAAAAAACCTTAAGCGGAACCGTCAGTCAGCATAATATGTAGTTCTAAGGTTTTTGTTTTTGGATACTTCAAAAAAGGCGACCGACTGTCAAAGTTTTGCAAATTGATACCACGTGATCAGTTTCATTTTAGTTTTAGAAATATTTCCTGAAACAGCCTTCGTTCAAAAAATTGAAAGTACATATATTGTTCTATCAAACCTTTTATTGTTTAAATAATTTGACTTTGCTTGTTTTATTTTTAAAAAAATATAAAGGTTGACAAGACATTTTTCATTTACTAATGAGATTTTTCATTCATTTACTGATGGAAGAGTGTTGATAAAAAAAAAAAAAAAAAAACTTTCCAAAAGATAAGCTCCTTTTATTTTATTTTTCTTTTTTTTTTTTTTTGTCACCAGTTGGAAAAACCACTGATTGTTCACATGATTTACTCGCAATGAGAGCATTTGTAAAATCTTTTCACTGAGGGTTAAGTATTCAACTTTTTCATGGACTTGACGTAATTAGGCTGTTTTATACATAAACTTCACTCACAAATGAAACCGCATGGCCCCTAAAGTTTCGAGACAGACAGCGCCTATGTATGTGACGGAATAAGAAAACTCATTAAGATAAATGAAGATTACTTTTAAAGTAGTTAATAAAATTCTTGTACATCATATTAAATGTTATAAAAAGTTATATGATGTTTTTATCATAAATTTTTGAGAGCATTAATCTCCATTCAAATGAACAGGTCAACTTGAAAATATTAGAGAATCATAATGAAAGAATCGTAAATCTAAGGTATTTTTTAACGATACGATTCCAATTATGATTCCTCCCACCCAAAATACACGAGTCTTCTGATTAACGATTCAGATTAATCTTGGACCTCTATATACCCCCTAGATTATATGTACGATTTGCGAACACGCATCACGTCTAGATTTATTTAGGTCAACTTTTATAAAAATTCTTGCTATTTCTGTTTCTCACGTGTTCGTTCGGCTTTTTTGTATAAAAGCGAAACTGATCTGAAGCGAAGGTGCAGCTCCTGGCCTTCGTGTCAAGAACATCCAGAAAAGCAATGGGTGGTTGATATATGTGGGGGAAACTTCTATCAGACAATTGCTATTCATATAGACACTCTCCTCTTTAAGGGGGCTGGTCCCCCCCCCCACAATTTGGCAAAACAAAAGGTTGGGAAACAAAACCAAAATAACTACATCGCAGTAAAAGTTCACTGCGGCACTTCTATGGCGCACCTGTTATTTTACCTTTTTAATCATTAAATTTGAACTCTGTTTAGTTACTCTCCCTTCACGGGCGAGTGGTAAGTTGTCAGGTTTTTTTCACACTTTCTTTTCCACCTTTGCCTCAACGTTCCGGGTTCGATCCTACCTACTTCCCAAAACTTTTTTTTTTTTTTTTGGTACCCCCCCCCCACACACACATACACACACTTACAAACACCTGGGAAACGCCGGGTACCCCTGCTAGTCTATTATCTAAATTTCACCTGCCTGTTTAAATGTATGCTTGCATGTCTACCTAAAACTTTCGACAGAGGCAACGGATTTTCACGAGATCAGTATTGTTTTGAAGCTTGACTCTTCGGACGACAAATATCGAAAAATTGGCTTCCTTCGTCCTCAACTGGGCACTTTTCTACAAGAAGGGGGTCGCTTTTTTGCTGATATTTTCGAAATTCATCCCCTCTTTTCGATTGACTAGCCTTAATTTAAACCTTCGCCACTTCCAGTTTGGCAATGGATGCAATGGCAAAGACGTCACTTTTTTTTTTTTTTTTTTTTTTCCCCCCTCAACACACACCGCCGAACACCCGGGCAATGCCAGTATTTAATATATTCAAAACAGATTCCGAAAATGAATATTTCAGCAAGTTCTTTTATTGAAGAAAATCCAAACATTTAGTATAAGATTACGTGTTTATAAAATTTTAAATAAAATAAATCTCGTCAACATGCTCAATTTTATCATATTTAGAGTGAACACCTCTCGGAAATTACTCTGAAAAATCACTGTAGGCAGGTTGAACTAGCTTCCTCCATCTGAAGGAGGAAGTGTCAAGCTGATATTCACAGTTGTTGGTCCCAAGTCACCTGTATCTGAAAAATTTATAACATCCAATAAATTCTTTAGAAACTTATTTCACTAAAAATCAGATGGAAGCAGCAGTGCAGCACCCCGCCCCCAAACAAATTCTTTTTCTATTTCATTTTCTTTATTTTGTCAGATATTTACTATTAAAACCTATAAATCTTTTGCTCTTGAATTATAAAATGTGTAAAAGAAAACTTTTCTATAAAAATATAAAACTTGATTTAATAAGTATAAAATCTTAATTCTATTTTTTATTTATTTATTTTTTTTTTTAAGCAAATAAACTGATCCCACCACTGAAAGCTATAGCTAAAATCGACCAATATTATATTGGTTCCTCCTAGTCCATTTGACGCCACCCCCTCACTCTCTCGATTCATTTTTGTCTTCCAATCTGTTGCCAACTCCTTGTCCATTCTCAGTTTGCTTCTGGGTATCTTTTTTTCTCACTTATTTGTAACTACTTGATACTTTTTTAAAGAATGGTCTTTACAGCATAACAAAAACACTTCATAATGATGCCGTTTTGCAACTTTTTTTTTTCATTTAACTTGAGAGAATTATTTGCACTTGACTCTATCCTTTCTTTTATCTCTGTATTCTTTCCACTTTTCAGCTTGTCTTTCTACATTTTCAGTGTTTATTAGCAATGAAAAGGACTCTCAACTAGTACTACTACTACTACCACCAACAGCAGCCTTAACTATGAGTCATTCTCACATAGTAGCAAGTAGTGTTACTTTGACTACCCTCCTCTTTTTCCCTCTCTCTCTCTCATCATTATATCCCTATTCACTGTTTTCCAACAACTTACTAGTTTTTCTGCTTTGGACACTGACCCAGAACTTCTATCCTAAAGGTGTAAACTGGTCAAACATTTCTTGTCTGGGTGTGAAACCACACATATTTTGTTGGACATTTTCATTTAACTCTTTTTCACCCTTCTGTTTTGAGTCACTTATCTATTTCTTACACACCCTTTTATATATATATATATATATATATATATATATATAACTACTTCATTTATTCGCATAAATTTAATATATGAAAGTATAGATTTATGTGTAAACTTTAAGTATTTACTTCAAAAGTGCTCAATACGTAGGTAGAGCTTGCTAGTAATTTATAAAATATATATGGCGATTAAGCTACACTGAATATTCTGCGTTTCATCCAACTGACGAATCCTATAGTTGGATGAAACGCAGAATATTCAGTGTAGCTTAATCGCCATATATATATATATATATATATATATATATGGGTGTAAACCTGAGACAAAATTACTTATACATCTTTCATGCATTTTTTTTTTTTTTCTTTCTGATTATTCAAACCTATTTTTCTCATTTTTTATGTTATTCTCGTAAGATTTCAGCCGATATAATCTTCCACCTTCAAATGCATTTTCTTGAACTCAAGAATTTGTTTAGAATTTCAGATTTCAAAATTCAACAAGACTTGAAGATGGTCAGACGTTATATTTTGCTGTAATATGAGAACAGAAGACTGAATTATGCGCATAATAAAATTAATCCTCATCTCAAAAATTCTGAAAGATTTTTTTAGTGTTAATAAATTTGGTGCCATTTATGTTTTGCAAATAACTTGAAGCTTTATTTTCATTGTAGCTTAGTTTGGATTTTTTTTTTTTTTTTTTTTTTTTTTTTTTTTTTTTGAAAATATATAATCTGAAAACTATTGTATTGAAAAACTTTAGTGAACTGTTGAAAAAAGAACAATACCAATACTTGTTTTGAACATAATAAATAAAGGTCTTTTCTGTTTCTTTCTTTTTTTTTTCTTTTCTTTTTTTCTTTTTTTTTCTTTTTTTTTTTTTGGTGAAAAAGAATATTTCTTTCTTTGGTAGTCTGAATTTATAAATTAAATATTTGAATTTATAAGTTAAATATCTGAATGAAAAAGAGTTTCATTTCTAATGTAAACCATTTAAAGAAAGTTGTATATTGATTAAAACAAATTCCCATTAATATATATTTGTAAACGGGGTCGTTAATAGATGGTAGCATTTAATGCTATTAAGACTAAACCCTTTCCTTTTAACAATTACAAAAATTCTCAATCACTGATATCCAAACTGAGAACTTATTCTGCAAACACCTTGGCTTCGCATTCACAGGCGGCATTAATTGAAGCAAATACATTGAAGACACTAAATGCTGCTGCAAAAATGGTGGGTTTCCTCTACCCTGCTAGAAAATTATTCGCACCTGATAATATCCTGTATCTTTACAAAGCCACCATTTGCCTGTAATTGAGTATTCTTGCCACATCTGGGCTCGTGCATCCATCACTAGCAGTATCAGAATTTTTGTAGGAATTTTTGACACCCCTAACCCGAAACTGCGAATACAATATAAAAATCTCGGAATTTCTCTGTTAAAAGTGGGTTATTTATTTTCTTTATGGATTATACTTCCAAAATAAACTATTACAGTTGTTTTAAAAGTAATAGAAATATTTTTTTTTTTTTTTTAAAAACAGTAATGAATTTTCCGAACTCAATATTTTTCAATTTTTAAACTCAATTTTTTTCAATTTTTAAATTTTAAAAATCTATCAAAGTTTTTCTATTGATTCTATTTTTACGATATTTTCAGGGTCAATGTGAAATTTTATGTTCTTTCCAATAAATCGAATATAATATTTTAGACAAACGTTTTTTTTTTTTTTAATTCACGAACCTCCCCCCCCCCCAATTTTTAAGTGTCTATTAAAAAGTAAATACTTAATTTAGTCACCCGAAAGTAAATAATTAATTTACTCACAAATTGAAGAGAAAAGGTCAATACATAATATATTCAAATTTAAAAAAAAAAAAAAAACAGTGTTCTTTTAGAATTTTACCTGTAAAGTTTGAAGTTTAAAACCTTTTTTTTAAACCACGTTATTTGTTTTTTCTTTTTTTTTTTTTTTTTTTTTAATGGAACCTTGGTTCTTGCTCCTTTTAATTGAAAAAAAAATTAGGGCTTGAATTACATTTTTCGAGGAGTTATAAGCTTGGAAAGACAGGGGGTCGAATAATTCACGCCTCCCATTTTGTAAATGTCTAATAATAATTAATTTAGAACCCGATAAGTACATAATTATTTACTCACAAATTGAAGAGAAAAGGTCAGTACATAATATATTCAAATTTAAAACAAAAAAAAACAGTGTTCTTTTAGAATTTTACCTGTAAATCCGAAGTTTAAAACCTTTTTTAAAAAAAAACACGTTTTTTTTTTTTTTTTTTTTTTTTTTTTTTTTAATGAAATCTTGGTCCTTGCTCCTTTAATTAAAAAAAAAAAAAAATTAGGGCTTGAATTGCATTTTTCGAGGAGTTATAAGCTTGGAAAGATGGGGTGGAATTATTCGCTATTTTCACGAAATTTCTGACACTGCTAATCCATCACTCGCCTCTCTCTTAGACAGGGTTTAAAAAGGAGTCTAATAGGTCCTGCACTGTCAACCACACTTTAGCCCCTGCCCCTATTGTCACAGTGTTACATTCCTGTACCTGTTTTACAAGTACTTTAATGAAATATGTTCTGATGTACTCCTTGCACTTGTACCCCCTCCACATGCATACACCTGACAAACCCATCTAGCAGCAAAATCCTACCCCTTCACTCTACAGATTCCTGGATGTCAAGTCTTCTATTCTAATAGCTTCTTCCCTTGGACTGCTAGACTTTGGAGTCCCCTTCCTGCTCCTTTGATCGTACTAACCTGCAGAAGTTTAAATGTAACGTGAACAGATACCTCGCCCATCTTCATACATGATCTCAAATAGTAGTCCCTTACATTCAAATGGCAACCTTGTTCGAGGTGAACAAGAGTAAAATAAATAAAAAAAATAAAAAATATAGCTTATTTTATCAAAGAATATGAGTTACATTTCTGACCCTTTCCCTTCAAAAAAAAAAAAAAAGAAAATGGAGGGTGTATTCTGACACCTGATTTATAATAGCACATAATGCTCATGATTGAATTTCGATATATTAAATATTTTCTTATATTTTCCAAAGTTTAGCTAAGATAATTTAATGGTGCAAGTTTCCACTTTTAGCGTGCACATTCTGAGATTGCAAGATGTAAAAGAAATGGTTGCATTTAATCAAACATATTTATTGGTGTGTGCAAGATGATTCCAATATTTTTCCCAATTCCAATACAATTTGAAATTCTGTTAAAAATTCCTGATTCTAATGAAATTAGATTCCAATTTTATTTTTTAACCCTTTAAATATTAAGCTATAAAGTATTTGTTTATTTTTTTTTATTTTATTTTCAGGCAATCATACTGGTAGTTTTTGTTTTTTTTGTTTTTTTTTTTTTTTAGCATCAGAAAACAGATACAAATTTTTCTGATTCTGATACCCCAAAATGTTCTGATTTTTCTGATTCTGACTAATGATCCCTACACTAGTGATTAGATTACTACACAACAAAGCCAATTCTGCTGAATTTGTAAGTTGTACTAATGCTGTTAAGAAAATTGTGTACTACCTCCCCCTTCTGCCAATATAGGTAAATCAACTTGTGTTCAACTCTATGTATACTAGTAAGTTGTTTTTGGAATTTGTCTGTTCCAAAGCCAATAGAAACATGTGATTAATTAACAACAAAGGAATAGGCAGAGTAAGAATTACTAAGGCAGTAGTTTTTACCATGTTAATACCAGAGTTTGAATTTAACATAAATGTTTGTTTGTTTTTTTAATGGATATGTTTAATAAATTTAAAGAAATTAATAACATTTGAAAAGAAAAAAAAAAAACAATGCCTATATTTAACCAAGTGGCAATTTATATATATATATATATATATATATATATAATTTGCTTAAAAAGTAGACTTAGTTTATTCAACTTTTTTCTTTTTCTTTTTTTGTTTTTAAACGTACTTCCTAATATTTTATTTGTCAATAAAAATAGCATGTTAATTCTAGTTACTTATTCTCTCATGCAAATACTAAACAACATTGTTTTTTCAGAAAATCTAATGAATTTCTCTTGCTATAAAGTAGTTACTATAAAGTAGTAAAAGCTCTGTATTGATGGAAATTGATATACTCAGCTACAAACATCACTGAAGGAGCAGGTATTTGCGTATGACGAATAATTTCCATTGGATAACCTATTGATATTAAATAACACTGTTGATATGGTTGAAAAACAAACTGATCAAACCTTTATTCATTAATACTAGTTTAGATGACGAACTAGGTACTGAGACAATATTGTCAATATTTTTTTGTCAAAATTCTAAATTTTTTATTAGATTCGTATTGTTTGAATTTTTCCAACTACTGTTATTTTTGTGTGTCAGTCCGTGTAACCTTTTACCATCTTCAGGGTTATATTTTCAAACTCTGGGAATCTGCAAAGAATTTTGAACACAACCCTTTATTTAATCCATGGGGGTAGCATGTTCTCATTCTGTCAGTCATGACTGGGTATAAGTCTTAAGTAATTTGCAATTGTATTTTTTGGTGGCAATTGCACTGAGCATTGAACCTTCAACCTCCAGTTAAATAACTTTTATGACTGAATTTTACCAAGTATTCTATCCACTGTGTCTTTAGTCCTGGCTAACGGAACTAGAGCGTGCTATCCCATGGATTAAATAAAAGGGTTCATTAGAAATTCAGTGTAGATTCCTAAGATTAATAGAAATATTTTAGAATTTGACAAAAACACCTGAAAAAGGTCGGAGGTTACCACACCAAGCAGTTGTGAGAATAACACTTAAGATGAGAACAGTAGTCCGAAGAATTCAAATAATACAAATCATCATTTTCTTATCTCAAAGATGCAAAATATTTATTCGAAGCTGCAAATCTTCATTGATAGCATTAGAAAGAAATAAAGATCTGTTTCTAAGTTTGAGATATAGAAAAGTTAATCGTTCAGCTTTTCAAAAGCAGCACATTGTCTCAACTGTTTACTCATTAGGTCAGCTGTACGATCGGGCCAAGCCAAACTTGTGAATTGCACTTTCACTCTCTTTCACAGATGCAATCCTATTAGTTTAAATAGGATGAGTCTGACTGTAAATATAAATTCCCTATCTAAAAATATTCCCACAAAGATTTTAAATCGATTGGTGATATTTACGGCCTATAACAAGCGTAGTAAACAAATTGCTTGTTTCTCAAGTTAATCGTTATTTGTTACAAATTTAGATTGACGTAAAATCATAGAAAAATTCATCTTGCCTAAATTAAAGAATTTCATGATTTAAGAATTTTTGTTTTCATTAGAATTATGTGTGTTTGTATAATATATTTATAGTTTATTTATACAAATATTATTGACTACATATGTGCATACATGTTTCTACTGCAACTCCTGGCCTGAAGACACTGCTTCTTAGGAGTTACCACAGATACATGTATATACATATGATACATATGAAGCCAGTAATGCTTGTATGAATAAATATACTCTAAATTACACTCTGCTTGTTATTGAGCACTTTTTGATTAACACCGGAGTTTCAGTGAATATATATATATATATCTCAAAATTTTTCACCTTTTTATACTTTTCTTATCAAAATCTGTGAAATCGCCCATTTTTCAATGAAATTGTCTGTTCTAGTTGAGGACCTCAAACCCCCGCTGTGTTCCAGGAGGAACCTTCACATGTCTCTCCATAGTCGTTAGTCTATATTGCACAGTAGATTTTATAAAATTATTTTTGTATGAATTAAATTTTGCAATGCAAAACCCTAGTATCATGGTTCAATTGTGCTCTAAACAGGAATATTCATTTCGAATGTGCCACTGTCTTATTAAAGAGCCTACTGTTAATTATATAATTGTTTGAATTAAAGTTAAATGTACAAAACTAAAGTATCATGGTTCACTTGTGTTCTAAAAATCTTCATTTTAAATTCATCTCTAAGAAAAGAATCTACAGTTGATTTTATAGGCTGGGCCTTTCTGCTTGTGCAGTGATAAAACCTTTTAAATGCACTTGTGATGTTGGGTTGCATAAAAATGTTAACTTCAGTCAAAATTAGACTTTCTTTAATTGGATTGTTTCGTTTTTTGATATGATCGAAAGTATTCCGATACAAAATATACCTAAGAACATTCAAATGTGTCAAGTACCTTCATGTGAAATTTTTTTAAAATCGACTCGACTGTTTTGAAGTCCATAGGACACAAACTCTCACACACAGTTCTTTTTATATAATAGTACCTATTTACAATGCCTCCCCACGGGACAGAGTTAGACACCAGGGTCGTTTTTTAACATGGAGAAAAGGTACAAAAATAAAAATTGTCTCCGTCGTGAAGGATTTCTCCTCCACCGAAAGGAAGTGCAGCATCTGAAGAACAGATACTACACTTTGATCTGTTGAAGCACATGGGAAAAGGGTGTTGGGTAGCTCATTTGAAATAGGTGTAATTCCTTTATAGGAAAAGGGGTGATGTCAGCGGAGGATCACAAAAGGTGGGGAGTAGACTTCTATCTAGATAGACTGAAAACATACTTATGCTTTTTTAAGGAAATGAGTGACCATTTATCAAGGCTTAGAGGCCACTCAGGAATAAGAGTTAATGCATGTAAGGTGGTTATTGAGACAAACTGTAATTATCAGTAGTGATGGAAATTGAATAAAATTTGATTATTTAAGGGAAAGGCACAACAAGAACTTGTTTACATTGAACTTTAAAGCTACCATGCTGTAGTCAGCTTGACAGCAGACCTGCAGTACAGAGTTCCACACGCAGACAATTCTAGGATAGAAATTTTGTTCATGGAATTTGCATTTAGGATTTAGGCACAGATAGAGAATTGGGCAAATTGTTGAATGGTTGTACCAAGGTGAGTGTTTGTTGCATAAAAGGGTGAGGGGGTGTTTAATTTTAACTTATAATTGCATTGACTATGATATACGAACTTACACATCGTCAATAGTACATGATGGCTGTCAATTTTTTTGCATTTGAGTTTGACAAACGCATGATGAGAAACTGCCAGTTACCATGTGATGTTCACCCTGTCCCCAGACTTGGATCATATGTATTTATTTCTCTCCTATCTTGAGAAAAACAAGAATCAGAAAGTGGGATTGAAGAGTCGGACCTCACTCACCCATCCACCCCGCCCAAAAAGTATCACTCCAACCTGCAAAATAATACCTTGATAGCCTTGTTGGCATTCCCCAATAGGGGCGCCTAAGGTGATTAGCAATAAACTAACCCTTTCTCAAAGAGAAAATAAAGCCTAAGCAGGGTGGACCTCCTAAAGCTGCACAGGACCAGCATCTTACTGCAATCAACAGGAAACGGTCTTTACAAGAATGGTCTAGATTGTGTTGATTTTGGTGCTGAAGTAATCATGAATATTGTGGACTCTTCCTTTATAATTGTAGCAGCTGATATAACTTGTTGAAGAGCGCTCTTTGCCTTGTTCTGGTGATGTGTATTAACGCCTAATTTCAATGAACAATAAATCAGTAAGTAATAAAAAAATAAAAATAAAAAACCATCTGTCGCGTAGAATTAAGAAATGCGCCAAAAAGTTTTAAACATTGCAAAATGATATTGTAATAAATGTTGCATTACCGCTAATGATAGGGAGATCGACTGGAATATCCGAACACTCTTTTAGGGGGCTCATTTCTATAAATAGCTATCATCCATCCAATATGAAGTATCAGTATTAAGCCCGCCCCCCCCCCAATGTTTCAACTGAGATACACTAGCGAACCTGTCTGTTTAATTTTTGTTTTTCTATAAATATTATGACGCGTTTGGTATATTGGTCTACGTCAATTCACTGTTTTTATAGCGCATTGTAATAGCTTTTTAATTCCAGTAGCTTTCCACAAATTGAAAGGTTATGAAACTTTGGTCCTGCTCAGCTTTCCTTCTACCTACAACCATGTTTTTTTTTTTCTCAAGACTAAGGTCAGTAGGCATCTCCTGTCTTCGCAATAATCATCTTTTGTTTTAGTTAGCTTTCTTACATAAAATGGCTTCATGCCTTATCCTGAGTGATTTCCATGAAAACTGCTACGATCAGTTGTATTTGTCTTTTTTTTCTTCCTCAAAATGAACTGCAATGCCTGAATTGAACAGATTCTGCAATTCTTTGTGTAAAAGGGTCATAGCGAATGATCTTCCATATGAGTGGCTTTCTGGCTCTAAAATATAGCATATGTATATTAGTGTACCTGTTTTGCAGGAACCTGGAAGGGAATTCCAAAGTCGAGTGGTTCTGGGGAAGAAACTACTGGAGTAGAAGGCTCTCTTACATCTAGGGATCTCAACTGTGAAGGGGTGGGATTTTGCTGCTTGTCGGGTTTGTCGGGGGTATTTACGTCGAGGGGTACAAGTGCTTGCAGTTCGTCAGAGCATTCACCTATAAAGTACTTGTAGAACAGGCAGAAGGAGGTTACATTTCGTCGATGGGACAAAGGCTGAAGCTTAGATGACAGTTCAGGACCTATCAGATTGGCGACTCTCTTTTGAACCTTGTCGAGGAGTGAAAGATAGTAGCAGATGCACTAGCCCAAATATGACAACGATACTCCATACATAGGTGAATGGTGGCCTTATAGAGGTACAGGATACTTTCGGGCATTAGTAGCTTTCTAGCATGGTAGAGAGAACCTACCTTTTTCGCAGCGGTCCTAGCAATGCTCTCAATGTTCCTGTGAACATTAAGCCGAGGAGTTTAAAAGATGTACTTTAGAAAGAGTCTTTGGCCATTGCTATTAGTGGTAGAGAAGGTTTCTTGTAGTTATTGAAGGAAACAAGTTTAGTCTTGGCAGCATTGAATGTGACAATCCATTTTTGTCCCCATTCCACTACAGATCGGAGGTCATCCTCTAGTGTTTCTGCCATTTCTTTAGATATGTGTTCATTTGTTTTCCTGTCATGTTTGTTATAGAGCATGGTGTCATCAGCATATATACCCATCTCACAGACAATTTTGTCAGGGAGGTCATTTATGAATATTAGGAATAATAGAGGTCCAAGGATATAGCAAGGATGCACGACCATCGAGAACAACCTGGATTGCAAAATGATAATGTAAAATGGTTCCTGTTTCCCCAACTGTACTGACATGCAGAAGTTCAAGTGTAACGTGAATCGACATCTTGTTGCCCAACTCCCTACATAGTACCCCTGTAGCTTATGTCCCTGATAGTAGCCCCCCTACATCAAAATGGCAATGTGCCTTGTTTGGGATGAAAATGTAATTTAAAAAAAAACATTATTGTGAGCGGCATGCTTCTCTGGGCATACAGAAATTTGTGCGTGTATCTCGTTTGACCAATGCCCTCAGCTTGATTTTGAGGTTAACTTTTAAAGACATTGTATTATCTGAAGAAGAGAAATGAGAAAACTGTTTTGATTTTTCTAGCATGTTTTTTTTTTTTTTTTTTTTTTTTATTGTGAATAGTCTGTTTTGTTGACAGAGAAAAACTGATTGGACAAAATCTCCAATCGAAGATCGATATGTAAAAATAACAATCACTGCTGCTGTTGCACCAAACAATATCAGTGTTTTTAGGGTCAGTGTATAAGCGCATTTTTTTTCTTTTTTTTCTTTTTTTTTTTTTTTTCTGAATTTTTTCTGAATTTTTTAGATGAGGATTCTTTGGACTATTGTTCTCATGAGTTTTTTTGGGTTTTTTTTTTTCACATTTTGGATTGATGTAACCATTAACCTTCAGGTGTATCTTGTTGAACTTGGAAATCTGCATAGAATTTTGAACGAAATCCTTTATTTAATGTATGGGGAGGCGGGGGGCATGCTCTTGTTCACTCATCCATGACTGGGTAGAAATCTTAAATAATTCTTATATTTTGATTGTCACATGCTCTGAGGATTGACCCTTGACCTCCAGAAGAATGTGACTTTACAACTGAATTCAAACAAATACTTTACTCACCATGCGATGGGTCCTTGTATCATGGTTGATGAAATGAGAGCATGCTACCCTCAAGAATTAAAGGGTTCTGTTTAAAATTTTATGCAAATTCCCAAGTTCGACAAGATTCACCTGAAGAAAGTCGGAGGTTACATCGACTGGAACATTGTGAAAATAACATTCAAGGTGAGAACAGAAGTGTGAAGAATTTAAATACAGATTTTATTTATTTTTAAGAACTTTCATAATGTTGCATCATCATGATTTCCTTCCAGAACAAATGTAGGTTGCTGCTGTCAAGAGAGCATCTGTTATAAGCTAAAACCCCGCCCTCAAGGTCCTATATAAGAGTATAAGTAATGAATAAAAGTCAAAATGATAAAACTTTTGAATAACCCAGCTCTACATGCTATGGAAACGTTTTTATAGAAAAGGGGAATGAAAGAGAAAAAAGGGAGGTGTGCAGATGTTGGCAACATTTTATATACTCCTAGGAGGATTGTGATGATTATAGCCAACTATAAAATGTCAGTTAAGGGATGAGGAATGAAAATGTCCTCAATACTTCCTCTGTTTCACTTGGTTGATGAGTCAGCCGTCACAACCAAAATTAACTTTTTTTTTCTTTTTTTTTTTTTTTTTACACACACATTCATTCATTGGTGGAAATGGTTAGCATAATTTTTTTTTTATTTTTTTTAACGCATTTAGTACGTTTTTCATTTGGTAGGTTCTTTTAATACTTATTCAAGTAATTAATTGAGCAATTTTATTAATATAGAAAACAAAATGATATAAAAAAAAGTATGTAACAAATGTTATTAAAGGCAAGAGAAGTTAGTCTTCTCTCTAGCTTGATAAGTTTTTAGTCTTCTAACTTATTTTAAAGCGTTTATTCAGTTCGAAAAACAAGTGTCGAATGTTGCACAAGAACAAGAAAAAATGGCCAACAGGAGAGGGCCTACATCTTTAGAGTCTGAATAATCACTCAAAAAAATTTTTTAAATTAAACAAATCATTGATAGAAACCGACCCAATAAATGTTACTGTGACATTTATGTAGCTTTCTACCAGTATTTTGTTTAATTTTCTATTTTTGAGATTTTCTTGTCACATAATACTCAACACTACTTGGCGTTTAACTGAATAAACGCTTTAAAAAAAGTTAAAACACTAAAAAAGTATCCAGTTAGGTAGAAGAGTAACTTATCTTATCTTTGATAAGTTTTGTTTACCTTTTCGTTTTGTTGTAAAACATATGCTAATAATCCAATAAGATGGATCTACATAATTTTGCAAAGCACTTCCGTCATCTGTTGTTTCAGTTTGAATTTTTTTTTTTTTATGTTAATTTTGAGGCGGCTAACTTTTTTATAAATGGTTGTTCCGCTGAATTTTGAAATACCATTTTAGTTGCTTCAAGTATGTTTATTTACTTGCCTCCCCATGAGGGTAGACTTTGACACAAGGTTGGTTTTTAGTGTAAGGGAAGTGTGCAGCCCCCCCCCCCCCCCAAAAAAAAAATACCCTGGATTCAGACAAAAATAATTTTTAAAATTTACCTGTCTGGAAATATTTCTTCTTCAACAACAGAAAAGCTGAAATGTAATATTAAAACAAATACTATGCTTTTCTCCTAGCAAAAAGAGGTCCTGTCTGCTTTACAACAAAGTAATTACATCACTACACGTCTTTAACTGCTCCTATTCTAAACAAGTTTAAATGTTCATCTTTTGATACGTAAAGTTGAAATTGTTTTCACAATGAGATGTTATGGAAATGTCCAATGTTGGACACTGTTCAGTTCTTATACCAGAATTGAATTTTCTAAAAGAATTTGATTTCAATATACTTCTGATTCTTTTCAAAAATCTTTTTGTGTGTAGATACACACACATACAAATTTATACAATCAGACCAACAATGCTGCCACCATAAACTATGGCAGCCATAGATCAGAAGCCCAAGATTTGAGTCCAGCCCTCTTTTTAGGCTCCAAAGTAGAACACATCTAAACCCAGGTGCCACAGAGCTTATGAAGAAGAACCTGAAGTCCTACCTAACTAATATTCCTGGTGAACCAAGTGCAAAAGAGATCCAGACAATTGCACTTAAAGGAACAGCGAGGATACTAAAAAGAGCTCTCGGTTGGTTTCAATAAAAAGCGGGGCAATGTTGGCATTACAATCTTCAAAGGAAGAAAAATGAAAAAAAAAAAAAATATCTGAACAAGGTGCAAGAGGGATACAAACAATTGCACTTAATTGGGACAGTTAGAATTTTAAAAAGGTCTCTCGGTTGGAATGTATAAGATTGCAGATGAATGTCGAGTATCCAATAACATGTCCTATTCCCTGCTAAAACAAAAAAATAAAATTTAAAAAAAACACAAAAAAAATAATCATATGGCTTTCGGTTTATCGCTACCAGTTTATAGTGGCCACATGGGGGCATACATATTATGATATTAAATATTTTTAATTATTCCAATGCATAAACATTTCATTTTCGTAGATGTTCAGCTTCGAAATCCCCAAACATAAATATATATATTAAAAGAAAATGTGACTTGTTTGGTCACCCATTGGACTTTAATTATAATGTTTGAATCCGTAAAGAGTTTGCAGAGCCAGTTAAATAAGACAAAATCTAAAATAAGGGACTTTCTCGAATAGGATAATTGTTTGCAGTGATAATACCTTTCTATTTTTATTTTTTTGTTTTTATTATTAACTGCTAATAAACAGTAATGCAAGCAAGAAAAATAGACAACATGAAATAAGACTGGAAAGAATCAACGAACATAAAAAGAAACTTAGTAAGAGAAAATGGGTTAATTGCAAATCATATCATAGATGAGAGCTGCGGATCTGAAAAGGTTGATAGTGTTTTAGCTATACTGCCTCCACCAAATTCTGCTGGCACCATTTTGTCTCCAATGCAATGCAGGATCCTCCCGCTTAAACATTTTTAAAGAGATTTTGTTGGTTCAGATTCACTTGGCGCTGCAACACAGTTTATCCATAAAGCAATAACTTCAAAACTACTATTTAGATTAGAGAAGATGTCTGAGGCGCCAGCTGAAAGTGTGGTTACACACCATCAAAGACTGTCAAACCTCCAGTCAACAGGTCTGTAGAGTTCACCACTCATTCCGGGGCTGGTTGCCTATAACTATCTTAGTTGTTGTAGATCGTTGTGTGTGATTTGCATCCCTTCAGGATGTTGTGTATTCTGTGGGAGGAGCTAGCTCAACTCATCCTGGATGAATGCCACCAAAAGTTTTTAAAAAAAGCTAATGAGAACAATTTAAATGAAGAAATTTTTTTCAAGCATAATTCAATCCCAGAACTCATATTTTAGCATTTTGAATAAAATGAAAAAATGACTTCCATAAAGATGATTTAAAAAGAAAACAAAAACTTTCTATCACTTTCATCCTTTCTCCTTGTATATTGGTTGCCCCCCCCCTACCTCTTATTCCATATATCGGTTCTTATGGAAAGAAATTACTGTGCTATTTAATTTTTTTTTGTTTTGTTTTAATAGCATTTCCAAGTTTTACAAGATCTTTGATTGTTAGGTGAAAGTACAGAATATTTACTAAGCACTTTCTCCTCCCTATGTTAAGAATGGTTTTCTAAATGTTATTTCAGCATTGTTACTTCTCTGTATAAGTATCCATATGTCATTTATTACTCTTGCTTTGCACCCTTTCTCTCTCTGTTTATTAGGTCGAGGGCAATAAAGAAAAGAATAAAAACAATTGAAATGGTCCTTTTTATAAAAGAAAAAGTGAATATCATCACAAACAGTAATATTATTTAACTTATAAGTGAAGCAGAAGGAAGCCAGTTTTGAATTTAGTCTTTCTGTTTTATATTTAACTGACTTTGAAAATCGCTTTTTATTCAAACATTTAATTAGATCTCATCAAGTTACTTTTTTTTCTTAAAATTTTTCTTAATTATAAAAATTATGAATAGATTTCATTTGTATTTTGTTGATGTTTAGTGAAAAAGTTTTTTTAGGATGTGCTGAGTGGTTAATTCAAGCGAAACATTTTTTTACAACTGCAAAACTTCATTAAACCGGGATTATTCACATTATTTAGTATTGTTAACATTTTGAATGCTGTTCTTGTGTTTGTGAAAACTTGAGAATAACATCCCAGATGAAAACGGTAGTTCAAATAATGTTATGAATCCTTATCTAAAAACTCAGAAAACTATTAATCGAAGTATTAGTTTACTAAACATGCTTTTCCTGAATAAATTTCAAAGAAAACTTTCTTTTTCTTTTTTTTTTTTTAATGAATCAGAACTATCCAGGCCAAAAACCACTTGAGGATATTTAGATTAACAAGCTGGATAAATTGTCAATTTGAATGACTATTTTCTTGTATTTAGATTTTTTTTTTTTTTTTTTTTTTTTTTTTTTTTTTGGACTATTGTTCTCATCTTGAATGTCATTATGTTTTGGTCGTGTAACCTTCAAACTTTCTTCCGGTGTTTCTTGTCGAACTTGGAGTCTGCATGGGATTTCGAATGGAACCCATTTAATCGACGGGGGTAGCATGCTCACGTTCAGTCAGCCAATTCGCAATTATATTTTGAGTATTAGTGAACTGACGATTAAATCAGGAGAGTGTAACTCCACAACTGAATTTTACCAAGTACTTTATTCACTATACCACGGGTCCTTGCGGATGATTAGGAACATTAAACCTTTTTCTTTATATACAATCTTATTGCTTAGATATATCTATCACTATTACCTATCTCTCTTTACTATTATATAAAACGAACTTTTTCTATAAGTTCATTCCCTATAGACTCTGAAACGGCTGGAGTGATTTTTTTTTTTTAATTTCACACAAAGGTACTTGATGTGTCTGCATAGGTTTTGTATTGGAATACTTCTGATAAGTATCGAAAATCACTAATCAAAAAAATCTTATTAAAGTAGGAAGTCTGATTTTTGGCCAAAGTTAACTTTTATACAACCTAACATCACAGTTGCATTTATGAAGTCTTATCACCACATAAGCAGAAAGGCCCAGCTTATAAAATCAGCTGTACATTCTTTTATAATACAGAGGCGCATTCAAATGATTGTTACTTTTTAGAGCATAATTAAACCCTAATACTTGATTTTTGCATTTAAAACTTTAATTGAATTATGACACCTGATCGTTTCCCCGGGGAGAGTTACTTGGTTGAGGAACGTCCTGGGAACGATACCAGCTCCCCGAGTGATTAAACGAAATCAAACGATATGCACATGGAAACAGCAACACAACGGGTCGATATGTCATCGGCTATAATTGGCTGGCATGGGTTGCTTCTTGTTTCTTCATTGTGTCGTTACAGGCAGCTTTCCGTCGTCGCATTAATGGGAGGAACCGCAGGCTTTAATCGAACGCTTGTACAAAAATAGCAAACAAATGCATTTTTATAAAAAAAAAATATAATTTAACAAGTAAGAAGTATATTTAGTCGACCCATTGCGTGCACACCAAACTACTATATTCATAACATTAAAACATTGTTTTGTTTTTGTACCCATGAGTTCTTTCGGGTTTGACCTTTCAAATTCTAACGTCTTATATCGTTTTGCCTTGGTTCAATATTATAAAAAAACTGTCATTCTTGGCTTGAGCCATACTAGAACATTTTCAAAATCACAAGCACTCGTTTAACACATCTGCACCTCACAAGTACAGACAAATTAGGCACAAGGTTCATTAATCTAGAAGCCCCCAGCTCTCCCAAAAGAGGCGCTCTCCATTGTGCCACAGAAGCAGTTAATTTTATAAAATCAACAGTAAATTCTCTACAGTGCAATGTATACTAAAATGTATTGCGGATAAAGTTACTGTGATGAGGCATATGGACCTTCCTCCCGGTACACTGCGGTTTGATTGAAATATGGGTGATTTCAGTGATAATAAAAGTATGCGACTGAAACATTTGCCGATCCTTATTCAATCCCAGACAACGTCAGGTCTGCCTGCTAGTTACTAGAAACTTAATATTGAAATGATTGAAAATAATGAATCTGATGAAATATTTGTCTATGAAACAAACAAATCATCATGCAAATGTGAATGCCATTTTATGGTTGCATTTTATTACTAACACTTTGTTCTCTATTAGACTTGATGGGAATTGTGTAGTTTCCCAACTTTATGCAGAAGGTTTTGGATGGGGAGGGGTCTGCCTGGAAAATAAATATACTTTGTTTTAATTATTCAGATTGGTAGGAAGTAACCAACCAAAAAATCTAGATGAGACTAAAGCTTTTTTGTTCAGTTTGGGAAGCAAAAATATAGATAAAATGAAAGTCTATAAGCAGTAAATTGTAAAAAAAATTACCATATTCTGAGAGTAGAATCATGAATTTAGCATTACTTTCTGAAAATGAAATGAATGATCAAACTTTTTTCCATTTTGTTAAAAATTGATTTTAGAAGTGACTAAAGGCTGGGAGTTAGCTGGGTAAAAACCCACTGAAGATGATTTTTTTTTTTTTTTTTTTTCTTTTTTTTTTTTTTAAATCAGATTTGTACTCCTACAAAAATTAACTCCAACTCTTCACTTAATAAGATGATTTTAAAATCTATATACTATGAAAAGTAGTATGACTTAAATAATTAAGGGAGAGTTAATTATGACATTACAAACATTCCATAATGTGTATATCTGTTTGAAAGCAGCAGCAGCCCTAACTACAGATGATTGCTGGTTTGTTAGTTAAGCAAGTTTGAATTTTGCATAGTTTGCAAAGATTGTCTAAAGAATGTTTGGTCTACATGAAGTCTTCCTTGATCAAAGCCATTCGTTGATCTGCATGATTCAAGACCCCCACCCTGTGTTTCTCGACTCTGGGAACAGCAAGGCTCAGCAATTAAATGTAAATTTGAGGAAAGTTTAGCCCAGAACACACAAAGGAATGGCAAGGAAGCAACGTTGACATTTTCACTTATTTGAGGATCCATGTTGGACATGTCTTTGCTTGCCACATGCAAAGGTAGACAACCAAAGTACGATGGATCCTGATACCGAATTCTGGATTTTTGCCACTCCTAACACATCTTTGCTTTTAGGTAATTTTGACATAAACACACTGAATCTATTCTGCATGAAGTTCTACTTGTTAATCACAGTTCATTAATATGCAGCATTGCAGCTTTTTACCTCTGACATCAAGAGCAGCAATGCTCGGCAGTTACTTGTTAAGTTGGAGATTTGGCCAAGAACACAAAGCCGAAGCAACATCACTTTCACTCCACTGATTTGCAGGTCCAACACTTTTTTTCTTTTTTTCGCTTGTCATCTCCTCCTGGATTTTCACTAGAGCTCTGTTAATCATGTTGCATAGTTCTGCTAGGAATCAGTTCTAGATGACATGGTTCTGACATTATCGCCAGTAAGAGATGGTTGGATTTGGGGGGGGGGGGGGCGGGGTACTAATCCATGTAATGTCAAGTCTGTATGTTTGAAAGCAGCACCAGCCATAATTTGGAATTTCCAAATAATCTATGTGTGTGTATGTATATGTGCGCTTGTATATCCAATGAATTACATGTAGTTTCATAGTTACTACAACTGGGTTTGTTTAAAATAAGCTAAGATTTACAAATTTTTTAATCTGCCGCAAATCCTGACGAAAGTTTTTCTTTGTTTTTTACCATTCTGGTGCTTTTTAGTCATCTATGATCTCCAACTTCAATTGAAAATGCAGGAACGATTATCTCTTGCACTTTAGCACTATTAAAAGTACTTTGAATGAATCTGAATTAAAAGAATATCTAAAACATTATCAAACTTGTGTCAAACACTGTGTGTGTGTGTGTATGTATATATATATATATATATATATATATATATGAAATAAAAATTACAATTAAATTTACCAAAATGATCCAAGATGGTAAAATTAAAGTATAATATAAATATTAAAGAATTAATATTTATAAAGTTATCTCAGCCAGATATAAAAGCTCGATAAAACCAAATAGGAAATAGAGCTTATAATACAAGCAAACAGTTAATAAAACATGTTAATAAAACACTTTGAAAAAGAGTTAAAAACATATTTAACCTGAAAAGCAAACACTTGATAAGTGGATAGTCCTTAATCCGCAGAGTTTTGAAGAAATACTTTCCTTCTCATCAGAGGGTAGGAATTAGTAGAATGCAGGATCGGATTTTGCATGCAAAAGTATTTGATGAAACAAGTCAAAGATCTTACTTGATAACAAAAAAATGAAGCAGAGGGAATATGGTGAAGAAAAAGGTGATTACACGTGAATGGATAGTCTGGTGGAAGATAATCCAGTGATGGTAAAATTCAAATATATAACTTCAAGAAAGTTAATTGAATTTCCATTTGCACAAGTAAAATCCAAGGAAATCCCGTAATTGGAAGGTGGTCCAAAATAATCCAAAGGCAGAAATCCATGGAATAATTCACAAAAATGTGTACAAGGGAAAGGGGGGGAAAAATTCCAATAATATTAATAAAAGAAAAATAAGATATGCTTTTCACTCTACTGCAGAGACATAAATATAAATAAGAAAGATCAGGGAAGAAGAGGAAAAAAAAAATTTTTTTTTCTCCTTCTTGAGCTTGGCTAATAACAAATGGGTGACCATTTGGGAATTCTAGGCACTGTATGTGCCCTTTGCTTATCTCGACATTGTTTCCAGTCATCCTGAACCTCCACTTGCCACTGGTATTTAGCAATGCCGACTCAAGAGATTTGGTTGGAGATTGCGCAACTCATCACAAAAATTTCATACACAGGCACTCTTACACTGGGTATACACAATCTGTCAAGACTGAAGGAAGCTAATGTGTGTGTGTGTGTGTGTGTGTGTGTGTGTGTGTGTGTGTGTGTGTGTATATATATATTTGTGCAGTTCATGTTATCATTAGATCACTCTGGATGGATGTCCCCACACTTAAAAGTAAATGTTTAAATTTCAGTGATATTTCTTGCGGTTGAGGTTGGCCGTGAGGTTTGTTTCTTGCTAATGGAGTCAGAGATGATTTCGTGGCCAGGTTCAAATTTCCCAACCGGCAGTAATCATGTACTCTTGCAGTGATGATTCCCAAAAGATAAAACACTAGTGTCTGCAGGTATTTAAAAATTATTGTATATAGATATCTGTGTGTGCATTATTATCCAGACTGATGTTTTGTTTCCCAACTTTTCAGTATGGCTAGTGAAGTCAGTCTCTCAACCCCAAGATGCAAAATATGGACGATGTATGTATGTGAGAGAGATAGTTGCTGTTATAATTGTAGAAAATCTTACATAAATTTATTTCTATATATATATAGAAACTTTCTTCCCCAATAACACTTGACTCTATCTATAAAACTTGCTCTTCAGTAATGCAAGATTTATAAAATTAAACATTTCATGATTTTAATTTTCATAAAGATTATTTTTTCTTATTAAATAAATTTTATCAAGGAATATAAAAATGTCAGTTTGAATCTTATAACTTTTACAAATGTGACTAATGCACACTGACTGTATTCGCCATTCTCCAATTAACCCCTACAGCAACATAGATGAGCTGAAACTAATCCTCCAAATATGGATTTGTGAGATAAAGAAAAATATTTAAAGTGAATAGTATATAGCTCACTTGGTATTTACTGAATGCTACATCCTTTTTTTTTCCCTCTTTATTGTAGGGTTTTTTTTTTTTTTTCTTTTTTTTTTAAACAAATGTATTGTTCTTTGGATTGTAATATATCCGTGATTAAAGTGTGGACAGTGCTATCAGTATATTATTTTGAAGGAACCTATTTAAAAAATAACATCTGCTTATCATTTTTAACTAATTAAATATTACTAGTTCAGTCTCAATGTATCCTTACTATTATGGAGATTTCATGTCTACATGTTTATAAGCCAAACCCTATATTATAAAAAATGGTGTTAAATAACAGATGTCATTGTGCATAACTACAGCATTAGTTAAATATAATGCCATGTTCCTTTTTAAATATAGAGTTTTGCTTCAAAACATACAGACAAAATATCTGTTATAGTAATAAAAATAAAATATTCCTATTTTTACAAAATTCATAACTTTGAGTCAAAAAGTACAATTTTGCAAGGGAAATTTTGTGTTGAAACTTATTGGGATTTTCTCTAAAATGTGTAAAGATAAAGAAAATTGAGAAAAAAAAAAGGCAATTAATCTATTCATAACACTTGAAGTTACATTGGTTTTGTCTTTTTCTTTTTTCATGTGCTGAAATGGGTTTAACGACTTTTGCACACAAATCTCACAAATACTAAACTAAAGATTGAGGTTTCTTCTACAGCTCAGCAGGAGAACTTTCCTATTTCTTGGAGCTTTCCAAAATGACAACCACTGATCATCACTTTGTTTTTGGAAACATTAACTTTTGAATTTAATTCCTTTCTTCGTCCTCCCTTAATTCTCCCTTTTTTAAGTCTTCTTTAAAAATAAATGTTAGGTTGCTAAGTCACATGATTTACAGAGTGTCCCATAAAATCTGGATCCAAGTGAAAAAGCAATGCCTATTTGGATTCTTTCTGAAGAAGTCCGACTTGAGAATTTGCACAGAATTTCAAACAGAGCCTTTTATTTAATCCATGAGTAGGTAGTATGCTCTCGTTCTGTCAGTCATGAATGTGTCAAAGCCCTAAGTAATTTGCAATTGTATTTTGAGTGTCGCCTGCACTGCGGATGGAACTTTCAACTTCCAGAAGAGTAACTTTGGCAACTGAATTTTATCAAGTACTTTATCCACTACGCCACATGGTAGTTCAAACCATTTGAGGTCCTGGATATGACCTTAAACTATATCCAGTGGTGAGGCCCCAGCTTGCAGACTTTGGGGAGTGTGGAGCCACCCTTTAATTGCCATTGCTCCCAGGTCCACTCTGACCCAGAGTGGTAGTACCTGTTAGGGTCCAAACTATGGGTTAAATAGAAACTGACTTGAAAACAACAAATATTCTATTAAAAATTTTTCTCCAAAATCTTTGGGTTCGGCATTAAATAACCTGAAAAGGGTTGATATGCCGTGAAACAAAAACAACCAACCATCAAACCATTTGAGTATGAATTTTAGAAGCCTTAAACCTACCTTGTTTCTAGTTTCTTCCTTGGAACTCGCTTTCGGGATTTTGCTTTCCTAACTGTACTGACATGCAGAAGCTCAAGTGTAATGTGAACAGACATCTTGCCACTTCATAATACCCCTGCAACTTATGTCCCAGATAGTAGCCCCTTACTTCAAAGTGGCACTCTGCCTTGTTTGGAGTGAAAATTTGAATTAAAAAAATGTATAATCATAATGCTTATAAGAAGATTAGTCCGAAGAATTAAAATATGAATAATCAATCCTCAGAAAAAAAATCATTAGAAAATAACCTTTTACCGATGAGAATAAGTTCAGTTCCCACCTGATCTCAATCCACTGGATTTATTTTCTGCAACCTTTTTTTTTTTTTTTTTCGTGTTTAAAGAATGTATTGTGAAGCTACGTTTGTGGCTGTGATTGAGAAAATGTCATTGCAGTAGCCATTGCATCTTCAATTAAGCCTACAACATAAAAAAATTAGATTCTGTAAAAAGTACTTTTTCAAAAAATAAAATGACGATTGTTAATGATTAGAATATATTTCTAGAGGTGTGTTTATGTTAACATGGATTTCTTTAAGCGTTTATTTCAATCATCAAATATGTGAAATAAAATGTTTTAAAATGAGAACTTATTTAATTATTTTTATATTATCTAGGGCCACCATCTTGAGTGAAGTCCGGTCCAGTTCTGCCTCTAAACTATCTAATATGAAATCCATACTTGTTCTTGGTAAGTAATTACTTTTATTTAATTTTATTTTCAGTTTATTTAAAAAAAAAAAAAATGTAGTCCTGTCTGGTTATGTTGAAACATTTTTTAATTATGACCAATAAAGTAAACATCAGCCAGAGGAATAATTCATAAATTAAAAAAAAAAAAAAAAAAAAAAATGTCACTTTTACAACTAAAATTACTTCACTGCATCCCAGACAACACCAGATATGTATAGCTCATTGTTTATAAATTTATGAGTTGAAACAAAAACTAAATATTTATACAATTCAAAATTTAAAAATTATGAATTAAAATTAAGACTCCCGGACAAGTAGATACAATTAGAAAAATATAATTTTCTAGCAATACCCATGGAAATTCCTACCTTATGAGAAATATATTTAATCAACATAAGTACTAATAAATACTCAAAGTAATATTGTATTATATATATATATATATATATATATATATATTACAATAGAAAACTGCAAGCATGGAAAAGTAAAAGACTAGTTGTTAAAAATGGAAAAAGAAAAGATATTCTAGTAAAAAAATATGATAAATTTATAACTTAAAATATTGCAGCAAATTCTTAATGCTACAATACTTTAAGTTATAAATTTATATTTTTTACTAGAATATCTTGTACTTTTATTTTCCAGTTTTAACTAGTCCTTTACGTTTCCATGCTTAGGCTTAACCATGTTACTTTTCATGCCTGCATTTTTCTATTGTAATCCATGATTTTTCCAGGCCGCCAGTAAATTCACTTGTTCTTTGTTTAATTCCAGTCTTATTTTTTTTCCCCCATAAACATAACGTACACATAACAATGTACGGCACTCCTCTACTTTCAATAAAATCCTTCCAATTATCTCCCTTTCATTCTTTCATTCTCTCTGTTTCGCTTGTTACTTCACTTTTCGTGAGCGGTGAATTGGTAGCAACAGTAGTCGCTTAAACGACGTTGCTATGGAGACCAGTCATAAAAAATGCTGCTCACCTCCTTACGTTTTTTTATTATTTTGAACACCTGTAAATTCATGACTTTTGTTTTACTGAACGAAAATTGAAATTTTTTTTTTTTTCACAATATAGCTAATAAGGTGATCTATAAACTGTAATAATTGTTTGAAATTTGGTTGAAAAATGGCTGAGCAGTGAAGCTTTAAAGCAGTTCTAAATGACTAAAACTGCCACTTAACATATATTCAAACACAGTAGTGTTAGAATGATACAAATAATAAAATCACATTGTAAGAAAAAAATCTTTAATTTAATCCTTCAGCCCAACATCTCTTTGCAAACAATGTTCTCATTAGTTCTGGGATTTCCCCCCCCCCTCCCGAATGTTCTCTTTTTTTTACGTAACATTTTGCTGACTTTCTTTGAAGAACCGTTGCATATGGAAATTAATGAGTTCCTTCTCGCAACATTACAACAATGATCATATATTATGATATTCAAAAAACGAGGCTATATCAAAGGGAAGTCACTCATGTTCTTGTCCAGGTTTGCTAGATTGGCCTTTTTAAAAGTTAAATTTTCTGTTAAGCAGTTTGGCCTTCAAAAATTATATTTGGTCTTCTTCAAAGGGTAACGTATGGAATAATTAAGGAATGAGGAGAATATTATGTAGAATTGAAAAAATGTTATCAAAATTAAAATTGAATAATTTTGATTTTTGGTGGATAAAAATAAATTAACACATTTTAAAGGGGGGGGGATTATAGGTCCATAAGCTATCCCAATATTATTGCTGATTAGCTTACCATAGACTGCAAATCAAATCTATTATTGACACACTAATTTAAAACATTTTTAACTTTATTCGCAATCAAGGCATATTATTAAGGATGGGACGATTCCAATATTTTTCCCCCGATTCTGATACAATTGCCAATTTTTTTTTTCTAAATTTCCAATTCTGCTATAATTACCAATTCCAACTCCTTTCAATATTTTTAAATTACCATAAAAGCCCATGTAATGTGTGTGTGTGTATATTTTAACAAATTTACAAATGCCCTTGTGGAAGTTGATCTATAGATTTTAGTTTTGCTGATAGTTTAAAAACAATGATTTTTTTCATTTTATCATTTGTTCCAGCAATAAAAAAAACTAAGTTTTGAACAAAAAAAAAAAAAGAAAAAATTAAAAGAATCATTCTAGCATCGGAAACTAGAAACATTGTAATGAATCGTCCCAACACCAGATATTACCACTGAGACATAAGGGGCTCATGTGATGTGAAGTGCAGCAAAGTATTTGTTCACATTACATTTAAATTTATGCATTTTAGTATAGTCATGGAAACTGGCAGCAAAGAAGGAATTCCAAAGTCAAGTTTGATGAAAAAAGCTATTAGAGAAGAAAATTTTCTAGTATTTTGAGGACTTTTACACTGAAGGGGTGGGATTTTGCTGCTAGTGGGATTAGTCATTGGATATTTACATTGGACGGTTTACAAATGCAATAAGTTTATTGGAGCATATTCAGTGGAAGTACTTGTAAAACAAGGACAGAGGTGCAACGTGGTTGTGATAAAATGGATGTTAGTGGATGGGATTTGTTGTTATTTTTTCACCATATCCAAAAGGGATTAAACTATTAAATGGTGTTCCAGTAGCAGTATTTTATGCGTGGACGAATGGTGGCTTTATAGAGATATTCAATATTGGCAGGTGTGAGAAGTTTACTAACCTGGTATTAGGGAGCCTATATTCTTTGCATCGAACTTGGCGATATTTTTTTCTTTTTTGATTTGTTTGTGAATGTTCAATTAAGTCAGAACGTTGGATTCTCTGGAAAGGTGCGATCAGTGGTTGGAAAGGTAGTTTACTGTTGGTAAAGGTTGAAAATTCTTCTCTGGTTGTACTGACTTGTACCCTTCAACCATCTATGTCAAACATTACTATCGGCAGGTCCTTTTAGATGGCATTTAAAGTTTTTTTTTACAAGTTGGTCGATGAAGCAGAGATGAAGTTTGTCAACTGATTTCTTTGACTATGCTGATGCTGCCAGGGTATACAAATTCCTGAACAGTCTTAAACTTCCACTTTTAAATTTAGTTTCTCCTTGGTTATAGATGATAAATTTAGTTTTATCAATAATGATGCCGAGGCTAATCTTGCTCGACTTGATGTCAGTTCTGTTTGACAAAGCATTATCATTTGCATAGTCTACATCGGTTTCTTTTAGTTATTAATTTTTTTACCCCCAAACAAAACATTAATACTTAGATGTAAGGGGCTATTTGGAATTATATCTAATAGGATACTCTGAGCAACAAGATGTCTGTTCACATTACATTTAAAATTCTACAGGTTAGAACAGTTGGAGAAACGAGGAGGGAATTCCAAAATTTAGTAGTCTGGGGGAAGAAAATATTAGAGTACAAGGCTCTTTTTGGCATCTAGAGAGCTTAATATTGAAGGGATTGCTGCTTCTCAGGTTAGAGATATATCAAGGGTATACAAAAAATACTTGCAAAAGAAGCACGGGTGCAACATTGCAGCAATGGGACAGGCTGGAGCTTGGCCTATAGTGCTGGACCTATTAAATTTGAGCCTCTTTTTTTAGGCTTTGTCTAAGAATGAGATTAGTGTCAGATGCATCAGCCCAGATGTGACAACAATACTCCATGTATGGCAAATTGTGGTTTTGTAAAGAGATAGTATACTTTCTGACCTTTGAGAACTCTACCAAACTCCTCCACCAATTTTGGATTTAAACACTTGAAAATTTAGATATTGGTTACTTGGACATGGATCTAACTTAATAATTTGATTTGAACCCAAAACAATAAATGCTAAGGAGTCATAATTGAGGTCAAAGTTTAAAAAAAAAAAAAAAAATAAATAAAAAAAATTGACCTCTGCAGTCTCTATGAAATTACTCAGCCAATTTTTGGTCTAAACATTTGAAATTTTACACAAGTGTATTCAGACATAAGGCAAGCTTTTTAATTGTTTTTTGTTGAAAATTTGCTTCCAAGCAGCCAAAGTTAAAAAGGTCTTATCTTACCTTTGCAGTCTCTAGCAAACTATTAAACCAATTTTGGGTCCAAACATTTGAAATTTTACAAAAAGTGTATTCAGACATGCAGCAAGCTTTTTAATTAATTTTGGCCTCAAATTTGGCTGGCAAGAGGTCAAAGTTTACAGAGTTGACCTTTGCAGATTCTACCAAACTCCACCGCCAATTTTGGGTCTAAACACTTGAGATTTTAGATGTACGTTACTTGAGCTCAAATCAAATTAAAATGTTTGACCCATGTCCAAAACAATTAATGTTAAGAGGTCAAAATTAGGGTAAAAGTTAAAAAAAAAAATTGACGTCTGCGGTCTCTATCAACTTTTTTCTATAGTAGTTAAAGGAAGACATTACCATACATACTCACATTTTAATATATACATATAGAAAGGCATTACCATACATACTCACGTTTTAATATATACATATGCACATAAAGTTATGAACAGTACATATGGCCCTAGCAAAGCCAGGCGGAACTGCTAGTATATTATAAAGTTACGATTTCAAAAATAAAAAAAATATACCCATAAGACTTTGGTGCATCAGCTATAACCGAAATCAAAACTTATGAAGAATTCTTGGTAAAATTATTTATTACAAGAAATGGAAGTCCATAACAATTAAATGACAGTCACTCGGATGTAAGCATGACACACAAAATAACACACGCTATCCTATTAATATATAGATTATTGTATTCATCTTGAATGTTCTAATATTCTAACAGTATTATTTCTATCATTTCTTGTTTGTGCAACAGAAGAGTTCTTCCCTAAAATGTGACTTGATCAGATATTTATAAAATTCCTAAATAGCATCTTATTAGGATTGGCTGATTTATCTTATTTCTGAAAGAGTAACACATTTTCTAAGGCTTGTTGTGTGTTTATCATAGTTGACTTTACAACGTATGTATTTGAGTATTTCTCCATGCGTACTTCTAGAATACTGATTAATGCGAATAGACAGGGATACTGTATTCATCCTCCTTCTTAGGTGATGCACTGATTCCGGCACTTCTCTAACCTTTCAGTACGGTTGTTGTATAACAATTCGTCTTCGCTCTCAAAATATCCCTCAGTTTTAGTTATCACTTTTTCATTGAAACTAAAGCGCTTTTACTGGAATATTCTTTTGAAATTTGCAAACAGCCAGTAGTCACAGAAGGCCAGATATGAAGGATAGAATATATCGAAGAAATTCAAAGCGCAATTTATGCAATTTTACTATCATTGCAACTAATTCTTAACATGGTCTATTCTTCTTCTTGCAAGTTTGCTGATGTTAAAATAGTCCAATCCTGGACCCATGGGTACAATCACAGATCAGGTATGTGAAGGAGGTGCTGGGTTGAGCAGAGATGGCCTGGTGAGCATGCCTCTTCAAACGCTCCACAATATGGTTTTGTATTCACTGCTCCTCAATACAGTTCATTTCCTGTGAGCAGAGGGAGTGCCAGAGATCCCAGCAGAAAAAAAGTTCCTTTAGTATAGAGAGGTCTATTGGAGACCTCTTTAGAGATCTCTTAATGTGATCTTTGAAACGCTTCCTCTGCACCACCCCACCCCAGGCACTGTGTCAGTCTTGGAGTAATTGACCATAGAGGATTTTACGCAGTAATTTGTGGCTGTGCATTCAAATGATGTGCCTCAGCCACCTGAGTTGGCATTGGATCATGATGGACTCCACGCTGCAGCTGCCTGCCCTCCCCATAACCTTCATGTGTGGCACTCTGTCTTTCCATGTGATGCCAAGAATCTTCTGGAAACCTCATATGGAAGGTGTCCAGACTTCTCATATGGCAGCTATAGATCGTCCAAGACTCACATTCATAAAGAAGTGTGGTGATGCATACTGCTCTTTACACTAGCATTTTGCTGTGGAGTCTGCGGTTGCTATTCTGAAAAACCCTTCTCTTTAGTCGACTAATGGAACATGGTATATTGTCTTGGTGAAAAAGCACTTTCTTCTTTATTTCTGGCACTTTTTTTTTTTTTTAAGTGATATCTTCCTTTAAGCACACCAGTAATACTATATACTATACATCAATAGTGATGATTCTTCCTTTTTCAAGATAATCAAAAAAATATCTTGTGCATCTCAATATATGGAAGCCAAAGTCTTAGCTGCTGAGCTTTTTATATCCTTGGCCTTTGGGCAGTTTCAGCTGCTTTGAATACGGTTTTCTCAGTGAATTCATTGTCTTCTGATATCTATAACTTCTGTTATTTCACACAACTTCAGTTTCAGATTGGCTAAAACAAGTTCACTTTTTTTTTCTTGTCTTCCAGGACAACCACTAAACTTGAGCAACCGAGTGTTCAGCATTATCAGTGTCTCTATGACTACATTAGTCAGCATACAACCTTTTTAACCGTTGTTTTGAATAAAGCAAAGTCCGAATAATACTTATCAA
Organism: Euprymna scolopes; assembly: GCF_053919585.1. Lineage (NCBI taxonomy): Eukaryota > Metazoa > Mollusca > Cephalopoda > Sepiida > Sepiolidae > Euprymna > Euprymna scolopes. Next base: position 14,842,464 of record NC_136505.1, on the reverse strand, counting down.
GATTTTAAGCAAAGAAACAGCCTTTTTTTTTTTTTCTATCAAAAAGCAATGTTGTATCGACACAAATTCATAGTTTTCAATTTAAAATTTGCAACTGGAGTTTCACATTTACGACGTAAATTAAGAATCTGATTTAATTCTTTTTTTTTTTCTTTTTTTTTGCTTTGCTTTGTGATACCATGTTTCCCTCACTCGACAACTGCCAACATCCAACACTGTTTCCGCGGTCGTCTTCATCTTCGCTTGATAGTATCACACCATCTCTGTCGGACCCAGGATTTGAGCGCTTTATTCAGCTGATAATACTCAATGTAAAGAGCAGCTTCAATATATTTTTATGACTTTTGGTTGCACAATTTTTTTTTTTTTTTTTTTAGTTGATTGTTGTACTCTTATTGAAAAATTTCAATTTATTTTAATTAAAAAATTTTTTTTTTTTTTTTTTTTTTTATCAAAAACGACAGTTCGCACATGCGCGGTTTGCAAACAGTGTCAAAAGCAAGTTTTTCATCCGACCCCCCACCTCCCCTTCAAACAAAACGACATTTCTATACAAAATAATTGATTATTGTTTCCAATGTGTCCGAGACATTGCTCTTTCTAACAGTGCCACGTTTGTGCCTGTCTGATGCGGACACAAGTTTTTAGCAGACATACACACAGTTCCTCCACAACTTGAATCTACCGAATACAATATGTTGTTTCTTAATTGATTTATTTTTAAAAAATGTTTGACTTTACATGCATATCAAATTTTCCGAATCTATGTTTTACAGGTGACACTGAATCTGGAAAAACCACTATGATTGCCAAGTTACAAGGAAACGATGATCCAAGGAAAGGATCTGGCTTAGAGTACTATAATATTGATGTCAAAGATGAGTATCGAGATGGTAAGTTTTTCATTTCGCATTATTTACACATTAAAAGTTTTGGTAAGAATCTTGATCAATAATCGATGTATTCTTAAAATACCAAGTGCATCACTAAAAAATATTTTGCTAAAAACAGCTTGGTTGGAGAAGTCACCTATAACTTCCATCACAGATTTAACTGGGAGCATGCAGCTTTCAGTATTATACAAAGATGCCCCAACATAGGTTAAATCCTAGTGTTGATGACATTACAGTTGGTGTCTTTCTCAACTACACTCCACACATAGTTCATGGTGATTGTAATCAGGGTAATTAGAGATTGGGCTCGTGAAATCATGGAAGTTCTCTTATAAAACCATTATACATCTCCTTTCATTTTACTTTTCAGTTTTACTGCTTTTTGTGCTAATTATTTCATCTGCATTTTTTTTTTTAACTATTGTTCTATCATCCATACAGTCTCCACTTTTTACTTTGCTTTTTTACATAGTTGGTCAGTATCATCATTTAGGTGTTGTGCATGATCATTTAGTTTCCTTGTACTTTAGTCCAAATGTTTTTTGTGTTCAGTCTATGAAGGGTCCAGAAAATCTTAGACACTGCACAGGTATTTATTCCTTTCATTATGTTCCTATTATATAATTTGGTTTCAAGGAGTTTCCTTGTTCTCAAGTATAGTTTCAATTTTTTACTTCTGTTTCCTCTTTTCTTTGAATTTTTCTTTTTTCATATCTAGTACTGGATGCTTTTCCATTGCAAATTTCATTTGGAATGTCTTGCCTGAAGATTTTAATTATATTTATATTTTTTTAGTTTCTACTTGTTTTTTGTAACTCATTTCAAGTTGTCCATATACATGAGGTAGTTTATTTTTTGTATTTATCAATTCTTATCTGGCATTGCACTTGAGTATGTTCAGTAGCACCATGGTTATAAACTGTAGTGATGATAGGCAATTTCCTTTGAAAATGCCTATATATCTACCGCTATCAGATGTCTTCCAGCTGTCATTCTCCATGTTCTTTTGTTTACTCCATGAAGTTGATAATTTTGTCAAATATTATGTCCATAAGCATTCATGCTTGATGGATTTTGTTATGGGATTCCTTTAAGCCAATCCATTGCTATGTTCTTTTTTTCTGCTTTTTACCTTTTAAATCCCTCCACCTGCAAGAAAAAGCCAGAAAGCAACATTTGAGCATAGATATTAAACGTTTGTTAATAAAGCAATATTCCTAAGTAGGACTATTTTTTTTTTTTTTATGTGAAAATAAAAACAATCATTGAATTCAAGTAAGAAATAGTTCATAAAATGTCTTTTTGCAAAACTATATACAAATTATTTCGCCTATCTTTTTCCAATAGCCACTCATAACCCTGAAATATAAAGAGTGCAATGATTTTGTGTAACTTTACTCTGAAAACACCAACTCTGCATATGTTTTAGTTTTAATGTCTCCACATTAGATGCAATCAAGATCTTGATATTTAACTTGGTGGGGAAAGGTAATTCACCTAGGGCTGCTATACTTTAAATTAACTCAAGTACTCATTTACAATTTACACCAGGTGAGATAAGTTATAGCAATCTATAATATAAAGGGCAGTTGTTTACTTTGGGTAGTTTTAAGAGATCAAGGGAGCTAATTCCGTCTTGGAGCTAACACTTGATTTCATTATGATTTAAATTTATATCTGAGGGCTATTTTAAGAATAGATGCTGGTCCCATTATGGCTGCTATCTGTATTTCATGTCAGCTTGATCTTCCAGGGATTGTTTCTAAGTATTAAGATTTTTTTTTTTCGATTAGACCAGTTGCTCCTATCACAACTGATATAATGTTGTTGTTGTTGCTTTTTGTTTGTTTTTTTGTTTGTTTTTTTTAGACTGTCATTTTGAAATCATTCTTTAGGTTCTGATATTTTTTTAAAATCTTTTTCCTGTTCAGCTCTATTAAGGCTAAGTACGGGCAATAATGGCCAATAAAAAAAATAGGGGGCATAGTTTTGAAGGCTGGTTTATCATAATTTTCTTGTAAGTTTCCAACTATTGTATTTGAAAGATTAAACCTAAAAGGAAAATGTTTGTGCACCTGAAAAAAAGAAAATTATAATGAAAAATGTTTTCACAGCGACATTCGAAAGCTAACAAATTCAGCTAAATTTTGAAGTTAAATAAATTCATTGTAAAAAATCCTTTGAAAGAAACATTTTCTGGGTCTATTTCAAAGATAATTAGTTAACTAAAGTTCTAAGATATTGAATTCAATAAAAAAAATTTAAAAAAAACAAAAAAAAAAACTTTGCTTGATTAGCTCCCAAAAGAGAGATTTTGGCTCACACGATCAAAACAAATGAAAAATCGTCTAAGTATGGATTCTACGGAAGCCCAAATTGTCAAAGTCAAAAAGCTGTTTGGAAATGGTATCATGTAGTTGAAGGGAGGGAGGTAGGGGGGGGTACATTTCCCCCCCCCTCAGTTGTACACTCTTATCGTGAACGTTTGTAGAATTTTTAATATTTTTTTATTTATTTTTCTGTGTTCCTGCTTTTAAATAAAAAAATATTTTTCAAAATTATATAAAAAATTGTCACATCAAAAGTTTCACATTCATTCAAGCGAGGAAAATATTAGAATCTTATATATAAAACTTATGCAAAACATAATCTAAAAATAAATAAGTAGAAATATTTTTTGTGATTATAATTTTTTTTGTGTGTGAAAATGTTGAATAAACAAGGTTTAATTCAATGATAATATTGGTAGTTTGAGAAATTAATTTTTCTTCAAGTTATATCTGATTCATTAATACAGAGTTAGGGTCTTTTTTTTTTTTTTTTTTTTTTTGTAATGTTCCTGAAAAAAATTTTTTTTTTATCAAAGAATGAGAGTTAAATATAGAAATGTTGTTATGATTTGAATAAAATAAAATATGCATTAAATGCGCTTGAAACCAAATCACAACATAATATTAGGAAAATAAACAAATATTTTACTTGTTTGAAATTTATCACAAATATATTTCGCAGGTAGCCTTCATTTTCAGTGTGTTCTTTGATTTTTTTTTTTTTCTTCTTTCTTGCCATGTTGTTAATTTGGAGAAAGGAGTCTGTATAGAGCTGCGCGTTGTATCTGGCGGTTGTATTTTGAATTGTTTGAACTGTGCGCAGGTAACGCGATAATAACGTCAAAGAATGAGAGCTCAATATAGAAACGTTGTTTTAATTTGAATAAAATAAAATATGCATCAAATGCGCTTGAAACCAAATCACAACGTAATATTAGGAAAATAAACAAATATTTTACTTGTTTGAATTTATCACAAATATATTTCGAAGGTAGCTTTCATCTTCAGTGTATTCTTTGTTTTTTGGGGTTTTTTTTCTTTTTCTTCTTTCTTGCCATGTTGTTAATTTGGAGAAAAAATTTTTTTATACAATGCTTTATTTAAAAAAAAAAAAAAAATAAAAAAAAATAAATTTTTTTTTTTTTTTTTTTTTAACTACTGAAGACCATAACTTTAGTGAAGGTGTTTTTTGTTTAAACAAAATAATAAATTTCCACTAAGATTTAAATAAAACTAATAGGTTCATTATATTCTGTGATCATTATTTCATAAATGCTGAAAGTTTCATTAAAATTGGCTAATTTCCTGATTTTTAGTGAATTTTTAAGTAAAGCGAGAAGTCAAAATGTTCATACACTAAGCATCAGCTATTTATTTTGCACGTACCGAATTAAGGCCATAGTCATTTGGGACAGTGACATCAATAATTAGTGCAGTTCTTTCAGACATGTTCCATATTACAATGTATGGTTTAATGACCTTGTCTTTTATGTATCTGCATGTATGTATGTCTTTGCCATAGAACACTGTGACCTTTCCGTCATCAAGGATGATTCATGCTCCCAGATGTTTGATATGTCAAGCTGCATCTCCACAGATCTTCTAATGGAGGTATTTACATACTTTGTTGTGGCAGACAATGTAAAGTCCATCTGCCAATAAAGTTTGGCATCCAGGCATTAGGTGGCTCGGGCTTTCAATTGCTGAGTAGCAGAACCTGCACTCACCATTTGTTTTTTTTTTTATTCAATTTTCATCCCAAATAAGCCACAGTGCCACTTTGAAGTAGGGGGCTACTATCAGGGACATAAGTTGCAGGGGTATTATGAAGGGAAATGAGTAGCAAGATGTCTGTTCACATTATACTTGAACTTCTGCATGTCAGTACAGTTGGGAAAGCAGAATCTCAGAAAAAGTTATAAAGTCTAGCAGTTCTGGAGAAGAAACTATTGGAGTAAACGGCTTTCTCACACTTTGGGATCTTTACTGTGAAGGGGTGGGATTTGATTGCTTGTCAGGTTTGTTGGGGGTATTCACGTCGAGGGAGTACAAGTGCTTGTAGTTCATTAGCGCATTCACCATTAAAGTACTTGTAGAACAGGTAAAGGGATCCAACATTTCATTGATGGCACAGAGGCTGAAGCCTACATGACAGTTCAGGACCTATCAGGTTGGTGACTCTTTTGAATCTTGTCCAGAAGTGAGACAAGTAGCAGATGCACCAGCCCAAATGTGACATCGGCGAATGGTGGCCTTATAGAGGTACAGGGTACTCTCAGGCGTAAGTAGTTTTCTAGCATGGTAGAGAGAGCCTACCTTCTTTGCAGCAACCTTGGCAATGTTCTCAATGTATCTATTCCAGTTCATGTTCCCTGTAAACATTAGGCTGAGGAGTTTAAAGGAAGTATTTTTGAGTAATGTGTTCTTGGCCATTACTATTGGTGGTAGAGAAGGTTTCTTGTAATTATTGAAGGAAACAAGCTTAGTCTTGGCAGCATTGAATGTGACCATCCATTTTTGTCCCCATTCCACTATAGATTGGAGATTTTCCTCTAGTGTTTCTGCCATTTCCTTAGATATGTGTTCATTTATTTGTAGGCCAGCCATTATTTTAATCTATTTGTGAGTAAGTCTCCCACTCTTGAGCAATTCAAGTAAGGCATCCCTATCTCTATACTCCTTTTTAAGTTCTTCTAGAAACTTCCCTGCTGGTTCTATCCTTGTTTTCTTGTTGTCTGTGTTTGTTTGTATGTCTAGCTAAAAGACAAAGCAGATAACCACAAAGTTGGTATTTTCTTGATTGGCATTAATCTGGATAAATAATATAAGATTTAGAAAAAAATTAATTTTTTTACCCTAAATTGGCACAGATTTAGTTGCAGGAAGCGGATCAATTTTTCAGCCAGATTATATACTAAATAAAGGGAAATAACTTTTTTTTTTATCAATAATGTTTATTCACTTAAGCTGTTAAGCTGGAGGAATTTATAAAAACAAGTTATCTGTGTGTATGTCCAGAAAAAGAATTGGTTGGGCCAAGAAGAAAGAGGGAAGAGGCAGGGGGAAACCAGTGAAGGAAGAGATGGTAAGAGAGATAGAAATTTTAATAGAAATATGTTATACTTTTGCCCGGGCAACGCGGGTAGCTCGGCTAGTAATCTTATAACTCATATTTCTTGTGTTTATGTACTTTATTTAACCCTTTGATCTCTAGTGTTCGCTGGGATGGCAAGGTATTCTGATACTTTTAGCATCGTCCCATCATATATAAACTACATATTCTCTGCTGCGACCCTGTTCCCTCTGGAGTATATGATCTGTTTTCGTTGTTTTGTTTGTTGTCACTTGAAAAATATTCAAGAGTACAATGGTTAAAATATGAACACAACACCAAAGATGAGCAAGTTATAAATTCAATGTTTAATTTTTTTAATTAAACTGGCATGTTTTATGCTCCCCCAAAAGATGAAGCTTGTACTTCTCCAATAATTTCACCTTTTTGATCTTCAAATTTCTTGACAAACAGGCTTATACAGACATTTTCTCATTAAAAAATCTTCATTGGTGTTTTAGAATATTTGAGGTGGTGATTGGTAAAGTTGGCTTATTTGGACTACTGTTTTTGTCTTAAATGTCGTTATCACAATATCTCGGCCAATGTAATGTCCAAATTTAAGGTACAACTTGTCAAACTTGGATAATCTTTGTGCCTGATCATAACTGAGGTGATGATAAAAATCTAAACATTTGGTTTAATTAAAGAGTTCAGTTCAAAATTTTGTCTAGATTTTCAAATTTGACAAGATGCATATCGGCCAAAACATTGTGAGAATAATGTATAAGATAAGAAGATTAGCTCAAAAATCTTCAGGGTTGTTATTTTTATTTTTTTATTTTTTTAAGCTGGAGATGAGGCATCCTGCTGGATAGCAGACATTCACTATCTCATACGTCCCAATTTAAAGATTGTTTTATGATTTTAGTTGTTCCTTTAAGGGCAATTGTTTGTATTGCTCTTGCACCTGGTTCCCCAGGTATATATTTGTCTAAAACTCTTTCCTATGAGTTCCGTTGCTCCTATAATTACTGGGAATGATGATTTTCCTAAGGTTCCAGTTTCTTTTTATGTCCTACATAAGACATTGATATTTCATTATCTTTTTCCCCTCAGCTTTGTTTAATCCAACCTCATTACTTCTTCTAAGGTTGCTTTTTTCTCCTCCTTGTTATAGCTTTGTTTAATGTAATTGTTAGTGTTATAGACTCATTTTTGTTTAAACTTGATAATCATAGAAGAAAACATTGTTTAAGCGTGTTCTTTACTATGTTTTTATTTTTCTATTCAAAAATTAATTTCTAACCTTTCATTTATTCAGATCAAGCCCGGCTTGGTGTGTGGATTTTAGATGGAGATACGCATCATACAAACTTACTAAAATATGCGCTCACGGAGGAGAACTTTGCTCACACCCTTGTACTTTTGGTTGTATCCATGGCACAGCCTTGGAATATTATGGACTCGTTACAAAAATGGATTACAGTACTCAGACAACACATTGAGAAGTTAAAGATTCCAAAAGACACATTACGAGCATATGAACAAAGCCGTAAGTAGTTTTCAGTATTTCATGTATTATCAACTTGTGATTCAATGCTTTCTATTTAAAGAAATTAAAAAAAAAATATATAATAATAAAAAATAAAAAAAAAAAAAAACTGTGCCAAGTTTTTGTTCATTTCTTTTTAATAACTTCTTTTTTGTATTTTTACCACCTGCAAAAAAAAAGTCTTGCTTGTGGCAAGATATAAATATGAAGAAATGAGCTAAAAATGCTTCTGTATAGATAAAATATAATTATAATTGCAAAACAATTTTTTATTTTTTTTTAGTGTCACTTTTTAATGAAAAATCTATTTTGATAAAAGTAATATAAAGTTGACTTTTTTTCTTTTACAATTTTTGAAGTATTTTTGATAAGTAAACATCTTTCTTTTATGTCTTTATTTCTTACAGTTGCGAAAGGTAAGAAATATTATGATACTGGGATAATCTTTGTTATATAAAGGTTTTTTTTTATATCAAAGCATCTTTCATTAAAGATAATAGACTTTTTTTACTATTTAATGTGTTAATAATTTTGTCAAAATTCTAACTTATGATCATAAGCAGTTGTATGCAGAAGGTGGGGGGGGGTGCATTCAATCCTAGGCAAACCATCTCCCTTATATTTTTTGGTAGTATAACATATTTTGAGTTTTTATGGCAAACAACCAAGGAGTTGACTCTGAGTACCACCTGGCCTTTGCATGCCACTGAACATAAGCCAGACTTCTGGCTAGGATCAAGGTGTAATATCTGTCTGGGAATAAGTCTTTCTAGACTGAGGGAATTTTTTATTTTTGTTTCAGTCCAAAGTGTGGCTTTTTAAAAAGAAATTTATTTATTTATTTTATTTTTTTTTTTTTTTTAGAACTCTATTTTTGTCTACATAAAAAAAATCATTTTTAAATCTACTTATAAAGGCAAGCAAGTAGTAAATACAGTTAATAAATTAAAAAAAAAAAAATCAGACTTCATTTGATTAAATTTAATATTTTGTTCTTCTGAAGGATTCATGAACATAGAATCATATCAAGTATGGAAAAACACCAGTGAAAGATCCTTTGCAACATTGGTGTTTGAATATTTCTCAAAGCAACTGATCACTATTTAAAATGAATAAACGCATAGTATTTTATGTGTACTCAATCGCTATACCCATACAAAATTAGAGTTAAGACATGCTAGTTAACATAGGTAGTGATGTAGATTTTAACATTAAACAAAACTTTACACATGGTTGTTTATAACAATCATGAAAACAATGAGTTTTCCCAGGTTTTATCGTCATGTCAGCGAGACTTTAGAATACGCCTCTGTAAAAAGTAAGTCTCTCAATGGGGCCACCTGTTGGCCATGGGTGGCGACCCATGAGGTCTTAGAACAGAACCATGGTGGTTTAAGGACTGGAAGTTAACACACCACTTTGGCTCTTACTTTGGCTAGACAGGAGAAGTCAGAGAGGATCAATTAGCAGATCATGCCAATCCCATGTTATATATATATATATATATATATATATATATAACCCACCCCAAACTTAAAATAATTATCTCCCACCCACTTAACATTATCCCCAAATATATAATAGCAAACGATGGCTAAAGGTCAATCAATTGGTAAGACTCTTCACATCTGCTTTGGCTAAACAAATTGATTTTAAATAATTTAGTCAACAGAAAGTGCTTGAGATTTTATTGACTAAAAGAGTATGTGTATCATGTAATCCCAACATAAGCAAGGCGAATGGGTTTCCCCCTTGCCATGCCCCAATTATGGACTCTGAGGCGGATAGGAAGCATGATAGATGAAAATGAATAAATAATTTATGGAAAACAAAAGTAAGAAACAGCCTTTTATGCACTGAATACCAGTAAAAAAAATCATTCAGATGTGTCTGATCTCTCCAGCTCAGAAGACGAGAAAATAAATAAAATATGGAAAAGCCTTACCAGCCACAAAAGAAATTTTCCAAGATTCCTGAATATTGAATTACTAGAAAAGAAAAAAAAAATGGTGAGTTATCACCATTCTTAATAGAAAAAATACTAAACAGAAGAACTCCTAAAACAATTAAAAAAAAAAGTAAATAAAATGATATACCCCACAGCAAAATAAACATAACAACCAACATCCAAGCAATTGTTATTAACACGACTCTATATAAAACAATGATGGCATGTTCTTTGTATATCCCACCAAATGATGACGTGGATAAAAATGATTTGAAAAATTTGATCAACCAATTACCTAAATCTTTTATCTTATTAAGGGATTTCAATAGTCGCAACATCACAGAGTAACTGATAAAAAGGACTTACTAGTTGAAACCTTTTCCAAAATCCATCCAATCAAAACCATAAAAAATTTATGAGAATTAAATAAAATGCTGAACAGCACAAACTAAATTTTAAATCGAAAAATCTAGATTACAATAAACTTAAATTAACCAAATTAAAAGATTCTATTAAGATCCCACAACATAGCCATAGGACCAGATGAAATCCATTATGAATTCTTGTGGCAACTCCCTAATCATTAAAATTACTAAGAACTTATAACAAATTAAGGACAGAAGGTGAATTGCTAGATTTATGGAGGCAACCCACAAGCAATCCTGAAACCAGGAAAAGACAATTCAAACCTGCAAAACTATAGACCGATCTCATTAACCAGCTGTTTGTGTAAAATAGTGGAGAGAATAATGACAGATTGGTTTGGTATCTTGAATCCAACTTTATCTCCAACCTACAATGTGGATTCCATAATAAAAGTACGACCGATCACCTAATCTTGAAAACAGTTATAAGGAAGCATTTTTCAGTAATGAGTACCTATCGGCAATCTTTTTCGATCTTGAAGGCTTATGACTCTACATAGAATTATGAAATAATGAGAAACTTGCATAATCTTGATTTAAAAGACAGACTCCCATAATTTATAAAGAGATTCTTATCTGGCCGCAAATTTAGGGTTCACATTGGATCCACTTGAACTAGGAGGAGAGTTTGTGAAGGAAGTGTACTATCCGTGATGCTAAAATGAACAGCATAGTAAAATGTTTGGACCCTGGCGTTGGGGGATCCTTATATGTAGATGATCTCCTAGTATATTGCAGATTAAAATATATATGTGCTATTGAACGCAAATTCCAACAATGCCTAAACAAAGTGGGCGAATGGGCAACGAAAACGGATATATACATACATTTCTGTCATAAGAGAAAACTTCACAACGACTCTACACTGAAACTCTGAATAACGATAATTTCTACCATAGATGAACGATAATAATGGCAGCCTCTAAGGTTTTCCTTGAGCTTAAGGAATAACCAAAAGTCACGAGGCGCAAGGTCTGAACTAAAGGGAGGGTGAGGAACTGTCTTTATGCGCATCGTGGCCAAATAGTCTGATCTTCTCTGAGCACCCTTGGGACAAACTTTTCATAAATTTTCCGCATCTTCAGTTCTTTGCAAATAATTGTGTGTACAGTTCCCACACTGATATCAAACTGTGCACTTATTGTCTCTGTAGACACAACGGTCCTTATCCATGAAATTCTTTATTTGGCCAATCAATTTTGGTGTTCTGACTTCCTTACTCTTCCCACACTTCATCATCCCTTATATACTCCCTGCTTTTCTTGAATCTCTTATGCTCATCAAAATCATGCAAGATAGTCCAAAAGCAGTCTGAAGCATTTCATACGTTTCTATGGCATTTTTTCTAAGTTTAAAACAATTTTATTGCATATCGTTCTTAAGTGTCCTCACATCCAGATTGCATTTTTGAAATTCACCAACTGTAACAATTAGGTTCTAGTGGGATGTATTCCAATGCCTGATGTAGCTGTTCATTTGAATCTGAAATCTTGAAAATTGGTCAGTCATCTCATAGTGTGTATAGTAAAAACATACTGAATTTTCAAGAGTCTACGACAATTTTAAATGCCTGTACCAAAAAGTCTGGAAATTTATTGAAGGCACCTTTTATTTATTTATTTATTTATTTTTTATTTTTTTTTTTTTACATGGAGGTCACCACTTATCAAGGCCCGAAGGCCACTCAGGGATAAGGGTTACTGAGTGTACAGTAATCAATGAGATAGTATTGTAGTAATCATTAGTGTGTGTGTGTGTGATATATATATATATATATATATATATTAGTAGAAATGGTAATTAATAAAAACTGAAGAAAGTGCTCAATACTGTTGTAGAGCAAATATGTGTTTTATTTTTTATTCCCGTATCTTTCTGTTAAGTTACATTATTGTTTCAGCTACCCGGCCGTTTTTTTTTTTTGGCCGTCTGTAGCTTCCTCAGACTTTTACAGAAATGTTCGTTATGATGGGATGAAAGAGTGAATGATGTCAAGGGATGGGTGTGAGAAGAGCGGAAAAAAGAGGAAGGGAACAAGGGGGAAAGGTGGGAGGGGGTGCTTGGTATGTCGGTAATGTTTTAGTTTTGGAGTTTAAGGACCTTGTGGGGGAGGGTCTGGGAAGTTCATTTCTGGTGTGGCTGAGGGCATAGGGATACATAGAGGGGGAAAGGGGATATGTGGGGGTAGGAGGAGGGGGGTTACTTTAAAATTAGTCTTAATATTAAAGTTTTTGGCGTCTCGTTGGTGAGATGATTTCTTGATAAGTATTTCTTGACCTGTTGGGTATTCACTTAGGTTCGGAGGCGGAGGGCTATGATTCGGCTTATTTATTTGGTTTTTATTTAATTGTTTGGAGAGGGTTAGCTAACGGCCGCGCATGCGAGCACACACACATATATATACACAGGGTGAGCCAAAAAAAAAAACAAAAGCTAAATGGAGGCCATCAAGAACATGCTGTATAAGGGGGGGAAAAAAAGGCCAAAGACCCTTGTATTTTGATGTGATGTTTTGAATATGATAAACTAGTTATGACCAAAGTTTCATTTCATTCGGACAAAACACTAAGAAACGAGGCCTAATTAGAGTTGGGGCTCTGTGTGTGTGTGTGTGTGTGTGTGTGTGTGTGTGTGTGTGTATTGTTCATTATAAAGTGGAGGATATATATGAATCTATCGAGCATTTACTGTTTACTTTTATTTGTTTTATTTTTATTATATATTTACATCTTCTGGACACGATTCTCTTTAAAAATATGTTTGATAAAAAAAAAAAAAGATTGGATATTTTACAAATTGTTTAAACTGAATATTTTTTTTAAAGTACTTTTGACATTTCTCATGACAAATAAAATTAAACAAAGATTAGTCGTAAAATGTGCATTTGCTTGTAATTTGTTTGAATAACTATAAATAAACGTATTACACATAAATATAAAAGAAATAGCCATTGGGTAATGAAAGCCAAAACAAAAAAGATTTAGCAATAAAAGTTGGTGCATTTTAATTACTATAAATAAAAGTAAACCAACGAAACAAATGGAAATAAATTCTGTATTTGCATTATTTCCTGTTCTCATTTTGGATCTTATTCTCACAACGTTTTGGCCGATATAACTTCCGACCTTTTGCAGGTTTGTTTTAACTCTAGAATCTGCATAGAATTTCAAACTAAACGCTTTGTAACAAAGTAGCAATATGTCTGAGCATACATAACTTATGATGACGTGTTGGTGGATTCACCAATGCATTAAACACAATAATAAAACGAGTTGCATGCAACACTGGGTACATTTTGTATTTGTAATTAATCGTCCACAAATAAAAATATTTCACTGTGTCCGCTTTTCTGATGTGCCAAGACAAGCAAGTACTTAAAGCTGAAATTCAGACCTGACAAGTGAAATTAAGATGTTTATAGTATTTTTCAACATTCAAGCTTTTTTATTTATTTTTTTATTTATGAGAATCTACATATTATGGTTACAGATTTCATTTACCAGAGTGCTCAACACATAAAGAAGGGGAAGATGGAGATGGCATGTGTACTTCTATAAAATGTCTGTACATATTTAAAGAGAAAACTGCCAGACTGATAAAGAGGAATAGTCACGTATACAGTAAAATAAAATATGCATCAAGTGCGTTTGAAAGCCAAATCACAATGTAATATAAGGAAAATAAACATTTTACTTGTTTGATATTTATCACAAATATATTTCAGAGGTATACTCCATCTTCAGTGTGTTTTGTTTTTCCTTTTCTTCTTCCTTGCCATGTTGTAAAGTTTGAGAAAGAAGTCTGTTTGTAAGGAGCCACGCGGAGTATACCTCTGAAGTATATTTGTGATAAATTTTAAAGAAGTAAAATGTTTATTTTCCTTATATTACGTTGTGATTTGGCTTTCAAGCGCACTTGATGCATATTTTATTCAAATTAAAACGTTTCTATATGAACTCTCATTCTTGACATGTATACAGTAGATTTTTTTTTTTTTTTTATTTGCTTTGAATAGAAACCTGTATAAAAGTCGGGGATAGGGGTGGTACCTTTCAAATTATCGTTTAATTAGTTTCACTGTTGACTCTAATGTAGTCTGTGTGTAAACAAGTTTCTCTCAGCATTTCCTGTTATACATGGTTACTTAAGCGATTAATCTTGCATGATAAACATGTTGAATTGTTTTACATCACTAGTTTCACCAAATATATATTTGAAGAGGGTGGTATTTTCTTTCTGTGTTGGGTGTCGGCAATTTGTGTGTGTGTGTATGTGTGTGTGTGTGTGTGATATATCGTGCTAAAATACAACTAACAATGCCATCCAGTAACACAAAAATGCTATATTTTCTCATTCTGCATCATCACAAACCAAAATACTTGTTGATTTGACACCTACTGCAGGTTTCATGTCAATTTTTCTGTCGGTTGACCTAGAGCTGCTGCAGCACTGGCAACTTGTGTTCTTTCATGACATCTATAATATATATATATATATATATATATATATATATATATATAATCTCTATATAATATTAAAACTCTGTTTAGTATATAATATTAAAAAAATTTAAATTTTCTAAATATTTGAAAACTAATCTTTTGTATTCACTATTATTGCTTTTTCAAACAAGATTTTTTAAGGTTAATTCTAATATTAATGTATTTGTTCTGGCTATATATATAATTTTTCTTGTAAATTAAAGAATATAGTTACAATTTTCTTTTAATAAAATATTAGTCGAATTTCACAAAACTTATCCTTGAACAAAATATAAATTTTAGGAGGTGCAAGGTTTGAGGGAAATTTCCAGTGGGGTGCAGACCAAAAATGAGAATTACTGCCCTAGACAGATGCGATGGTTTCAGACCCGACAAAATGACACTTTTTTTTTTTTTAGTTAGAAAATCATCAATGTGTCGTCACTTGATCCTTTTGCAGCATCAAGAACGGCAGAATCTCTCAATCCTAGCATCATATCACAATGCACAAATACAAGAAAAATAAACAAGTACAGCTCATTAATTAACCAATGTTTCAGAGAATTGCAGTTAAAACATATTTTCTGTTCCAATACTGTCAGATTTTGAGAGATTAAATGGATGCACCTGAAGAAAATCAAAGGTTATATTGTGTAATGATTCAGAACACGAAGACGAATGATAACCAATTAATAAAGCTTTATCCGTCTAGAACCACAAGTATGCATGCTGAAATAGAAGAATGAAAAATTGCTAAGCTTTTACACAAACTAACAATGCTAATATGACTTTCACCCCAAGTGGAAAGAGTTCAGGGAGGGGTTATGAAATGATATACAAAGGTTCTAGTTCAAGCACCTCTGTTCCTTAGATGATAGGGATGGACATGTTGTCTAAGGATGAGTTCTGATAAGTTCTTATCGAGTGTTGTATCGGCCTGTGAGGTTCCACAAGATTCTCCGATTCAAATAAGGCATCTGATTGTAGAGACGGAGTCTCTGGTGAGATAAAATCCTTAGTATTGGGTGCTATATCTTGTGGTTTTGGGGCAAGTTAACACCGCGACGTTGCTTCCTCCCTTCCAGTTGGAAGCCTAACATGGGCATATTGAGGGTTGCATTCTAGCAACTCAACTTTGTTGACGAAGGGGTCATACTTAGATGACTGTATTTTACGTTTCATCAGAGCTGGACCTGGATTTAAGTCAACTGAGAAGAGAGATACAGTTGTTGATTTCTGATTGTACTGGAATATTCGCTCATGAGGTGTCGCGTTAGTGGCAGTACACAATAACGAATGAATGGAATGCGAAGCATTGCGCAAACAACAAATCGGCAGTCTTTGCAACTTCAATGCCAGCAATATCGTTTTCCATAAAGTGGCATTTAATCGTTCTATCTGACCATTTCCCTGTGGATTATAGGCGGTTGTGCAGCTTGTTGCTATTCCTTTTTTATGCAAAAAAATCTGTTAGCTCCGTTGAAAGGAATAGATGGACTTCTGTCAGAGTGAATAAAGGAAGGCATGCCAAACAGCGGGAATAGTTGACAGAAAAAAAATTATGACTGTTTGTGAGGTCAGATCTTGATGAGGAAAGGAGAAGCGTGAATATTTGTCAGTAATTGTTAAGATATGTTTCGACTATTAGGTGGCAGGAAGCGTTTAAAGTGTTCAAATGATTTTATCATTTCGACAAGCTTAAAATTAGTGGGATGAAAAAACAAGTTTAATTCTGCACAGACGGAACAGTTCCCAATAGTTTATCAAACATTTTCGAGTGAGAGCTGATAGTTCAATTTTCCAGCATTCTACCTTTTCGTTCTTTATTTTGCTTGAATATTTCAGGTCCTACATGAAAGCTATGGAGCATTGGTCTGTAATGAGCTTAAAGACAGAACCGATGAGGTAGAGACAATTCGCATAATGCTCTTCTCATTAAATCTTATTCCATACTTCCTGGCAACATCAAAGAAATGATAAAGGTTTCATCATGTGCCATCATATTACAGCTGCATATATGTTATTAACACGTGCGAAAGTGTCGGCAACCTGCTCGTGTTAGATTTTCTGTTGATCATTGGAAACATGATACAATGTTTGTTATGCCAAATGGAATACGGCAGAATTGATATGGATTTCTACAGATTTCTTCAAAAGCTGTGAATTTCTTTTCTTGTATTCATGTTTGATGATGCACATTTTGCAAGTTCAGGGTAATAAAAACAGAATAGCAAGCAATTTTTTTAGTTCATCAATTTTTGGTAAAGGATAAGCATCAAGGTACATGAACTGGTTGATTATAGTTAATGACAAGATGCTTCTTGTGTCGATTGTTAGTGATTATTAGAACCTGTGCTCTCCAGGGAGAGCAAGAGGGTTTGATAACACCGGTTTTTTTTTTTTTTTTTTTTTTTTTTTTTTTCTTAGAAGGTCATGAATTTTGGATTGTATAAACTGCTGATGAATCGGTGAGTGTCTTCTGGATTTTGTAGCAATAGGCATAGGTGATAAATGTTCGAATCTTGGTGGAGAAACAAGATGGAACACCATTACGGCACATACAGAAAAGGGATTTTTGTGACCACCCCAAACCTTTTGAGTGTGGTTTGAGAAAATCATGGTCAAGTTAAATGTCTGAGCAAAGAGAAGAAAGGACTGAAAGTTTGAAATGCTGGTAGTTCAACCCTTTATATGCTAATGTTGCTTAGCAGTGACCTAATGTACCGCTTGATAAGGTTGTGGATGCCATTGATATCTTTCTGTGAAAAGTTTGTGTCAGTCAGTTGTACTTATGGATGATGTTTGATGATATATAGTTTTCTGAGCTACCAGTATCCACCAGAGCCTCTAGGATTATTCCATTCGCTGAAAGTTTAATTATGGCTTTTGACAGACAATCAGGTGATGCAGCAGTTACAACAGGTGTGATTAACAATTCACAAGCAGAAGTCACCTTCTAGGGAAGCCATTTGATTGGCAGAGTAGTGGAAATGTCTCGTTTTGTCACAGCTTCTACATACTGCATTTTTTTTTTTTTTTTTTTTTTTGAGGTTGTTGAATTGCCTAAAGGATCTGATCCATATAAGTTGCCATTGTGAAGAACACATTTTAAACTTTTGGAATTGTCAGTGAAAAGTTGTCAAACTTAAGAATAATACTGTTCGACATGAAGCTGCCATCGTAATATACTGTAGTTTTACTATCTGAAATATGCAAGAATTCAGTATGGCGTTTTCTATAGAAGGTTATGAGAGTTCCAGACTGAAGTAGATTTTTTTTTCTTTGAGTCTTGATGCTAAAAGTTCAGAAGATTCTTTGGAAAGGTTGAGATCTCTAGTCAGGTCATTTGAGAAAAAAGATGTGGTAGTGAAGGAGAGGGCATTTAATTTGTGGATGCCATAGATTACAGAAGAAACATTCCTTTCTCCGCCCCACTGCAGCCGGAACATTTTCGGAAGTTGAAGAAACCTCACGAATCATTAATGGTTCAGTGGTGTTGCCACATGGTGTGAGGTTAATATAAAATTTGGTTTGTTTCTGGGCCATTTCTAGAGAACAAGCTAAGTTGGAAGCGTCTTTCAAATTGTGTGTCCTTTCTAAAAGTTGTCGAATTGTATGAGAGTGAATGCCTGTTATGAGAGCATCACAAATTGCTTGGTCACAACGTTCTTCAACTATCATCCAAGTCGATGAAGCATCAAAGTTTGCACTAAAATCAACATTTCTTTTTTAAAATTATGTTTCAAAATATTCTCTGTAAATGCATTTTATTTAAAACTAGCGAGGGGTACTCGGCGTTGCCCGGGTGTTTGGGGGGGGGTAAAAAAAAAGTAAGTATGAGGATCAAACCCGAACCGTTGAGGCAAAGTTATAAATTAAAGTGTGAAAAAAAAAAATGTGCGATGTTAACCATTGCCCCACCGCAAGATGCTAATGGAAACACGTTTGAATTTATTTAATTAGTTGGATTTAGCAGGTGCACGTTTTAATGAGTTAATGAGGTCAACTTTGACTGCGGGATAGTATTCATTTACTGCTGAACGCTTTTTTTTCCCCACCCCCAAGATGTTATAGGAAAAAGACTAACCAACATGCGGCAAGCGACAAATATTGAATATTTATCTTCCCGAAATCGAGCAAATTAAATAGACAGGCGAGCTTCGTTGTTAACTGTGAGATATTACAATTTATATGTGATATAAAAAGTTTTAAAAAGTTGTGAGCCGACCGATCGCTTCTCTGAAAGAAGCCTTTTGTAGACACACAGAAAAAGCGAACACACACACATACATACATACATACATACATACATTTTCGCTTTTATATTTATAGAAGATATTTAATGTGATCATATAATACAGAAGAATAATTAATACTTGAAAACGTTCGATGTAAGACTGACCCCAAAAAGTGCTTTTTTTTTTCCTCTCCTCTTTTCCTTTCTCTAGAGTTCTGAAATTCCTAGGTTTCACCAATAATTAAAATCCCATTCTCCAAATAGATATCTAAAGGAATTTCGGTCTTCATATATATTCCTACATTAGATTAGCTGTAAATATAAACTATGATACTACACTGCCTCAGAAACCCTACCCCTCCCCCTTCAGAAATTCATCTTTGCCGGCTCCTTCCTACTTTTTTTTTTTTTTTTTTTTTTTACCCACTTACCAATCCCATTAACAACTCGCTCTATTCATCCCCAACACTATAATTGGTGCAATGCTTAGCCCCCCCCCCATACATGAGTTTTCAGAAGCATAAAGTCACCAAATAGTTATCATTACTTCGATAAACAAAATACTGATAAAATCTCATCCAATAAATGTTACCATGGCATTTATTGGGTGGGATTCTCTCATTATTTCATTTAATTTTCGATTTTTGAGTGATTACTGAGAGTCCGAAAACGTGATCCTCTCATGTCTGCAATTTTTTCTTGTTCTAACACATCACTCGGCACTACTTGTTTTTCAAACTAAATAAACACTTTAAAATAAGTTAAAACACTAGAAGCTTGGTAAAAGAGTAACTTAGCTTGCCTTTGATAAAATTTATTTCTTATATACTTGTTTTTTTACCATTTTATTTTGTTTTGTTTGTAGTACAAAATGTACTCAAAGTAGAGCACCTGTCGTAGTCTCAACTAAGTGTTAAAAATAATCTGTCGCTTGTGGACTATTTACAAAATAAATGAATTAAGATATCAACAACTTGAAACATAACTTTTTAGTGAAATTGAAAAAGTTGGTATTAAGTTCAAAATGGTTAATATATCATAAACCAAAACAATCAAATCAAACTCTTATGACCTGCTCTAGGGGCTCCACGCATCCTGGTGTGATTTCACATTAAGGTTCTGCTCTACTGATATTGACCCATAGCTGAGAGTTGGAGAGGAGATATGTTCATACCTTTCCCTAGATACAACTGACTTAACAAGCTCCAAAAGGAACTTTATTATTCTAGCTTACTAAGCAGCAGCAGATGTGAAACGGATTATGTGACAAAGATAACAAAGACAATTGTAATAAATCTCCTTTCATCCTCATGCAAGCATATGATATTATTGTATACCGATATATTATATAATGATACATATTGTACAAATAATATAACTCCCCTTAAAGGTTAAACTACTTGAAAAACACAATCTATGAGTGCATTAAATGATTTTGATCTGCTTATTCCTCTTTCCTCATCTTCAACTGTGAAAAACAAGGGAGGGGTGGGGGCTGTATAAAATAAGAGCGGAGGGGGTGAGAGGGGGGGGAGAAGGTACGTTAATGCAAATTAGAGCTAATTGTAGCATATTTTTTTATGATTATAATAAATATGAAAAAAAAAAACCCTCTTAGGTCAATGTTGATCAATTCTGTTTTACTATATTTAATGCTTATAATTTGTTCTATAAACATAGCATATAGAAATATGAGTATAGGTTAGAAAAAATACTGAACATTAATCACTCCTTTTGTATTTCTTGATTTTGTATTTTTACAAGAAAGCATTTTTATTTTAAAAGTGCCATCAAAACAGAATCAGAAAAGCTTGCAACTCGAACTCCACTAATCCATGCACAGTCAGACTTCCTGTTTTGGTTAAAAAAAATAATCAAACAAAATCAGCAAAAGTTTGCTCATTTTCATCTATATATTAATATGATAGCGTGTTATTTTGTGTGTCATGCTTACATTTTTTTTCTCCCGAGTGACTGGCATTTAATTATTATGACCTTCCATTTCTTGTAATAAATAAGTTTACCAAGAATTCTTCCTAAGTTTTGGTTTCGATAGTAGCTAAAGGAACGCTAGTTATGTAAACATTTTTTTTTCTAAAGTTTTGGTTTCGTTTTCGATTCTAGCTGATGCACCCAAGTTATGTTGATATATTTTTTATTTTTAAAATCACACCTTTATAAAATAAAAAAATCGATAGAAAATTGACCCTATAATAATATATGCAAAATCTGCATAAATTAAAATATCATATTTAAGTGTATTTTACGACTGGTCTACACCAGGTGTCCCTGCTAGCTTAGATAAATACTTTTGTAGTTTTAACAAAAGAGCAACAATAATTCAGGGCATCTTAATTTACGCTGAACTACCACAGAATGCCAACATCAATATATTACATATGAAAGAGTCTGCTGCGGAGTTTCCCCAGGTCCCATTAGTTTTATATAATTTCTTTTACACAAATAAGTATTCAATTACGTGGCTGAATTTCATGGTCGGCCATAGAATCTCTGATCTCTTCTTTCAAGCAACACCAGGGCAAGGGTAACTAGTTATTTGTAGAAAGTAATGTTAACTAAGAAGTTTGATAAAAATATTCATTTTTTTAAATGAATATTTTTATTAATTTGGGATCAATAAGAATTGGACTTTTGGTAAATTTTACAATTTTGATTGTTCTGAAAATATTCTTGCATTTCAGCGCTTTTGAACAGTGTATTGTCGATAGTAGCAGGCAACACACTTTAAGTTCTGTTTTAAAAGAAAAAAAAAGGTGAAACAAACACAGAACAAATGGAGTTTCAGGTTTTAGTGGTGGCGTAGGGTTTCAGATCCAAAGTGTAAATTTTTTTGCTTTTTTTTTTTTTAATTTCTATTTATGCTATATGGACATGTCAGAAAAATATTTGTGTGTGTGTGTGTATGTATATATATATGTATATATATATATATATATATATATATATATATATATTGGTGATATGTTGGTTCCCAAATGCCTCAAACCAAATTGATTCTCAAATAAATTTTTTGATAGACAATTTTCTTCCCTGCATGAATACATAAAATATAAATTTGTGGGTTTTTGCGGTGCATGTACAAAAAGAATTTGTGGGTTTCATGTTGGCATTTCTAGTTTTTTTGGTGTGACAGTGATGGATTCACACTTAAATCCATTCAACTTACAATTTCTCACATTTCTAAAAGAAAATAATATATAATTTGTACATGCTATTTCCGTTTACAGTTAAGAACAGTATTTTTTCTTTGAAAAGCTGAAAATGCAAAAATATGTGGGGATTTTTATTTCATTTTATTTTTTTTGTGCAGAATCGGTTGTTATTCATTATCAATTTTCTTGAAATTTTATCAGGATTTTTATTTTCTTTATTTTTATTTTTTTTACTTCTGACTCGTTCCAAGCCAGATACAACCATACAGAGTTGACAGGTTTTTTTAAAGACTCTTGAGGCAAGCAATAAAAGAACAAGGTCTAAAACAGACGATAAATCACAGAATTATTTTCAATTATTAAATTTTATTCAAGTTTTAACGTCGAGAAACTTTAAATTTTAATTTTAGAAAAAACAAAAAATGCAAGAATAATCCACTGAGAATGGAGTGCAGTCAGAAATGTTTTCATGCATTCATTCTCCCATAGATATAATAAATTACCCAATAAGCTGCATAGGAAAGCAATTCAAAGTGCAATTCATGTAGACTTGCCATCATTGCGATTGACTTGTGACATAGTGCATTGTCTTGGTGAGAGAACACTTTTTTTTCTCAATTTCTTTCAATGATGCTATATAATTGAGCTTTCTTTTCTAAAGGTAATGGACAGATAAAATTTCTTGCCCATCTCAAAATATAGAAAGGTCAAAACTTTGCCTGCTGATGTTTGCACCTTTAGTCGCTTTGGCCTACTTTCATCTGTTGTTGTTCACTTAGTGACTGCTGATTTTACTCTGAAGGAGATCTGTTTCATCCATTGTCAAATGCTGATGCAAAATTCCTTTTTGGCTCGTTCTCTCTTTTAGCAGTTAGTAGGTGGTCATTCTGACTCTTGTATGAGAAGTAGCGAAAATCTTCATTTAAAAGCTTCTTTTTTTTTTTTTTTTTTTTTTTTTTTTGCACTTCAATAAATATTAACTGTTTAATCACTTGACGTAAAAACTGACGAGGGAGTTTATCAGTTTAAGTTTCCATAATTTCTGTAAAATCTCAAGTGATCTTTCTTAGCATGAAAGCTTGTTTTTAAGCAATTTTTTTTTTCAAAGAAACTAGTCCATTTCTTGAGTGGTTTCCTTTTTTAGCTAAATATTTTTCCTATCGCAAGCCTGCCATTTGTAACCTGCAACAGTGTGCACATTTATGGTCATATAATTTTCGTGCTTTAACTTGAATAAAAACCTATCTCGATTGATAGTTTTTTTAGTTTAAAAACCGTTTGATTTTAGTATTTTTAATCATAGCAATAGTAATAGTCGCCTGGTATTACAAAAGTGCTTTATCCTAATTTTGATACAATTCTAACTTGTAGTTTTGAAACCTATAAGTGACCAACAATACAAATCAAATATAGATTTATTAAGTGTACATCTTTCCTCTTGTTTTGAATTTGACTACGAATTTTGCATGAATATAGATTAAAATAAACATTTGACAATCTAAAAAAAAATGGTGCTTGTTTGTTTATTTTTTTATTTTTTTTTACAACGCATTTGAAGTGAAAACATCAAGTACATACATGTCATGGCAAAATTAGTATAAATTCCAAAAATTACAAAAAATGATTGAGTGCTGGATGTATTTTTAACACCAGAATCTTCCACAACTACGTTCTGTTTAAAAAACGGCAGACCCTTAATTTAAGTCGAGGGTTATCTCCTTTGTTTGTCATACTGAATTGGTTGCACAACTTTTCCACATTAAAAACGTACGATAAAACTCTATAATTCAATAAATGCTATTTTTTATTGTATTTTTCTACTAGATCATTTTTATAAACTTTTAAAGTTTATACTAATTTCACTTACACGTATGTAATGTTTTCACCTAAAATGCATTGGTTTAACAGATCAATGTAAATAGATGTTATAAAGTAGACAGTAGGAATCTGCACGCAGGGGACATAACTCGGAAACATTTTAGATTACTTGTGTCATGGCTGCAATATCTCTATTGTCTATAGCGATAAACTTTTTTTAGTAAAAAAAAAAAAAAAAAGACGAAATGAATTTTCATAATTTTTGGATATTTTACTATTTTCGACATGACAGTTAAGTACGTAATATTGTTTTTGCTTAAAAGATATATATTTAAAAAATAGTTTTGTCAACTATATCTTAATAACCTAATTATCTTATGTTTTCTTTTCTAGTGGTGAGATTTTTCCAAGAATATACTGAACCTGAAGAAGGTGGTGAAAATGTGAGTCAACCCCATTCGCGCCGAGACTTCAATCCTCTTCATCCCTCCCCAGTTGGCCCCACCGAAGAAGAAAATATCTTACTTCCGATACCAGAGAACACACTAAACTGTAACTTAGGAGTACCAATTGTTGTAGTGGTCACAAAAGTGAGTATTACTTTTTCTCTTTTTTTATCACGCACACACAAAATGCACAATTATTTTCATATAATTAAAATACTCCTAAAAGGCTGCGTAAAATGAATTCCCTGAATAGAACCGTTTTGCACTACTTTTACGTCCTATTATGAAGATTAAGATAAAGATATAATGTGATTAAACCTTGTGTTTAGAATCCTTATTCTAATTTTGATCAAAATCAATTATGTGACTTTAATTCTAAAAATGTCTCAAATTAAATGAATTAAGCTTAAAGATTCATATTTGGATTCTTCAGACTACTGTTCTCACCTTGAATGTCATTTTCACAACTTTTTAGTTGATGTAATTTCTGACCTTCTTCTAATGTATCTTGTCGAACTCTGGAATTTGGACGAAATTTCAAACAGAAACCTTTATTTACTTCATGGAGATAGCATACTTTTGTTCCGTCAGCCATGACTGGATAAAGGTCCTAAGTAATTCGCAATTGTATTTTTCGGCTGCCCACACTGAGAATTGAACCTTCAGGAGAATATCACTTTTACAATTGATTTTTCCAAGTACCATAAAACTGCGATACGGGTCCTTGCGAATACACCTGAAAAAGGTCAGAAATTACATCGCTTGAAATGTGAAAATGAAATTCACGATGAGAACAGTATTCCTAAGAATCCAAATAATATGGATAACCACTCCTCATCTAAAAAATTCAGAAACACAAGCTTTAAGAGCTTGAACAAGAAATTGAAATTCAAAGAATCTTGTTTAATTAGTGTTTAATGACTATTGATTAAATTTTATGTAAATCTGAAATATTTGGATTTTTAATTCATGATCTTGATAGATAATGACCTTATTTCTTAATTATTGTTGGTAAAATGCATAGATTTTTAAATTCATGGAATTTCTTCAGATAAAGATTGTTTTCTTGATTGGCATTGCCCTGGACGAACACTATCTAAGATTTAAGAAAAATGATTTCTTCCGTGGGGTAGAAAAGTCATATAATTCATTCTTAGAATGAATTATGACTTTTCTATCCCACAGAATAATTTTTCTTAAATCTTAGTGGGGAGGGCAGATTTCTTTGTATTTTTGTAGTGTTTCATCTGTGCATTCATACCTATAAAACAAATAATTAATGCTTGGTCCCCCTGAAAAAGGAGGGATTGGACCTAGGAACTCACTTCCATTCGTTTGTTCATGCTTTTCTCAATAACCACTTTCTTTTTTTTTTTTTTTTTTTTTTTTTTTTTTTTTTTCACAAACATTAGTCATGGTAAAAGTAAATTTTTGCCAGAATGGATTTTCCAGGATAACTCTGATTGCCCTCCCTAGTGGCCATTATAGGGGTAAAATTACCCAAAAATCATTCATCCGTTCGTTTGGTCACATTTTTGTCAATAACCACTTCTTGAATTTTTTTTTTTTAAATTTGCACAAACATTAGTCATGGTGAAAATAAATTTTTCACTTGTAGAGGGGGACCTTGCATGCTCGGCTTGTTTCTAACAATATCCAATGATTGTTATATTTAGCTCGGTTTTTAGAATGATAGACTACATATCTCAAGGTAAATTAAGCGTTCCTTCAAAATTCCCTGCAGATTCTAGAGTTGAACAGAAACATTCCCGACAAGATACACCTGAACAAATTTGGAGATTACTATGGCTTGGTGAAAATAATTTTCAATGAGATCAGTCGTCCAAAGAATCCAAATAATATGAATCCTATTTTTATTCCACCAGAATGGATTGGGGAATTTCAAATGCATTGTTATAACTAAATTCATGCATTCATCAATCGAAAGTTTCATCTCTATGTTGCAGATATTGACAGTGAGATTCTAAGAAAGCAATTCCTGTCAGAAGCAGAGATAAGTCATTGAATTCCTGACAAAAGTGCATTGAGAATGGTGGTGACTATGTAGAAAAATAAATTTTGGAATACAAAGGTCACTCGTGTTAATAGTACCACTCATTTTTTAACTGTTTGAGTAAAAAAAAAAAAAAAAAAAAAAAAAAAAAAAAAATAGGAGTCTTTACTTTTGGAATGACACTTTTATCTGACTGATCTGCAATATTTTAGGGAAAGCATAAAAAAAGATGGATGTAATATTTTACTGGAAGGTTGCTCAGTATTGCTTGGGTGAAAGAAATAATTTTACTTATGACAATGTAGTGTAAGATTCATTTAAACAAAGTTGTGGTTATTCAGGCCAAAATCCACTTGAGGATAAGGGTTAATGAGATTGCTTGTCAGTTAAATGTCAGTTAGTCTGGTGCTACCAAATCAGGCTGTCTGAAGATATTGGCTTCCCGAGACAAAATGTACCTAATTGATGCTTCTTGTTTTTCTACTTACTTTTTCAAAACTTAATTATGTTCTACAAAAACAACCCACCTTCTCTCCCCCTTTCCTTCCCATTTTCCCCTTTTTCTTTCTATCTCCTCCACTTCCTGACTGATTGATCCTGGATATGACCTAAAACTATATCAGATGGTGAGGCCCCACCCTGCGGGCCTTGGGGAGTGTGGAGCCACCCTTTAATTGCCATTGCTCCCAGGTCCACTCTGACCCGAAGTGGTAGTACCTGTTAGGGTCCCAACTATGGGTTAAATAGAATCTGACTTAAAAAAAATATACTCCATTAACAACCAACCAACCAATCCTGACTGGTTTCCTAACTTAAAATGTACCAAACTTTAATACTGTAACCCTTTTCCCTCTTCCATTGCAAAACTCATTCATGTTCTGCAGGGCAGGGAACAAAAATGATAAAATCCATTATAAAACAACCAAAGCAAACACTACAAACTAACGATTGAAGGTACAAAAAGCTTGAAGAATAAAAACTTTCCATAAAATAACTGAATGCATCATGAATACTATTTTTAATATGATTGGATTCTACATTAAGTGACCCAAAAAGAGTTGATATGCCGTAAAACTAAAAAACCAAACAAAAAAACAAAAAAAGCATAATACTCGCATGCACATGTCTCAGTTTCTTTCCGTTTTCTTTTTTTTTTTTTTTTTTTTTTTTTTTTTTTTTTTTTTGTAAGGAATTTTATGCTACATTTAATACTGGCCAATGTTGGGTATATCTACTAGTATATATATGTGTGTATGTGTGTGTGTGTGTGTATGTAATATATATATATATATTAGTAATGGGACGATTAATCAGAATCGTTAATCGTAAGAATCGTGTATTTTGGGAGGTATCGGAATCGCATCGTTAAAAAATACCTTAATTTTCCGATTCCTTCATTACGATTCTTTTAGTCTGATGTTGAAAAAAATAAAAAAATTTCCTAATATTTCTAACCGCAAGAGAGAAATAAAAAGAAACCAAAGAAATTCATTATTAACAGGGCAATTCTTAGTGCCCCTCCCTTACAAGGTTCATTCATTCAGATCTATTGTAATCAAAACTACAAAAGAGTTAACTTGAAAAGAAGTATGCAGGGCTCTACATTGCGAGTAAAAATAAAAAAAACGCTTATCTTTTTGGCGATTGTTTTTTTTTACTGACAAATCTTCTAATAGTGAATGAAAATGCTTTTTCAACTTATATTTTCTTAAAATAAAACGAGCAAAGTCAAATTATTTAAACAGTATAAGGTTTAATAGAACAATATACTTTTTTTCTCTTTTTTAAAAGAAGGCTTTTGAAAGAAATATCTCTAAAATGAAATTGATCACGTTGTATTATTTCGCAAAGTTTTAACAGTAGTCGGTTTCTTTTGAAGTTTCAAAAAAATCGACCCCATACCTATCTCTCCCAAACCTAAAGTTATTAAATAACCCCTTCGTTAATTTAAGGGTAATTAATTCAATTCAGTCAAGTTTTTTTTTTTTTAATTTCATTGAAATAAAATCCATTTTTTTTTTCTCCAGAAAGATAAAACCCTGAATTTGATTATATTAAAAGCAGAATAATATAATCTTTTTTCTAGAATTTTAAATTGAAAATTAAGTGTTTTGCGCAGTTTTTTGCCGAACGAAAAAGAAATTAATATATATATTTTTAAAAGGTTTTGTAATCAATTAATTTTTATGTCTAAATAATATTTACGATTAATTAAATAATTTCATTCTAAAAAGTATTTATAAATAGAATTTTACTAAGGACTTATAGTTTAGCAATATTGAACTGCATCAACCATGTGTGAATTGAACACAGTCAACCAAAAAAAAAATTCAAAAGAAAATGCGGGTTTGTATTACTGTACACATAGATTCGAAAAAGTTGTCAAAAAACAAATATATAACAAATAAATGTTATCAAAGGCAAGATAAGTTATTTTTCTACCTAACTGGATATATTTTTCGGGTTTTTATTCAATGTAACATGTTTATTCAGCTCGAAAAGCATACAGTGTTTACCAATGTATTGGAAAATTCAAAATGGCGCCCGACACTCTTTTTAACACGGTAAGTTCAGGAAAAGATCTTATAAATAATAAACTATACAAAATACTGCTAGAAACTCGCTCAATATATGTTACCGTGACATATTTTGACATATATTCGGTGTTTTTTTAATAGTATTTTGTCTAGTTTATTATTTATAACACCTTTTCCCGAACTTACCATGTTAAAGAGAGTGTCGGGCGCCATTTTGAATTTTCCAATACATCGGTAAACACTGCATGTTTTTCGAGCTGAATAAACATGTTACATTGAATAAAAACAAAATAAATTACCCAGTTTGGTAGAAAAGTAACTTATCTTGCCTTTGATAATATTTGTTTGTTATATATTTGTTTTTTGACAACTTTTTCGAATCTGTGTACAGGAATACAAACCCGAAAATGCATATTTGCATTTCATTTTGTAAACTTTTATACGTTGGTTTCAAAAATTAAATTCTATAAGTTTTTTTTGTTAACTACTGGTTGGTACAATTTACTGCCCCGTCCCTTTATATTTTTTTCTTTTTGTCTTTTTTAGCGGATTATTTTCAATTAATTATCCAAATAAGTGACTAGCTTTAAAACAAAATTTAATAGTAAATTATTTGTTTACAGATAAACTGAATTTTCTAATATGGCCCAAAGTCCAAAAAAAAGTCTTTTTGAAGATGATGAGTTGAAAGCCATTTGCAAAGTCTGTCAAATTAAAATATCGCGAGGAATAAAACCATCTAACATGACCACAACCAACATGTTAAAACATTTAACTATGAAGCATCCAAATAAATTGGAGGAGCAAAATAAAAAAGAAAAGGAACAAAAAATTACCAACTAGTCACTCAGAGCAGTTTTATTAGTGAGGGTCGAAATCGCAGTGTCTTTTTTTTTTTTTTTTTTTTTGCCTACGTCACCATCTAGGTGTCACCATATTTTTTTAACCCTCCTTAACTTCAAAGAGTAAATACAATATATACAACTAAAAAATAATTTAAAAAAATGCTGATTCCATTCATGAAAAATTCTTTTAACTAGAAATTAAAACTTAGGTAAAGATAGCTGACTGACAGCAACAGGAGCACTGGTTAACTGCTGAACCACGTGGAAAGGTGTGGGGGGGAGGAAAAAAAAGGAAATTAAATGATAATAAATTATGATAACCGTCTTTGAAAGGCACTAAACTCCTAAAATTTACTTCTTTAAAATTTTAGGCGGCACTCCCCGGCGATTTTAAAGCACTCTCTCTCTGTCTAAAAAAAAAAAAAGATTTAATTTTTAAGTTTGGGAAAGATATATTTATTATAACCAAATTCCTGTATGAAGACTGGATCTACTTTATTGGACGTTAATTTGTGAGATAAGTAATTTTTCAATGTTTAATATGTTTTTAAAGTTTCAATTATCAATTAAATTTTTTTAATTGCATTTATTTTTCAATTTATTTTAAAAAAAACAGGGTTTTAAATGTATTTTTCAAGGTAACAAGCTTCGAAAGAAGTCTAATAAAAAAAAAAATCACTTAATTTTTAATTTCGACAACCCTGAGAATTTAATTATTAAAAAAATATTGAAATGTGACATTTTTTTATTTAACATTTCTATTAGTTCAATTAATTTTCTTTCAACAATTCATTTCACTCAACAAACTTTACCATTTTTTTTTTTTTTTTTTTTTTTTTTTAGTCTTTTTCTGTAATTTTGGTAATTATGTTTGCTCAATTTTATCTAGTATTTCATTTGTTTTTTATAGTGGTATAATTTTTATGTGTTCCTTTGATTTACCCCATTTCAAAATTAGTTTGGCTAAACTTATTCTTCACGTTGGAAACAACGTGTAAAAGCAATGAAAAAGTAAGAAAAAATAATAGGTGTTAACTACTCCTTGTGAATTATGGAGGTCTGAAGAACTGCCGTCACAAATACAACTATCAATAGCTAAACAAAAAATCGTTTTTGAAATTCCTTTAATTGTAACTTTTCGCTATACCTACATTTTGGTATAAAACACAAAAACTTTCGATTAATGGTATTTCTCATATATGGTCGTTAACTTTGGAAAGGTTATTTTGTATCTACGGCGCCATGTCATGTGGTATATTGTTTTTTTTTTTCATTACGCACGTTCATTTATAAATTATTAAATCAAATATTTATCTTTTTTATATTTAATTAGTATATATTTTCTTTCTCTTCCGCTATATTTTTTTTATTTAATTCATTAAATCTGTTAATTATGAGGACCAAAATAATGAATCGTGTGTATTTATTCTGTAATTTTCTTGTTTTTGTTCTGTTATATAAATTCTATTTTATTTGTTTTTTCTCTGAAGGATAAATTCTATTTTCTTTGAGTTTTTTTTTTCTGTATTCCAATTAAGTAAAATAAATTTTCTCTGAAATAAATTTTGCTAATTTTTCCGTTTAGTTTACTATATAATAATTTTATTTAAACCAAAACACGACGGTGTAGACATAAAATATCTCTTCCAAAGTTAGGGAACATATTTGGGAACTACCGACCATAAGTATAAAACTACCTGGTATATTTCAAAACAATAAATTCCCTAGGAATCGGAATCGTACTTGGTATCGGAATCGTTAATCAATATTTTCCTGGAATCGGAATCGTATAAAAATTAGGAATCGTCCCAACACTAATATATATATATATATATATATATATATATATATATATATATATATATATATGTATGTATACACACACAACACAGGGTGTCCAAAAAGTCACTAAAAGGTTTTGAACTTAAATAGATTCTTTATTTTTGATGATATCTTCCTGTAATTTATACACAATCTGATTAAGACATTGGGAAGTTTTAAAAAAAAAAAAAAAAAATGTCTTTTAAATGTTGCTCATTTTCAGCTTTGCATATTTGTGCTGTTTCCAAAACATTCATGACAGATTGCAGAATCTCTGGATGTTGTTTTAACTCCCTTATTTCATTCCTAGTGTTTTCTTTCAATTCTTGCAGGGTTTAGAGTTTAACATAGACTTTTTCTTTCTTTTAAGATATCCCCACAAAAAAGTCAGGGCCAGTTAAGTTTGGAGAATGTGGTGGCCATTTGACATTACCATAGCTAGAGATAATGTTGTCGCTCTTTGAGTCAAAACAATTGATCCCTGATTTTGGTAAAACAATTTCACAACTTGCGTACATTGTTCCATGCTATAATTATTAATTAATTTCACAAAATATCTGTAAAATATATGAAATAGAGAAAAAATTAATCATTAATTGTAAAATGACAAAGATTTTCAACCGTTCGGTGAGTTTTGGGACAGTGTGTGTGTGTGTGTGTGACTGACTGACTGTGACTGACTTTTTTATAGTAGAGGTAGGGGGTCAGTAAATTATGTCAGTATCTAAGCTGGGTTATTTTTAAAATCAGCTCTGGAATCTGGCATTGGATTCTTTTTCAGTTAAAGATTGCAAAATTTTGCAGGAGTCAGCTTCTTACCCCACTCTAACCCCCAACTGCTGTTTCGAATTGGGTCTAAGTAGAGTGCGTATTAGAATTCGTTCTTGTCACTGAATAAACAATTTATCCTAACATTGCTCACAGTGGCTGAAAGCAAATGTTAATTTCCTCACCGAGTGAATTTTGCGATAACTTACGTTTGTATTAAAACTCAAGTTTTCCTTAATAATTTTAGAAACAAATGCAAAAATTATCATAAAAGATTCTTTGTATTTCATACTTTTATGCTTTGGGACATTTGATTACGATCTTTGTCTTGATGTACAAAACAATATTGACATATTTTTTCTGTTTCGATGCACCTGTTCTAAGATGTTATAGATCTGCTTTCCATTGATTTCTTATTTTTTTTTTGTATTTCAGCAGCTGTTTTGATTTTGTTTGTTTTTTTATATCTGAAATCTAGGTTACAAACTTTTTTATATTGATAAATTGTTTGTTTTTTATTTTTAGTAAAATCTCTAGAGCTTAATGGTTACCATATTTGCTTCATTTAAAATTTTAAAATATGTCGATTTATATAAACTTAGGAGTATATGTTTATAGATTTATATTCAGATGATTCGCTTCTAAATTAACTGATCACTATGAATTTTAGAACACAGCTGCTACATGTAATGGTGGATATTGTAGCCTATGTTTAGTTTAATAGGTTTAAATAATGTGGCCTGTATTCAGGTAGTACAGCATAATCATGTTGACACACCGGTTCTCATTAGATCACCAAAGTTAAGAAACATTGAGCCTGGTCAATCCAAGATGGGTGACCAATTTGGGAATTCCAGACACTGTATGTAGGAGGATGTCAACACCTCCCTGCAAGAATTGCAAAAACCTAACTTCGTCATCTCCTCTAATGGGGATATACATGCGACTGGGGACCGTTTGTGAATTTCATACTACCATGGAAACTTCCTCTTTTGGAGGAAACAGGTTAAACCTGCATAGGATTAATGTCGTTTCTAGATTTTTTTTTTTTTTTTTTTTTTTTTTTTTTTACCCAATATATTTAGTTATATTGGTTTAGGTAAAAAGGTGGTAGAAACCCTTTATAAAAACTTAGTTCATCATTTTTTAAATTTTAAGACTGGGTATTATATATATATATACACACACGGCACAATCACGTTGACACACCGGTGTTTACCAGATCACCAAAGTTAAGTAACGTTGAGCCTGGCCAATACTAGATGGGTGACCGTTTGGAAAGTTGAGGCGATGTATGTACTGCAAGGTAAAATACCAGGTTGAGAAACTGGTGCATTCTATCCTTCTCTCGAGGGTAGATGGGACTCTTAAGATGTGGTAGGCACCCCATCTTGTGATGGCATCACGATAAAAAATACCCTTGATAGCCCTGCCGAAGCGTCAAGTATTCAGCTACCGACAAGATTTGAATTACACTACAAACTCATGTAGTGAGTTCAATTTCAGCTGCGGCCACGTGGGATGGATTAGACATTAATAAATTTCTCCCAAATTTCTGTTTCTCTAAAATATATTAAGGATATTTTAGGGGATTAAAGTCAATATAAGTATTTCACACGTTAGTCTTTATTTTTTTTCTTTCTTTTTCTTCTATTTTGGAAAAATCAAAGTATCCAATTGTAATCTTAAATCGAACCAGCTTTCAAAAAGATTATTAACAATCACAGGTTTTCTGAGAAAGGTGGGGGGGGGATAATTGAACTTTTTTTTACATAATTTATTCCAAGCAAATGTGATTCTCATGAGAAAATAAAGAATTGAAAATAATACAAATAGTAAAAAAAAAATTTACTTTTCTCCCTTTCCCCATTTGCAACGCTTTGTAGCTCCTCTTTGTAATCTTTTATTTATTTATTTATATATATATATATATATATACACACTCGCATACTATATTCAATCTTTGTTTTTTTGTTTTTTTTTTTCTTTCTAGACTGATGGTATTAGTGTTTTGGAAAAAGAACATGACTACAAAGAAGAACATTTTGATTTTATCCAGCAACATTTGAGGAAGTTTTGTCTAAACTGTATCCTTTTTGTTTGATGAAAATAATTTTTCAATTATGTACATCTCCAATCAGATTTAAGATATACTGGAGGGGAGGGGCGCTTTGTTTGGTCGTAAAATATGCTTAAATATAGTATTTTAATTTGTCCAGATTTTGTATATATTATTAGTCATGATGTCAAAAGTAAAAAAAGAATTTGGGTGCCATCAGCTAGAATCGAAACCGAAAACAAAACTGTAGCATTCAAAGCTGGTGATGTACCACTGTACCAATGTGACATGCATATAAACTGATTAAAAATAAACAAAGATGAATGTACAAAATGTATAACTATTTTTAAAATTTTGACCCCTTAAAAACTATTTTAACCGGCTAAAGACCCATAAAAGAACGAACAATAAAAAATCCAGTGATTTGAGGCCCCTAGCGCCACTCTGCGACTTTTAGTTTCAGAAGAGAAAGTTTGAAAATATGGAGACAGTTTTACCAATTAGATTAACAAAATTATCATGGAAGAATTGTCTCAGAATAGGTGCGTACTTTTGAGACGTTTGTCAACAATCAGGTGCAAATGTCAGCAGTCCCAGACTCTGGCATGAATGTCGAGATTGCTGAAAAAAGCTTCAACGTTGGATATCAAAATATTTAACTTCTCTTTTCTCAATACCTTGTAAATTTAATTTGTTTTTGTTTTTTTTACATTAATGGGCCCCATTATAAATCGCTCGATGACCAGACTTTTACTGGTCTAGACTAGAAACAACAATTCCTTCTTTTCAATATCTGAATTTACACATTTAGCAAGTATTAAGCTCTCAGTTTCCTACATCTGAGTACAGAGGAAATAGTCGATAAAATTGTGTTATAGGCAAACCTTTCAACTGGAAAGTCAATTAGCTCAAAGCAATCATCTAATGGTATCATTTATGGACAAAAGAAAAAAAACAAAAAATGCACTATCTTCCGGTATTTTTCACAACATGTACACAAGTGCTCATAATTGTGTTTATGTCCATGGTCACTACAGCAATTAGTTTGGAGTTAGCATTGGGGGTCCATTAGCCCTGTACTCTGCCCACTTCTCTTCATCATTGTTTTGAAGGCATTGTCAAATGAATTTTGCATTGGTGTCTCTTTGGGAGCTTCTGCGTTGGTGTCTCTTTGGGAGCTTCTGCGTTGGTGTCTCTTTGGAGCTATTGTATGCAGACAATCTTCTGGTTATCGTAATTTTCTTGGAGTGCAACATAGAAGACAGGCATTGAGAGCAAAAGACTGAGAGTACATGAAGACACCATTTCTTATTCTCGGTGTTGGTCTCAACTAACAGCAGAATGCTCGTATATTCTCTTGAAAATGTCTGTAGCAAAGGTATAGATGTAAACTTGATTGAATGCTCCCAGTGCAGACTATCGGTCGCAAAATTGTGAGCATGATATATGGCTTGATTTTTTTTTTTTTTTTTTTTTTTTTTTAAATTCCTTCAAGTATTAAACTCTTCATTTATAGAATATCTCTTAATCTCATGGATAAAGTGTTTTTGTTTGGTTGTATTTTTTATTTACTAATTACAATTTATCAAGGTTAAAAAAAATCGCTCAAAAATTAGATTGACGCTTGAGTGATGACAAAAAATTGAATAAGGATAAAAAAATCTCCACATACCACCTTTTAAAACGGCCAATCTAGAAAACGGAAGTTCTTCCTCCTTTGTCAGAAACTTTGTTTATGGAATATGAGGAATAAAATGAAAAAAAATAAGGGTGAAGCATGAGTTACGTAGCTGCCAAAAGTAAGACTATGGTCCACTTTCTGCTCTCAAAATGACTTAGTCAAGGGATATTAGTGAAGTTTATGTAGGGGTTGCGAGATCAATTCTATTTGAATTTTTAAAAAAAAATGGATTGATATGGGAGACACTTGAAAGACACTGGACATGAAATGAGAACAGTGTATTAAATAAAGGATTTAATTAAAAATTTCTACTTAAAAATGGAGAGTAGAGTGGACAAATCGTTCACAATCAAGATGAAGATACCAGTCCAAAACTTGTAATTAAGAATGCATGATCTTGGGAATATTGTCAAATACTCAATATTTTGTGTGGATTATTCTGGAATGTGATTAGTTATGGTCCAAGAGAAATAGTCATTTCAGTTTTACGTATGACATTAGCTTGCTTCATGATTTAATGCAACATAGTAGCCTTCAAATCCAATGTAAACAAGTTCTTGTTGAGCCGTTCCCATAAATAATCAAATTCTACCCAATTTACATCATTATCGATTACTAAACTACTACCTTACATTCATTAATCCTTATCCTCTGGTGGCCTTTGAGCCCTGATAAGTGGTCACTCTCAAGTAAAAAAAAAGGATAAAATAAAATTTAAGATTTCTGACATCATCTTCGGAGAAGCGGGGAGTAATTATCCTAATGGATACCATCACTGCCGTAGAATCAGCTCTGCTGAGTTCAAAACCTGTTCGACCTATCATGGTTCTTTTCCGCACTTATACGGTTCGCAAAAGATATGTATCTGCAAATCCCTTTCTCGGCTGTGTTTAAAATAATCGTATATAATGAATGATTTACAATAGGTTATGCTTCAAGTTAATTTTGTATTTCCTTTGGTCATGCATCAATTTATGGTGAAATATTTACAAAGTTTACGCACCATGATGTTCACTCAATCACGAGAGACCAGTGTACTTCTCCAGAAACTTCTTGATTGTAATATAAGGCTTGTCGCTTCGTAGCAAAACTGTTGATACATAATATAACATCTCACACATATGCAAATAACCAAGCCAGTGCTCGAATTTACATCACAATGATAAGGACAAGAAAAGCTGAGAAAAAAGACACATGGAAAGCAAACGATGGTGAACACACCTGGTGGAATTGATAGAAAAGCACATGTTCAACACTGAAGAGATTTGTCAAACACTTAGCAAACTAAGAGACTTCTAAAACAATATGCAATGTGTTGTGAAAAATACCAGATTTGTTAAAACTTAAAAAATAGTTGAATTACTTCGTTTTGTTTCTTGTCTTGTGACTGTCTCAAACACTTGTTGGATTTGAGTATTTAAATTTTAAAGATTAATGACCATGTTGCAGCTTGACCACTGCAGACCACACAAGTATTTTATTCAGCAGGTACGCGTCAAAATGCAAGCTCAAACAGTGTCAAAAATCAGCATTGAACAACTTCAGATATGCATGGAAGGCTTCAGCATTAAATACCCCCCCTCCCTCAAAAGAGTTAATATTCAATTAAAACGGATGAAAATTGTTTCTGAATTCTTTGAATGAGCGTTGATTATTTGTATCATTTGGATTCTTCAGACTCCTGTTCTGATCTTGAGACCCGTGGCATAGTGGATAAAGTACTTGGTAAAATTCAGTTGTAAAGTTACTCTTCTGGAGGTTAAAGGTTCAATCCCCAGTGCAGGTGATACTCAAAAATACAATTGCAAATTACTTACGATTTCTACTTGGTCATGTTTGGCAGAACAAGAACATGCTACTCCCCTCCCCTCCCCTCCCCGATTAAATAAGGGGTACCATTTGAAAATCTGTGCATATTCCAGAGTTCAACAGAAAGATTTCCAAGTTCAAGATACAAGAAGATCAGCAGCTACATTAACTGAAACATAAAAATAACACTCAGGATGAGAACAGTAGCGTGAAAAGTCCAAATAAGTAGAAAATTAGTCGATTGTTATGTTTCAACAAAATTCAATATATTGATTATAGAATGACATAAGTCAATAACCCCACCCATGTAGTTGGGCACAACTTTGTATTTATTGTAACTTGTTTTCTAAAGTAAGACGAGTATAATTGTTTCTAGGTTTTACTTGGTATGAAATACAAATTACAAGTAATTGTTGAAGAATCTTGGATGCAAACTTTTAACCAGAGTTCTTTTGAAGAGGAGACTTCATTAGTTCATGCACGCTGCAACAGAGTTCATCCACAAAGTAATAACTCCAAAATCACTCGAAGATCGGTGCAGATGCCTAGGAGGCCATTTGACGATGTAAGTACACTCTATCAAAGAAGATATTGAACCTATCTCTAGTCTACAGATTTACACTGTTCACTGCTTGTCCAGGAATTGGCTGCCTGTCTCCATTTTGGCTGCTGCAGACTGTTGTGTGTGTGCTCTGCCTTCATTTAGGACACTGTGTTCTATGAGAGAAATCTCAACTCTTTTAAATTGAATATTGCCAAAGTCAAGATAGAATCTAGCAATGGTTGATGCTTGTATGATCCACACTGTGGGATATTTTCTACTTGCACCTTACAAGAATTGAGCTCACAATCAACAAGTAATGTATATCTTTGGCATGCCTGAAACATCAGGGATTTTTCACTTTCCATCAGATAAACTGAACGTTTTGTTTTCGTCCAATGCTATAAACTTTTATTAGATCATCAATTTATAGTTTGAAGTTGGATTTAGGAGTTGACAATTTTGCTACATTTGGATTTTTGTTTTCAGCAAACTTCCTTCCTCTGAGATAAAAAGTTAGTATTTACTTACCTCTAAGGCATTTATGCACAAGGTCAGTCTTTAATGTAAGGAGAAATCCAGCTTCTCAAAAAGGGGTACTCTGGATTGGGATAAAACTTTAAATTATCTCTGTCTAAAAGGATTTCTGCTTTACTGATTGAGGACAGAAAGGTAGTGTAGTATTCTAGTCAAAAGACTGCATAATCATTTTACAGGAGTTGAGTTGGGTTTTTTTTTTCAAAATCGATTCTGGAGTTGACTATTTTTCATCCTATTCTTTAACCTCTGCTAAGAGTTAGAATTGAACTGTTTAAACCTTTTTTTTTTTTTTTTTTTTTTTTTTGATAGCGTGTATGGATTCATACTTTCTAGTATGTATTAATACAGAAGTAACTTTCACACCAATTTTGCTGTGGATGTAATTTACCTTTTCTGCTATGGATTTGAATTATCTCGATTATCAAATATTTCTCATCTTTTTGTTATTTCATTTACATGTGTATTTTGGAGAAAATTTTACAAAGCGAGAAAAAAGTATTTCATTTGTTTTCTTTGACCACGCAACCTCAGACGGTGCTGCCCTAATATATTCATCCGTGAAAGAGGAAAAGAACTGTGATCTTCTGTTTAAATATTTAGTACACAGGATATATGGATTTTCATTCTCAATGCCGGCATATGTAGTTGAAAAGGATTCTGTGTTTGTGTAAGTATAAAACTTATTCAATTGAATCGGGCGCCTTGTATGGTAGCTTGTTTTGATCAATAATCTATTGACAACTTTAACGTTAATAAATATGTAGTACTTAAGCAGTATAAGAACCGTGCAGTTTACAGAAAATGTTAAAAAGTGCCAAAGTTTTGATTTTTTTTTTTCAATGAAAAATATTTCTGTCTATATGAAGTTAATTCAACAAAATATTAATTGAAAAATGAAAACAATATTCTTGAATAATTATTGGACAATTTTTACGAAACTTTTAGAAAAATAGAATTCAAATCAAAACAAAATACATTCATTGTAAGGTAAGTCTCTAGAATATTATTTTTAATAACAAATAACTGATAGGTAACAAAATTTTTAGAAAAAATGATTTTTTTTTTTTTTTCCAATCAAGATAAATATTTAATTATATATTATAAACCAATGATATAAAATGAATGTCTTTGTACCTAATATAAACTGTTTTAGAGATATGCTTGTATTCTTACTTTTAGTACTGTTTAATATGATTATACACCGTCACATATATATATACACACACACACAGATATATACATACTAGCAGCGAGACCCAACCTTGTCTGAGATTCAATGATGATCAACAAATATTTCACCCTCCCATACTTATATTATCATCGAAATTGGTGAATTCGCCCATTTTTTAATCAAATCAATTGATTGATATAGTTAGGGAACGTTCCCTGCAGTGTACCAGAAGGAAGCTTCACATGCCTCCCCCGCAGTGACTTACTCCACAATACGTTGTAATCTACATTGCACTGTCGAGAATATACTTGTTCTAGATTAATTTGGCTAACCTATTTGTTATTAAAAAAAATGTTTGTTCTTATTTAGAATTGTACTGATTTTAAAAAACAAAAATACAGAAAATCTTTGTACTTGTCACAAATGAAGATGTCATATATCAAAAATTATATAAATTGCTCAAGTAGTTTTTTTTTTGTTTTTTGTTTTGTTTTTTTTTTAACAAATTTATGAGGAAATGAGTAGAGGTGAGTGTTGTTTAAGACTTCAAAGGCAATTATTATTAATCACTAAAAATCATAAAATTTTATTTTCTTAATTGAAAAAATAAAACTTGATCAATTTGTGATTTTTGGAATAGGGCATCTTCGTTTTGTGACAACTATGTTTATTATAAATATTTTTCTGTAGTTTTTTTTTTGTTTTTTTAATAAGTGCAATTCTAAATATGCACCAAAATGTTTTCCTTACTTGTGTCATTAATCCTTTCCTACAAAAAAAGTATGTTATTTGCAAAGCTGCTGTATTTTAGGGTTTATATTATCACCCCTGCTTTTTGGTTACTAATATTTTTTATATATTTACATTAATTATTTATTTATATATCTTTATATTTATTATAGTTTATTTAAAAATATATAAAAGGCCCCATGGAAGTCCTTCTGTGTGAGCGTGCCAATGGCCCTTGTCAGAGCCTCTTTCATCCCCTCAATCGTCTCATCATGACAACATCTAAGGTTTTTCTTGAGCTTCAGAAATAACCAAAAGTCACAGGGAGCAAGATCTGGACTATAGGGAGGGTGAGGAACTGTGTTGATGCCCATCTTAGTCAAATAGTCTGTGACAAGGATGGGATTGTGGACTGGTGTGACCAGACGTGCGCGGCCCCAAAAGATCTCCGACTCCCAACGTCGTGTATCATGGATTTTTCGTTTGACTATTCCTCTGATGGCCGGATCGTCATTTTCTCGCTGGCAACTGTCGATAGGAACACGCACAGTTTCACAAAAGTAGAAATATAATAAATCGTGGAACAAAGAAAGGAAAAACACAAACGCCAATGTTTCACATATAATTGACTGTTGGATTGTGAGTGTGTGTGTGTGTCTTCCCCCTGTTCTTTCGGTGTTACGTTCGTCTCTATTTCTGTTTCACAGTCAGCTCTAAAACTGTCCAACTTCCATCTGCCGCGACAGGCATCTAGTTGTCAACTCTAAAAAGCTCGATCTAAAAATACCTAGAGATTCATTGTTTGCTACTTCCTATCTACTGTTTCCTATTCCTTTGTCTATTGCCCCCCCCCCCAGCACTTAGTGAGTCAAGTCCACCTCAGTCCACTTTATAATATCACACTGGTGCATTCACACAAATCTTCTGCGTCTTCAGTTCTTTGTGAATAATTCTGTGTACAGTTCCCACACTGACATCAAACTCTGCACTTATTGTCTCGATAAACACACAACTGTCCCTATCCATAAAATTCTTTATTTGGCCAATTAACTCTGTTCTGACTTCCTTACTCCTCTAAAACCTCATTATCTCTCACAGACTTCCTGCCTTCCTTAAATCTCTTATGCCACTCAAAATGATGCTCTATTTATACAAGATGGTCCAAAAGCAGTCTGAAACATTCCATGCATTTCTATGGCATTTTTTTCAAATTTAAAACAGAATTTTACTGCATATCGTCCGGATTGCATTTTTGAAATTCACCAGCTGTGACAATCAGGCTTTTGTAGGGTGTATTCTAATTCCTGATGTAGCTGTTCATTTGAGCCTGAAATCATAAAAATTAATCAGTCATGTATAGCAATAACATAGTGAATTTTCAAGAGTCTCCAATAATTTTAAATGCCTGTACAAAAAAGTCTGGAAACTTATTGAAGGCACCTCATATTAAATTTAAAGGTATCCATTTCACGATGGGCTTCCATCCTCTCCTTACTCTATTTGCATATAATCCACATTACCCACCTTTATGCCTAGCAGCTCTGTTAAAAAATTTATAATCAGTTAATTAGTTTAGAAGTCAATCATGTACAAATGTTATAAATATATGTACACATAGTTAACTTTATATAGAGCTATAATCTGCCTTATTTGCTTGCATCTTTTTAGTCCTGCTGGTTGGGATACAGAGAAGAAAATATCGATTCTAAATGAAAACCTGGCAAATGTGAAACCTGAGGACCTTTACGATGACGTTTTGAGTAAACCAGTTGTAAGGAAGGTAAGACAGTTATCGATGTTTCAGTGTGTACCAGTATCTCTTGAAAAGCTCGCTGCTTCTGTCGTGCTCAATTTCCAAAATGTATTTTCATTTCAATTGTAAGAATAGAAGTGATGGCTATCTTTCAGTTTGGTCGTTTAAGGATTGTTCAAGTCGACATGGTCTTTCCAAAAAAAAGCCAAAGATAAAAAATTTGAGTTTAGTCCAGTGGATATAGTGATTATTCTGGAACATGGCATCTGCTGGTCAATCTGCAAAATGATAATCCAACCATTCCATAGTGATCTTAGTTGATTGGGCTATTGTTCCATCTTATTAAAACCATTGCTCATTTTGCCACATGCCACAACAGTACCACGTGTATTTCAGAATCACAGCATCACAGTGTAATGCTCTTATTGACAGTCATTCTCTTCAACATCATTGTCAAATCAAAAATGCTTGGATTATGGTGCCTTTCAAGGTGTAATGACCTCTTGAAATTCCAAGAATACAGTTTAGTGGTAGTATCACTACATCATGTAATACATCTTCTTCATTGTTTGCTCCCTCGTATTGAGAGAGGGCAGGGAGAATTCCAGTTCCTGAAAATGGAGTTACTCTTTTAGGGAGCCGGCTTAGTTTTCATTACAGTAGCAATACACACGGATGATAAAAACGCTTTGGATAATCAGATTTTAAGGGGGTTCTGCTCAAATCGTCATATTTTAA
Source organism: Euprymna scolopes (assembly GCF_053919585.1). Taxonomy (NCBI): domain Eukaryota; kingdom Metazoa; phylum Mollusca; class Cephalopoda; order Sepiida; family Sepiolidae; genus Euprymna; species Euprymna scolopes. The sequence goes on along the minus strand of NC_136505.1, from coordinate 14,799,100 downwards.
AAAACAAAACGAATTTAAGTCCTCAAAATACCATCGTTTTGTTTGGAAATGAATGTACTTTCAAATGAATTAATAAATAATAATTTACATTATATATTTGAAGAGTTTTAAGCAAATAAAGTGATAAAAATGTTAACATTATAAAACAGCGTTTTCGGTAAGATTTTGTAAAGACCCCCCTCCCCCCCAACTCTCCAATTTGTAAATGGTCGTACTGATTATATTAAGATCTTTGTCTTGAAATTTGGAAACTAACCAGAATAGATGTCACATTAGAAACATAAAATAACAAAATATTTCATTGAATTTTTTTTTATTAATTTTAGGTAAATTTGGTGTGGTAGACCAACACACAACCTAACATTTAAAAAAAATTGTTTTCATGAGGAGTTGGGGGGTGTCTTTTCCGAAAGCCATTTATAACATTTGGGGGTTGGGAGCAGCAGCAGCAACAACAATGGTACTATAATTTTTATCGAGAGGGAACACTTTCACAGGTACTGCAAGTCTACAATAATACTAAAGAAATATTGCAATATATTCGTTTTTAAATAGTCCTCGATTTAGATTTAAGTTTCTTGTATATAAAATGCATTACTTCAACTTTGAGTTCTAACTTTTCTTTTTTATGGATATAAGCTTCTTGTAATTTTTAAGGTATTGTAGCATATTTATGTGAATTTACTGCAGATTATTTGGTAATCATTAATTTCTGGAGATTTTCAAGAGCATATTCTAATTCCTTGCACAAAAATACATTTCTATTGCAAATTTCATTGCTTAATCTTGTGTTTTAACAAAGATATAGCATTTTTACTGAAAAGGTAGTGTAAAAAATGTGACAAAACGCATGTAGTTTTAAAGAGAGAAAAATATCCAAATGTGCAAAGCACAAAAATAGTCATAACTTCCTTAATTTTAATCGGATTTAAAAAGTTTAAAAAGATTCTTAGCTCATCAAGCTGTTTCTATGTATGCCATTATTGAGATATTTTAAGCCATTTAAATTTTTTCATGTGTATTAGTAGTTACACAGATTATCATCACATTGGGTGATACCATCCCTTTTGCATTCACATCTGGCCGAAGGAGCTCTGGCTTTGTCAAGATGGTAGCTTTTATTTTTTCCTCTTTCCATTTCTCCAGTCAGTGAGAAAAGGAAAAATCAGTTTCAACAGGCATTGGAAATTTTTTTTGTACCAAAGAAACCTGCCAAAACCAGAGGGAGATATAAAGAAAACTAAGAATTCAAAAAGTTTTGTCACCCTTTCCCTTATCAAAAATTATAAAAATACTAAAAGACAAATAGATATGACTGCATTTTTAGCAAGGATGGGAAATCAATACAAAAGGCACAGCTTTCCTGCTAGTGTCAGAGAATCGATACTACACTTTGATCCTAGCCTGAAGAGAATGAATATATAATACAGTTTGGATAGTTTTATGCTTACAGGAATTCTTTTGCTGAATTCTTGGATTTGAAAATATTTTAGGTTTTTTTTTTTCATTTATGGAATTTAAACGTTTTCTCAGAAATTAATATTCCGTGCTTTAATTCTGTTGTGTAATATTTGTTTTTCCATATAAAATTTGTAACAAAAAAATTTTTTGATTACAAAAAAAAATATGGCATTTCCTTTTTCAAATATCATCACAGAAATATTGTTACGTTTCGAATTTTTGAGATGAAGATTCATATTATTTGGATTCTTCAATTGCGTGTATACAACACTGGGAATCTGTATGAAATTTTGAATGGAACCGTTTATTTAATTCGTGGGGGTAGCATGTTCTCATTCAATCAACCTTGACTGGGTAGAAATTCAAAGTAATTTGCAATTGTATTTTTGAGTGTCACCCACATTGAGGATTGAACTTTCAACCTCCACAAAGTGTAACTTACAACTGAATTTTACCAAGTATTTTATCCACTATGCCATGAATCCTTGCAATAAAATTCAACTGTAAATACAACTGCAAATTACTTGGAACTTCTACTCTGCAATGGTTGATGAGATGAGAGCATGTTACTCCTGTGGGTTAAACGTTCGATTCAAAATTGGATGCCAATTCCAGAGTTTAAAAAGTCTGAATAAGGTCAGAGGTTACATCGACTGAATCGTTGTGAAAATAACAACTAAAATGAGAACGGTAATCCAAAGAATCAAAATAAAAATGCGCCGTTTAACATATATTCGCCATTTAAGAATCATAAGTTTGGAACAAAATGGTGAATAGTTGTTCAAGAGTAAAAGTCAAAGCTTCTTGAAATTTGTCCATTTTGTTAAGGAATCCTCTAGAAAATAATGAATATTGATCTTAAAAATTTGTTTCTCTTTTTTAAGCCTATTCAAAAAGATGCGGAGGTTATTGCTGAAGATGAACAAGTTTTCTTGATGCGACTTCAAAGTCAGCTTGCAAAACAACCAGCACCAGGCTGCGCATCAGTACGTATATTGCCATCTTTTGTTTTTTTAAATTTTACAGTGCCATTCATTTTGTTTGTTTGTTTTATTTACTTTTGTATACTTTCCATTTTATCTGCTTCCATACCCCATCCTCCTACCTGCGTTAACTAAAAGGAATGGAGTTCAGTTGATTTTCTTTTTTTAATACTGACGGCATGTAACATCTTTTGTTTGAGTCTAACTTGCCAGTCATTGGCTGAAATTGGAATCATTATAAATTGTCCTTAAAATTCAGTTGTGACCTTTTTCTAGCGTTAAAGATTCAATCGTCAATGTGGGTGATACTAAGAATATAATTGCAAATTATTTAGAACTTTTACCAGGTCATAGTTGACAGAACAAAACCCTGCTACCCCTGTGTATTAAATAAAAAGTTCCATTAGCAATTTTGTGCAGATTCCTGAGAGTAATAAAGGTCATATGTTACCAGCCAAAATGTTGCAAAAATAACATTCACAATGAGAACAATAGTCATATTAATCTAAATAATATAATTTGTCTATTGCTATTTTCAATAATTCAATTTTTCTTTTGTTTTTTTAAAGAAAATAATATCTACAAATATATTTTTCCTAGTTAATGGTAGAATTGTTGAAGATGGTTTTATTATTTAATTAATTTGACTTGCTGGATCTCCAACCTTCGGCATTGTCCAAAAAGTAATTAAAAACACTGTACACATCCTCCCAACCCTGAACTAGATATTATCTTACTATATTTTAGAAATTGAAAAATATCATCATTGCTGTTGATGAGTGTTTTATGCAAGCACAGACAATCCTAACTCTTACTCCATCTCCTTCCTCGTATTGTCAGTCATCAATGCAAAATCAATTCCATCATTGTATACTTTGTAAAATTTTATTCATATAATCCTTTTTGATCTTGGCATATGCCTTTGTTTTCAATTGCATCCCTGGTAAAAATCAATAATTGGACCTGAGTGGTCCTCAGATTGAATTAGAGAAAAACTTGAATCACGTTATGAGATTCCTTGCAAAATTTCACTCTTATTGATTTGAATTTTTGGTGTTTGTGTAGATTCCTAATCTTTTAAAGCAACACATTTCAGATGAAAACCTAACGTACTTGCATGTCCTGTAATTATACCAACATACAGAAATTTAAATGCAATGTGAGCAAATATCTCACTGCACAACTCCCCACCCAGGATGCCCCCTATAAATCTGGCCCTTAATTCATAGCCATCTCTTGTCTCAACAGCAATAAGCCTTGTTTTGAGGTGAATCAAAAAAAAAAAAACATTTCCGTTTCTTGTCCAGGATTCCTCCAATATTAAAAAATAAAACTAAAAAAGTCTGTATGATGTACTCGTGACTGAACAAAAATGTCATATTCCAAAAATTACGTGAATTGATTAAGTATTATTTTTTACTAAGAAAGTTAAATTTTATGAGTAAACAAGAAGGGACTGTCTTGCATTACCATTTTGAAAAAGACCTGGGAAGATAACTCAGAAATAATTCAAACTTGCGATATCAGCCTTCTAATGCCTATGATTTCCCATTAACCGCTTAAAATTGTTTAAAATTACTTTCTTTATAAAAATAAAACTATTTGATCAATTTACATAATTTTTGGAATATGATCATTATAGGTACGTACATCAAAGTTTTTCTGTATTTTTGTTTTTTAATATAGGAGGAATTTTGGATAAGCACCACTTATTTTTTATTGGACAAACTACTGTTCTTATTTTAGTCATAAATAAAATAAATAGTGTTATGTCATAAAGCATGAGTAACATTTTTTGAATGACCTGTTGACTGAGGTTAAGGCCGAGTCCTGTGTAGTTCTGAGGTTAAGGCCGAGTCCTGTGTAGCCCCAGCTTTCAGAGATAAGTTTATTGCTTACTGGCTGAGGCGTTCCTACCGGGGAATGCTGATAGGTCTGCCGAAGCAATTTTTGAATGGCCAGATTGTGCCTCCTTTAGGGGCACTGGCTTCACTTTTCCCACCTGTCTGACCTTTTATCACATCTTCCTGTGATGAGAAGGAACAAGTAACATCTTTTTTCTTCATACTTTTCGTTCTAAAGCAGTAGGAGCTAAGTAATGCTGGAAATACTTGGCTGCTGTACCAACACTGTTCAAAGAATGGGTATGAACAAGTTTTGTATTAATTCAAACAATAATGTTAAACTCTATCACCAGCATAATAGTGTTTGCTAATGGACCAGGAGGCCAAGGTTCAATATTCGGTCAAATTCAAAACTCAAAAAAACAATATTTGATGTCTCCCCCTCTCTTGCTAAACGTTGAGTATCATAAGGTGGGGATAGAGAATAAGTGGAGTAATCCATAAAAAGGGAGTTGCACCTGTTTAATGAAGCCTTAAAGTTACCCTTAGTTACAGTCAATTACACCTTTTGTTGTCTACCTTCAAAAATCCTCCTTTTTTACTTTTCGTGGATATTTGAACTCTAGCAAATCTCTTATTGGGTTGCATAATTTTAAAGCTTAATAACTATATCAAATGCACTATTTATCAATTTGTTGCGATTTCTATAATCTAAAATAATTTTCTTGTTAGTACTTACGTTATCACCTCCACCTTTTTTTTTTTTTTTTTTTTTAAGATGGAATCACTTGATTGCCAAAAACTGTCTTTTTTTTTTTTTTTTTCATTTCATTTCATCTGATGTCACTGTTGCTAAGCATCAATCATTCTGATTTCGTATGAATCAGATGATTATTGTTGGCATTCGTTTCCCTGATATCTTTCTAGTTAGAATTCTTTCTAGAGTATGCATACTTACGGGAGGGACCATGTGAAGGTTACCAACATTCCTAAGTGAAAGTGATTTTTGTGACACAAACTGCATTTGAATTTGGCACACCTAGGTCATCAGTCTGTATCATTAACCACTGAGCCACCATCACCTTCCTTCTGTTGCTGCTACCTTCCATTAATCTGGTCACCTCCCCTAGTTGCTGTCGCTATTTTGAACATGAAACTCAAATTAAAATACAGTTTTTTGGCATTCAGGCTAGATTCAAAGTATAGTATCTGTTCTGTCCAAAGATGGGGCATCGATATTGTGGAGTCTGCATTTGTGCCAGAGGTTCATAGAATGGAAATGTCACTAACTCTTACACGTATTACCCCACTCAATAACAAACGCTGATTTAATTCCACCAAAAGCAGACCAGAGAATTTATAACCAAAATGTGGTGAGACAACAACAATTAATATGGAAGGCAGTAATTACTGGGGATACATTTACAAGATTCAGCATTCCTATCCTCTGAGGGACCATTATGAGTCCAAAATATTGCAACAAAAAATTAATCATTTGTATACACTCATGAGCAAAAAAAATGGGCAAAGCGCAAAAGAAGGAAGAAATCGATTTTTCAATATTTTTCCATGAATTTTTGTTAATTTTAACTGAAAATTTCTATTTTGTACATCATTATTATTATAGCATATAATAATAAGTGGAAAAATTAATCCTAAAAATGGTAAGACCGCATCTTGGCTAAGATAGAAAAAAATGAATTGCAGCATTAAGGCAGTCCAAAATGACTTACAAGCTATTTTTTTATATTTTAAGAAAAGAAAATGTGAAAACATCTTTTTCTGTAGTGAAGCGAATTGGTCAAAGGTTTGAAGTCGAATGCTTGGTAAAAGGGAAATCCGGATCTGGTCACCCTAGAGCATCCATTTTCAAGGACGACCACAATCTTAAATTAACTGTTTTGAAGGGGCTGGAAACTCTTTCTAGATATACAATATCTAGACGAATGTATGCAAAGAAGCCATTTTTATCGAAGAACATCAATGAAAGAAAGATTTTTCTCGTGTTATGGCAAGAAAGATACGGACGGGTTCAGGAATGTTTTCCGGATAGATAGAATCAAGATTTTGTCTTAGTGATGCTCCTGAACGGTGCAATCAAAGAACTGAAGCATGATTTTCACCAAGTTGCATAAAAATGACGGTTAAACACATGATAATACCCCTGCACACACTGCTAAAGTCACCAAAAAAATGGTTTTCTGATAATTCAATTGATGTGATATTTTGGTCAGGTCAAAGCTCCGATTTAAACCTAATCGAGAATATTTGGTCCATAATATCTCCTGCATTGGCCAGAAGAACTTTTGAGAACAATGACAAACTGTAGGAAGCTGTGCAAAGCGAACGGAATAGCATCTCCTCTTTACAGTGTTCCACTTGGTTGAGAGCATGTCTAAAAGGATTGATCCTGTAAAGAAATCAAAAGGGAATGTGATTCCATACTAAGCATTTATTAAAGTAAATGTCTTCTGTGTTATTAGTCTCCTTTAAGTTTCCTTGTTCAATTATTCTTTGTTCAATATAGCTTTTAGTGCAATAAAATGTATAAAATTTATTTGGCTTATTATTATGGTTGATTGTTGAAGATTTTTCTTGTACCCATTAAATACTTCAAAGAATATTAAAATTCAATTTTTGTTTGGTAATTTTTGTTTTAATCTTATGAACATTTTTTTTTTTTACTAGTTTGCTTTTTCTCTAACAAAACGTTTTTATATTTCATTAGGAAACTCCACTGCGCTCATCTCCTGGCGTATCCAAGGGAACTCCTTCCCCTCGGGCATCACCTGGAGCCTCTGGCTCCCCTACTCCGGGATCAACTCGAAAAGTACCCGTGAATATACCAATTTTATCTTTTTCGCTATTGCCTTGCAAATTTTTTATTAATTTTTTTTTTATATATATATATCACCCACCAACTAAATGTGTATTGTCCTAACACTGACATCTTGATGTCCTGCTTGGAAATAACGTTTTCTTTATGGCATGCAAGACATGGTTACTGAGTTCATTTTACCTTTTTGAACACGTCACTGAATATCTTATCTATACCAAGGTTTAGCAACCTTTTTGAGGGTGAGGACCCAGAAGCTATGCTAATTATAGTTGGGGCCAAACAACTTTTGTTACATTATCATGAGGACAACAATGTTATTAAATGTGGGGTACTTGTACAGTTTAATCAAGACATTAAAAAATGAAAATATTGAAAAAAAAGTTTAAATTGTACGTATCTGTTATGGAATGAAGTTCTCAGAGAAAAAAAAATTTCACTTAATTTCATCAATTAGTTTTTTTACAGCAAAAGAACAATTTGTTATGATACCGAGCAAAAGGTTCGATTTTTAGGAAGAAAAGCTAGTATTAAAGATGGGGAGGGAATGTCGGCGCTTTACATGGAGTTATCTCCCTGTGGTGTGTTCAGTCCAAAACTGATACATACGATATAACCTTTTTCGATATTTTCATTTTTTAATGTCTTGATTAAACTGTACAAGTGGCAAATATGGAAATAAATTTTCTGTGCATTTGAAGAAAACCAGTATTTGATTAGATTTAAATTATATTGCTTATTTTACTGCAAAAATATTTTTTTTACAATTACAAACATATTCTATAAACAATTCTTTATTTTACTTCAGGAATAAAACATCAACGACAAAAAGTGAACCACAATTAGAAACGGCACGTTTTTTTATATTTGTTGTTTGGTAATGAATATATTTCTTGTAGAAGTCAGACTTGAATTCAATATGAAATTTTGATTTTTAAAAAGTCCTCTTACTGTAAATCTATTCTTGGGTTAGTAGATGTAGTAGAAGAGTTCGAGTAATAGGGTCATTTGGCAAGGTAAGGCAAAGGAAAACAAGAGAAAGTGATAAAAATGGAGGGATAAATAAAGACCTGGGAAGAGATAGGTTAGCTTGGAAGCCAATTTCTAGAAGTTGTCTAACATATAAAACAATATTGAACTATTGATGATTTTTGATTTGTCTGTTTCGTGGCATATCAATCACTTTTTGCGAATATTTAATACTGACACATAACTTATGAAAATGGTGATAGTATACCATCATTTGAACACAAGTTGTTATTTTTCTATAGGCTAAGATGAGTATTCATAATTTTTCTCCATGATATTGCAATATAAGTGAGTCTCCCCACAAGAGCACGGTACAATACAATGTTTATCGTGGGGAAGGGTGCAATGCTTTGACCACGGCTATTCTTGCAGTTGGTTCTCTGAATACCCTGGTTATTCTCTTTCAAAAGTGAAAGTCCCTTTGGACAATGGTCAATAAATCTGTACGTCTTCCTCATTTCGGAAGAAACTGCCTCAAAAGAAAATCTTTGTCAAACGGATAAAAACTCACATCTGTTTTTGTTCTGTTTATATTTATATATTTTATGGTTTTGTTTACTTCTGTTTATTTTGTGTTTCAGTTTTTTAAAAAGTGTGTGTGTGAAAAAACTCCCTGATGAAATATTATAAACTAACAATTTCAGAATTAGTGTTTTACCCTAGAAAGAGACTGAATAAAAATCAAATTTTATCTAAAAGTTGTTTCTATTAGTTAGGCCCAGAACTTATTTAATGTGTTGATATCTGTACGACGCCATTATAAAACAACTCTCATTAGTTCACAGTACATTTTAGTGCCAATAAAAGAATAACCTAATGCAACAATTATCCGTCTTAATTTTTATAGGTTTTATATTGCCCAGGTGTTTGGAAGTGTGTTGAACAAAAAAAAAAATTTTTTTAATGGTAATAGGCAGGTAGGCTGGAACCTGTACAGCAAAGGAGGAAAAGAATGTGAAAAAAAAAAAGTGACGTCTTTGTTGTTGCGCCCATCGCCAAAGCAGAAGTGACGAATGCTTAAATTAAGGCTAAGTCAATCGAAAAGAAGCGATGACTTTCAAAAACATTGACGAAAAATGCGACCCCTCTTTGTAGAAAAGTGCCCAGTTGAAGGTGAAGGAATAAAATGATACCAATCTCGTGAAAATCCGTCGCCTCTGTTGAAAGTTTTAGGCATACATACATACATTTAAACAGGTGAAATTTATATTAAAGATTATGCTTAACAAATCAGTTAAGTGAAGCTACGGTTGCAAATTTTTAAAACAATGGAAAAATCTAGATTTTTTTTATGTTGATAAAGCATTGCTTTCTGATGTAGAAAAATAACATTCAAGCAAAACAATGACTTGATTAGTATTATGCAAACTACTTCATCAAAATCAGTGATGACTTTAAATGTGGCCATACAGACACAAATGATACTGAACATTCAGGACAAAGTTTACAGTTACCCTAGAAAACATGTTTGCATACCTCAAAAGAGAAATGTTTGGCTCTAATGACGAAATCGTATTGGAAACTGAGGTGTATTTTAGAGCTAAAGGCAAATTGTTTTGCAAAACATCAAATTGTTTTGCAATCAGTATATCACCATAGAATGAGGACTATGCTGATGAATAAAGTCAAATTTTGTTTAAAAGTTGTTTCTATTAGTTAGGCCTGGAACTTATTTAATATGTTATGTCTGTACGACGACATTGAAAAACAACTTTCATTAGTTCACAATACAATTTTATTGCCAGTAAAAAATTAACCTGGTGCAGCAATTATCCGTCTTAATTTTTACATTTTTTATATTTCATGATGCTCATTGATTATTGTTTATTTTTACATTAGTTTATTATTTTTGCAGGAATTAAAACTCCCTGCTGAAGTATTAGAAATAAACAGTACAAATTTTTTTTGGTGTTACCGAAAAAACAGGATATCCGTTCTTAGCTATGTTTTTAAGCTTTTTAATATTCATTTAATACTAGCAGGTTCTGTGGAAATTCCACAGCAAACTCTTTCATCTGTAATTTATTGATGTTGGCATTCTGTGGATGTTCAGCATAAATGGAAATGCCCTGATATTATTGTAGCTCTTTTGTTAAAACTGCAAAAGTATTTATCTAAGCTACCCCGGTCACAAATTACACTTAAATATATTTTAATTTATGCAGATTTCGTATATATTATAATCCATTTTCTTTCGATTCTTATATATTATAAAATTGTAATTTCAAAAATAAAAAAAATATATCCATATGACTTGGGTGTATCAGCTTGAATGGAAAACGAAACTTGTAAAGAAAAAAGTGTGTGTGTGTGTGTGTGTGTATATATATATATATATATATATATATATATATATATATATATATATATATATATATATACACACTCGAGTTCCTTCAGCTATAATTGAAACCAAAACTTATGAAGAATTCTTGGTAAAATTATTTATTACAAGAAATTGAAGGTCATAACAATTAAACGACAGTCACTCGGAAGAAAAAAGATGTAAGTGTGACACAAAATAACACGCAATCATATTAATATATAGATTATATTTAATTTCTTTTTATTTTACATCTTAATTTAAATTAAATAGTAATACTACTAGTATCAATAGTAGTAGCTAACTAACAACTAAGTGTAACTGAAAAAATAAACTAAGACACTGGAGTTTCCTTTAATCCTAAGATTCCACAAAATTTTTCTAAGGATAACCTCAGGAACAAGTGTAATATAATTTTCACAGAAATTATATTATTACTAACATTTATTCAGTGATTTAGCGATCTTCCTTTACTGCAGTTACCTCTCCTGATTTCATGCAGTTACCTCCCCTGCTATCATCAGAACTATGGTTTACTATTTAAGTGAAACTTGCAATTAATTTCGAAAGCAGTTTTTATTAATAAATAATACTGTTATTTTAGTGGCAAGTGCTTGACTGAATTTCAATCTATGGTCCCCCCTTGCCAAACTTTCAAAAAAAAAAAAAGGCCGACTAGTTACAACCACTATATATGATTTCCCCTACTATCTGCTTAAATCTAAACGCAAATTCCATAAACAAAGTTTCTTTTATAGTGCTGCTCGTCTGTGGAACTTTATTCTGCTGGCCTATTTCCCAGTTGAATACCACCTAGTAGCCTTCAAATCCAATGTAAACAAGTTCTTGTTGAGCCATCCTAATAAATAATCAAATTCTAGCCAATTTACACCATTAAATATTAGTAACTTACATTACTTACATTCATTAACCCTTATCCTCAAGGGGCCTTTGAGCCTTGATAAGTCGTGACTCCCAAGTAAAAAAAAAAAAAAAAAAAAATCATTTTTCATAATTTTTTAATATGACAAGTAGGTAACATTGGTTTTAGTTAAAATAATACCTTAATACATTGTTGCAGTTTTCAAATTCTTGCATATGCGAATTGTGAGACTTTTCTCTTTTTTTATAAGAGCAAAAACGAAAGTTGTCTCCTCTCTATTGCAAATGCAATCCATGTGTGTTCATATAAAGTTCCACCTTAAATTAAATAACAGACAAGCACCACAAACTTCATATTGTTTCACTTCATGAAATGCTTGTGAACGTAACATTTTTTTATAGTTCATTTATTCGTTGTCATTTGGTTTTTATTTACTTGATGTCTTTTCAATGTTGTCAATAAAGAAACCAATCGATAATCTTATTTTAGCAATTATGTTTTTGTTCTGTGTACATTTATATTGTACGATTTATTTGATATTTATTATATTTTATGTTTGAGTTTAAATTTTTTTTTCTGAGTGAATAAAGCAAGATGCACTTCAATAAAACAAATAATTTTATTTTATCAATTTTTCAACTTTACAAAATGTGTGATTACAGATATCACCACATTTGTGTCGCAATAAAATTATGACAAAACATTCACTGCATTTGATGTTTAGGTTCAAAAACTATCAAAACAAATGTCTGTTCAATATAGGAATTATCCAATTTACGAAACGGATGCCTTTTCCATGACTGCATGATTAAAAAGGACTTGCATTTAATTTCCATCCCATCATCCTAGCCATCTTTTTACTACCTATTTTCTGAGGAATAGTATGGAACTGGCTTTTTTTGTAAGTCGCTTTGTAGCGCTTATTAATGCTTAATATTTTACATCGTTTTCTTTTTGTTTTTTTTTCATCGTGGCTTCCTTTCTTGCATGAAAGCAACTGCGGTTTCCAAACATTTCCTTCATATTATTATTATGAAGAATTTTCTTTTCTAATTGATTTCTTTTTTTTATGTTACTTCTAGCTCGATTCCTGCAAAACGGCCAGCAGTGAAGGAATGTTGGCCAACTTCTTCAACAGTCTCCTCAGCAAGAAAACTGGGACAGGCAATAAAGCAGGTAAAACACATATATAATAGTAACACTAGCAATAGTAGTACCGGTAGTATCAATAACAACTGATAGCAGTAGTAACAATAACGATAGTAACATTAATAATGACAGCAGTAAGAATGATAGTATAATAATAATATTGATAATAATGACAGTGGTAATAGCGACAGTAGTAGCAGTATAGCAATAATGATAGTAATAATAATAGTGGTAGTAGTAGTTGTTGTTGTAGTAGTACAATAATAATATAGCTATGTACATACACTAGCGAGGGGTACCCGGCATTGCCCGGGTGTTTGTAGGTGTGTGTGGTGTTAAATAAAAAAGAAACCGAGGTTAGGATCGAAGCCGAAGCCCTGAGGCGAAGTTTGAAAATAAAATCGGCCAGCCAGAATGAAGCATTGTTATAAGCGAATAAGTGAAAGATGTTTGAAAGTCGTCGAGCGTTACGACGACGATGACGATGTAAGCATTGTTATAAGCGAAGTAAGAAAAGAAAGCAACGTTTTAATTAAGCAGGTGGGGGTAATCAAAACATCGAAAAAAAACACAAAAACTAACGTACGGCAAACGAACGATGAAAACAGAAAAACGAACACATGAAAAATGGCTTAAATAAGCCTGTTTCGATATTAAAATTTAAAAAATCGGTGGGTAGCCGGGTGTTTTGGGGTGTCGCTAAGAATAAGCGAAGTAAAGTAAAAAAAAAAAACAGGAAAACGAACGTTATGTGAAAAATGGCTTAAATAATACAGGGTTCAATATTTAAATTTTAAAAATCGAAAAAAAAAAAAGCATCTCACACCACAATTTGAACCCAAAACGTTTAGATAATGAATCAAGGCCTTAACTACCTGAGCTAAAGCGATGTATATGAAATTTGTTTGGTTTTTCAACTATTTAAAGTAAATCAGGTCATGACGTCATCTGATGCATGCGGTGTTGACCCCCCCCCCCCCCCCCCATCGAAAATTGTCGATATCGGTGTGAAAAAGTTAACGTTTTTCTCTCTCTCTCTGTTTACGTCTCTCTCTCCCTCTCTCTCTCTCTCTCTCTCTCTCACACACTTCATCTTCCTTACTCTAAAGAGTGTTACTAAAAAAGAAAATGGCGTCTGGGTTTGTTTTTTTGTAAGCATTTTTTTTTTTTTTTTTTTTTTACTTCACATTTTTGGCTTGTTATTTTTCATTTAACTATCATATCTAACTATTTTTAACGTGCTAATAACTTTGGTAACGTTGTCATAGCGTAGAAGTTCATAATTTAGCTTGTGTGAGGGTTATTTTTTTTTTTTTTTTACCGATAACAACAATGTTTTTTAAATTCAGACTGCCATTACAGCTTGCTGACGTCAAGATCACGTGACATGACTCAGCGGGTTTTAAATACAAGTTGACCCAAAATAAACGGCCCCGTGTATACTTCATGTTTATGTAGAAGAGTTGGCGCCCGTATTTTTTGGGGCAGTTATTAATCGATTTAAAAATATGTAATGTTTAACATTAAAATGTCACTTTTTTTTTTTTTTTTTTTTGCACCTAAGAAAGATGAGGATAATAGTCCACAATAAATAAATTAATAAATAATACTCATCTCAATAATGAATTCCAATTGAATAATGTATAGGTGCTTTTGATATTGTTAATTGATAATCTGTTTTTTTTTTTTTTTTTTCAAATTTGGTCTGCTTGGGAAGGCAGTATGGCTATTGTCTGAAGTTTTGGGAATGTTTCTATTATTACTAGTAGGGCTACCCAGCATTGCTTGAGACAAAAGTGTAACATCTTTATATCAAAACCTCTTACTGCCTTTCTCTATCTTTATCATTAATGGTGTAAATTAGGTAGAATTTCAATTAAGTGAACGGCTCAATAAGAACTTGTTTACATTGGACTTGAATGTTACCATGTTGTAATCAGCCGGGAAGCAGGTCAATGGAACAGTGTTCCACATGTGGGCAGTTCTAGGAAAGAAACTTTGTTCATGGAATCTGCATTTAGATTTAGGCATAGATTGAGAGTGAGGGAAAATTTGATGATTGTAGCTAGTCGAGTGTTTTTTTTTTTTGTTTTTTTTTTTTGTTTTTTTTGTGATTACTAGGTCCCATTGGTATCTCGAACTGAACTTTTTGGAAATGGCTTCAAGAACAATGATGAATAGGAGTCTGAGAACCAAGTTCTGATGGACGCCAGCTTTTACACTGCATGAATGATCATCTCCCTCACGTTGTTAAAAGCATTTAAAAGAATTTAATGGATTTAAAAGCAAGTTCAAAAATCAGTCAGTACTTTCATTGTGAAAATGACAAAAAAAAAACAGTTGTTGTAGATTAACACATTTGCTCTCCCCCTCTCTAAAAATAATTATGTGGGAACATTGGCAAACTTGGAAGATAAAAAGAAAATTATTGTTGAGTTCGGGATCACATTTGAATTCCATATAAAATTATCTCCTCCTCCTCCTCCCCCCATTCTAGCATTTTAGAGCAAGTTGGGAAATTTGAATATTTTACTTCAGATACCAAATCTCCATTATTGTTGTTTTCAAATGGTGGCTATTTGAAAATAATTCTGACCTGGAAAAACATTTTCTCTCAGGAAGTCAATCTAACAAGTTTATTCTTAACTTACTGCAACGATCTACAAGAAAAACTGGCTAACCTGAATCAAATATCAATTTTGTTAGACGAAAGTTATCATTGACAGAGAAAAGATAACAAGGCTGACTTTACTTAGATTAGACTAGCAGTCACCTGGCATTTCTCAGGGCCATTAAAAAAAAATAAATAGAAAATGTTTGATTGTGTTAATTTTCTCAACCTACTCCTCCCTCTTCTAGAAGAGACATTTCTTTCTTTTATTATTTTATTTTTTAATTTTATTTTCTATATTTATCTATTTTTTTAAGTGAACAATGAAATAAAAAAAACTCTGGATGCCTCTCCAGAGATTTATTTTAAAATGCAAAATAAAATTAAGAATGCCTCCTAAGCACTACTAAAACTAAATTTCTCCTAATAGTTAAAAAAATAATAAATTAAATTTGGAGTTAGCATCTTTCAAATTGAAAGAATGCTGATTCATAACCAGAGCTGTATTATATAACATTAAAAATCGTTTGTATTGCTCGTTTTGATTGGACTATTGTTCCCATTTCGAGTGTTATTTGTGCAATATTTTGGTTGATGTAGCTTTTGACCTTCGTCAGGCACTTGAAAAAGAAAGTTACTGGCTCTGGAGATGGTTTTGTATTCTGGGAGTTATTTGGGGTTTTTTTTTTTTTGTTTTTGTTTTTTGCATATGTAAAAAAAATTTGGTTGATAAAGGGAGGTAACTCTAATAAAGTTTGACAGGGGATTATCTCAAATTATGGTTGAAATTTTAAAGAGGCATTGTACAAATTTTGTTTTTCTTTATACGTAAGTAGTGGTTCCCATATACTGTTGATCTCTATGCTCGGTCAGACATATAAAACCACAGCGGAAAAAAAAAAAAACCCAACTCCAAGAATATGGAACCAATAACTTTTCTCCTTTCTTTTCCAAGACAATAACTAACATGCCTGACGATGGTCAAAGGCTACACTGACCAAAACGTTGCACAAATAACACTCAAAATGAGAACAATAGTCCGATCCAAACAAGTAATACAAACAATCAGCCCTCATCTCAAAAATTCAGATCTGTAATTAAAAATCGTGTTTAGTTCTTGATAAATATTAAATGATATAAATGGCCATTTGACCAAAAAAAAAAAAAAAAATTAATCTTTTTTCAGAAATTTTAGATATTATTTTTCTGGGGTTACATTTGGTTTTTAAAATAAAAAACAATTTTGTAAGTTTTTGTTATGTATTTTGAAATTTTAGTAGGTCATATAAATGTACAAATACAGACAACTGTCCTTCATATAATAGAAGAATAGAAGATTGCAATTCCGAATTCTAGTTTATTATGATTGTTTTATGAATTTGTTTTTTTCCCGCAAAGCTGTAACGTGTTTCTCCATTTTCTTCCAGTTGACAAAGCTGCTGTCACTCGCGATGCTGCTGCAGAGCTTGAGCGATTGAATCGTACAAAGAAAACTGTGAATGCCGACGGTTCCACAGGAGGGTCGAATGAGCCCAGCACACCAACTTAGGAAGTTTTTATTGTTAGTCAGCGTCGTGGCTTTGCCTGGCAGCCTGAAGTTTGCATGACTGAATGAATGTACGAACCAAGAGGACTTGTCTGCTACCGTCAGACTCATTTTTTTTTGTGTCTGTTGCCATCTTTACAGTTGCTAACCACAATCTGTTGACGCATCTGTGCGCTGACCTCCCTCCCCCAATCCCCCTTGTCGGGGAGGGGGGGCACATTTGCTCTTTCTTACATGTTCAAACATGCTCACACACTCACTCATACACAATCCGTTAGCAGAAGATATTAACAGCGGTTTTTGATGACACTGCTCTCCTAGCAGACTTTGTCGATCAATAGATGACCTTGCTTGTATCGTTTTTGAAGTTTTGAACAATTGGTTACGAACGTTACATGGAACCTCTTTAACACCATTTGCTGCCTGTAGCTCCTTTGCCATCCGTCTTAGCTCTGTTTCTTTTGTTTTTATGTAAAGAAATTGTTCCTCCCTCTCTTCTCATTACTTTAATGCGTTTGAGTCAATGGTATATTTTTTTTTTTGTTTAAATACTAACTCGACTTAGCTTAAACCATCGATAGTGATGCAGTCTATCCGGCTTCCCACGTGTATAAATAAAGTGCTATATCTCTTACCTCATTTACAGGCTATATTTTTCAAAATCCTTTCTTAAAGGGATATAAATTGCTAAGATATATTTAATTTGTGCCTATCGTGTGCCTCTTGCCTGCCTCAGTCCATTTTTAGAATTTGTTGGAGTAATGAAATCCCACTCCCTTGCATCCCCAAAAGAATCCTTTTCATTTTTTTTTTTTATCCCTATATCTGATTATTTACACACAACAATATATAAAGCTGTAAACGAGCATGAACTGTTTAATGGCAACAGTTTCTACCTTGACTGGAAGGATCAACATTTGATTCTTCCCGTGAACATCCTCGTTCCCCACCACTTACCAACACCACCCACACATACACGCTCATTCAAATAATGAGGAAAATCCTCTGAGTATGAAATAATTCTTTACTTACCTGCAAACAAAAAACAAAAAAAATATATATATATGTGTATATATATGTTTTCGTCTCTTCCTAACGAACAGAGAAAAATAAATACAAACCAATTATTTTCCAGGATGAAAAATGTTGGTTCCTTTCAAAGGTTTTTCTAAATGTTACTTAGGAAGCCTTATCTTCCTCCTCATTTCCCCCCTCCTCCTCCCCCATAGCAAATTTAGCAGGGTAAGGATAACAACAAACCTCTCCCCTTCTTTCTGTGTCCCTACTTTCTTTAAGATGAAACAAATAATGCATTGATCATGAAGCAAAAACCGAAAGAAGGAAATGATTAAAAGAAAAACCAAAAAGAAAAAAACACGCAGCTGCTCGCCCTCTGTGGATCTAACATTCAGTCTCTCACCTTTTGTTGAGCAGAATGAGGCTTACGCCTCAGCCTTGTAACATAAAACAGCATGTGGATTGGATCATGTAAAGAAAACAACAAAAAAAAAATATGGAGAAAAAAAAAAATAATGAAAAATATAAGAAAATGTTTTTCTTTGTTATGTCATAATTTATTATTATTGTAAATCGATCTTTTTTATTTTTTTTTATTTAAATTTAAGTGAAATTTCCTGTTGCATATTTCATTTAAATATTTCCCACACCATTTGTTTAACTAAAATAATGAATTTTACCTGCATGGAATTTTTAATAGCTATCAAGCATACTAAATCATAGATCAGACAGAATTTTACAGCGTCGCTAGGTGTTGTTTATTAAGATACGTCCTCAACAATCTGCCTGATAGTCAGGGCCATTTTGATATTGGTGGCTTTGTATGGCTGAGATATGGTCCTGTGCAGTCTTAGGTTTTTTTTTTTTTGTTAAGGGGTCAGTTTATTGCTAATCACATGAAGTGTCCCTACTGGGGAATGCTGACAGACCTTGTTTGTATGCCAGTGTACACTTTTCCAATCTTCATCTGACATTGTCTCTCCTCCTGGGGAAGAGGTAAATTATATATAAATTAGACAGAATTATTTAAGCCACTTGAAAATCATTTTGTGGCCCGAAAGAGTCAGATTTCCAAGTTGTCGAAATATAGTGACGCAGCATATCAACCAGTAAGTATAGAAGAAACAGTTTGGAACTTTTTGGTGGTTAAAATATTGATTTCAGCATTTCTGTTTGAAGTAAGACTGATTTTGCATGGATGCTAGCTATTATCATGTCATACAGGTAAAACAAAAAATATTCTTTAAAAAAAAAAAAAAAAAAAAAAAAAGATAATTTATGGGAGACGATTCCATTATGGAGATGTATTGAATATAACCAGATTGAAAGCAAGATAAGATAAATACAAAAAGGAAATTATTTTTATTTTTTTTTTTTTTTTATCCCTTTTATTATTTTATTTATTTTAAGTTCTTATTTTACAAAGCTTAACTTGCCCTCAATGTCACTCTGTTGGGGTCCATCTGTTTTATTACAAAGTATGAAGCCCTTGATTTTGAAAAATCTTCATTGCGTTTTCTCTTAGATTATCTCCCTTTGACTGAGTTCCTTCCCTTGTCTAAACTCATAATCTTCATCGCAACCAACTTACTGCTCTTTTATGAACATATATAAATAATCTCTATCAAAAAGCATGTTTTTTTTTTGTTTTTTTTTTATACAATTAAATAAAATAAACCTTTGTTTTTATTATAAGAAAATAAATAATGCAAACTATTTACCTCTTTTATATACATTTTATTTTAAAAATCAATTAGTTGTGCTGTGCAAAGTTGTGGGTCAGTGTGTTTCTCGTTTCTGGATGCCTTCAACCTTTCCTTTTCCAGAGCAGAACCGTGATTGGACCAATTTGAAAATCTTCATCACATTTTTATTTTGTTTTCTTTGTTTTTAATTTAGAATCAAATAAAAACAGGGCATTTAATTAAAAAATTTCCATTATTTTCTTTTTAAGACACCCAACAGTTGAGCTGTTCGTCTGCTTGAAACTGGTTTTTGGTACTGTTATCTAACGTTTAAATTAACAAGGCTCTCACAATCTTATGCACTCTTTTTCTTGCGCGCTCTCTTTTTCTCGCTCTCGCCCTCTCTCTCTTGTGCTTTCTCTCTTTCGCTTTCTCTTGCACTCTCTCTCTCTCACATATCTATCTCATGCACACATCCTCTCTCTCTCATATCCAACAACATACTTCGTGACTATGTAAGAAATTTTTGCTTTTTAATTTTATTGCCATGAACAAAAGTGTATAAGTTAAAGTAAACCAGTCTTTAAGTTGAATACTGCAATCGGCATAAATTGTGGAATTTCATTAACATTTATTTTTATGATTATGAGTGTGTTTACATCAGTATCAAATATAATTTTTATGGAACAATACTTGGTTATTTGATGATAGGGCTGTGTGTGTGTATATAGTGTGTGTGATTATATATATATATATATCGTGTGTGTGTATATATATATATTTAATTTCTGATCTGAAATTTCTCCTTCCATTTTGCTGTACCAAGAATTTACTTATATATATATATATATATATATATATATATATATATATATATAAAAGCAAATGGTAAAATGATTTGTGGCAAATTCATTTATTTTGGCACCAAGAACTCAACAATAACAACCAATCCGTGTATGATCATTTCTGAGATGATACTTGGTTGAAGTCTCCTCATCTGTATGAGGATTAGACATCAAATCAAAACCTTAAAATATGATCGACATGAAAATATTATGCAGCAAATCAGAGTTAAATGTTATAAAGAGGAAAAAATAATTTACTCAAGAGAAATGCTTTTCTAAGGCTATATCCCGCAATTAAAAATACTACTTAAATACAAGATGAACACTTAAGTGAATGTATCAAAAAATTGTGCAGCAAATCAAGGTCATAGGCTAAAAAGAAGTAAAATAATTTTAGAGAAATGGTTATAAAGGCTGTATCAGCAAGTAGGAATATCATTTAAACAAAGGAATACAGCAATTATTTTTACATTTCAAGTACCAAATACAGAATGGAAAGCGTGATAAGTTGTAGAAATTATTTTAAAAAAGAAATTAATTTAAAAAGAAAATTCCATGAAAATATATAATAGTAAAAAAACGTAAATCAAAAAAATATGAAAATTATTTAAAATAACATAAATAATAGCAGCATAATAATAATTAAAAAAAAAGATTAAATAATTAAAATCGATAATATCAACTCATGTATAATACACCTGTCCTGCACAAGCTTGTATACAGTAATTAAAAAGATGAATACGGGATTAAATTTACAAACCTAGATACAAATATAAGCATTCAAGTTTCACAGTCTTTTAACATAGATAAAAATACATTTATACATAGAGGAAGATACACACACTAGATTATATATATATATATATATATATATATATGTCATCCACATACAGAACTGTTTCGTATTACAACTCATCGGTGCAGCTCAACTAGCACCTTTCCTTATCCGGGGATTGAACCTACAACCATCATGTTGCTAGTCAGTAGTTCTATGGGATCGGTGCTTACAAATGACCTCAACAAAAATGTCCATTAAAATAAACACTCACCCACCGCTTTTACAGTTATCCACAGACATGCATTTTGACATATCATGCTGACTATACTGAGATTCGATCCTATAACCACAGAGCAGATATGGCGAAACACATGTCTAGAGAACTATTTTATCTATAATAATTAAAATATGTCAACAATAAATGTTTATATTTATAAGTAAATATTCATACATATATATATATATTAGTTCCCTGTACATGATAGAGAAAACTTATCTGGAATGACAAAAGATCTATCATCACTATTGATCTCCAAAGTCGGTTTAATAATATAAGGTTTATGTAACACTTTTGGTATCTTAAGATCTCCATCATCTCAGTAATTATAGGAGCAGCCAGGCTTATGTAAAATAATTTTAAAAAAACTATCTGCCAAATATACTCTATGAAGCAAGCGCAAGAGATGCAAACGCTTAAAGGGACAGTTAGAATCTTAAAGATCTCTGGAATGTATGAAATAGCAGGTAACCCATCCCCAGCTAAAACAAAAGAAAATTGGAGGAAAAAAATGACTTTATTACATTTCAATGCTTTGTACATCTAAACATCAAATCGAGCGAGAATTTTCTTCTGCATCGATTGTTTATGCCGACATGAACAACATGGAAGATTTTATATTAACAATTTCAAGTAGAAAAATGAAAAAATGCAATAGACGCCATTTTTAAAAACTATTAGCTAAAAATGTTTACCATAAAAGCTTTCTTTACTGTTATTGGTCCCATAACCTGCCAGGGTCATGAGGACACTGCATGGTGGATCATCTGGTTCTCCCTAATGCGGTTGTAAGCGAGTGCCTAGTTGACATTGAGCCTATCTTTTTTCCCTGGGCTGTTTCTTGCAGGATGGTCTCTGCAATTTTGTGTGCTCATACTGAGTTTCCTCTTTTTCACTGTGGTCAGTAGGTTTTCATAGTGACCTTTTTGCAGATTTCATTATTGGTGATATAGTCCTTGTATGAGATGCCAGGAAGTCTTCTGAAGCATCTTGTTTCTACTGCTTGGATCCTCCTTTGTAATCTTGCGTTCAGTGTCCATACCTCACGTGTGTAAAGTATGATTGAGATGACTAGCACATTTAGTAGTTTCACCTTTGTTCCGAGAGGGATGTTCTTGTCTCTCCAATTTTGTAAATCTAGGCTAAAAAAAGCTTTTGTGTCTGTGTAGAGACAGAAAAGTTTTCTTGGTCTAGATTAGAAAAAAATTGCTGATAACTTCCAGAGAAATAAAAAGTATATTTGGTAATTCAAATTTTGTTAGTGAATTATTTTTCAAAACTTACTTCCATTAATGTAAATATTATGTGTTTTAGTTATTTAGTTTTGTAAAAGGGAAATAACTTATAACATATACATTTCCCTTTTAATATATAAGAAAATTCAATAAGTGAAAAAGTTGCCATTCTAAAATCTTAGTCGGAATAAGTATTTTCAGAAAAACTAGCGAAACAAAATATTCACCCCAATAACATAATGAAAGGGAACAAAATGGAAAAATAGACTCGTATAAATCTACTGATGATGTCAGACAAATTATTATTTTGGTCTGACTTTTAAAATTCGGTAAGATAATTTTATATGTTAGTAGAATTACAATATTTACACAATAATAATCAAAAAAAAATTTTTTTTTAAATTGTGTTTCTGAATTTTGAAGATGATTGATTTTTCGTATTATTTTGATTTTTCAAACTATTGTTCTCATCTTGAATGTTATTTGCACAATGTTTCGGTTGATGTAACCTCTGATCTACTTCACTTCATCTAACTTCTTGTTAAATTTGGGAAGCTGCACAGAATTTCGAACAGAACTCTTTATTCACGAGGGTAGCATGCTCTCGTCCTGTCAGCCATGACTGAATAAAAGTCCTAAGTAATTCACAATTGTATTTTGAGTTTAGCCCACACTGAAGATTGAACCATTAACTTCCAGAAGAGTGTAACTTTAGAACTGAATTTTACCAAGTACTCTATCTACTGTGCCATGAGTCGTGTAGATTCTCAAGTTTGACAACATACACCTGAATAAGGTCGGAGGTTACATCGGCTGAAGATATTATTAATCACCTGAAGTAGGTCAGAGGATGAGTTGGCCGAAATGTGGTGAAACAATAACTATGCATATGACAATAATCCACAAACACGAGACTAGTAGTTTGTAGAATCCAAATAATGTTAACAAAAAAAAATTGGTTTAAAACTTTTTTCATAGCGTGTGACAATCACTTGGAAATCTTTGATATGTACACACACTTTTTCAAATATGAAATAATTTATTTTTCAGATAGTTTAATTACATAAAAATAATCAAAATAACAAAAGTTTAAATTGAAAACCAACATGTTTTATTTTTTATTTATTTCTTTTTTTTTCTTTTTACTTGTTTTGTTAATTTTTAAAAATTAATTGAAATATTCTGACTGCAAAATAAAAATCCAAAGATCTTGTGAAATTCAGTATTGATTATTAGCAACCAAAATGATTTAACATTTCTGAATTTTTGAGATGAGGATTGGTTATTCGTATTTGGATTCATCGGACTACTGTTCTCACCTTGAGTATCATTTTCACGTTTTGGTCGATGTAATCTCCAATTTTATTCATGTGTATGACCATATCTGGAGGCAAAAGAGAAACCATCTACCATTATGTGACAAAGTAAACATTGACTAATGACTCAAAGAAGCAGCACATATGTTGCCAGACAATCGATTAGTAAATAGACCTAGTATAAAATTTAACACTATATGAGAATCATTAATTAGAGATACTATATACAGTAATAAGTAAAAAAAAAAAAAAAAAAACTTTGTATATATAGTAATAATAATAATTAATAATAATAAATAGTGGTATTTACAAGTAGAAATAAAAATAGGTTTAAGGCCCTTAAAATTCGTACTAGAACTGTCCATAAGGATCTGTGGCATAGTAGTTAGAGCACTTGGAAAAATCAATTGTAAAAGTCATATTCTCCTGAAGGTTGATGGTTTGATGAATCCAAATAATACAAAAAATGATTTAAAAGCAAACGTTGCTGCTTTGCTCAATTATTTTCTTACATTGAAAAAAAAAAATGTTTTAAAAGAAGTTTTCAGTGATTTCGTTTGCACTCGGCCACATTGATTATGGATCGAAACCAAATAAGTAGAAAAGGGTAAGCGAATTCTGATCCAGATGTGCACTTCCTGTCCATAATCAAGATGGCTGAACACAGATTATTTTATTCAGTAACGATTTAGAACAAAAAAGAAAAATTGCTTTGAACTCCTTTTTGAATATTTTTTTAAACGTTAACATGAATGCCTGACAAATGAATCGGTAAGACCAAATGAATTGTTCCTTTTACAAATCACCATTGTGGTATTTCTTAAAAATAAAAATGGACAGAATGATTGAGAATTTCTAATATGGTTTTATCAATTATTCTTCCAACATATTCAATTCTCTCTGCCTATATATACTTAGTTATATTTTGGAAAAACAGATTCCAGCAAAGTGCTCTAAAAAATTCCAAAAATAAGAGCATATTATTTATATTGTTATTTTCAGAAAAGTTAGATGAGATAAGTCATCAGTTATGAAGCGGGTCAGTCGAGGGCCTAGTCTCAATAGATCGCAGTGTGGTGGCTGCTCTACTGAGTATGACACCCCTTATCTCACTAAAACTTTCTGAAAATATATATATATAGCCCAGTCGTAAAATACCTTTTAATGATATTTTAATCTATGCAGATTTTGTATTACAGAGTAAATCTTCTATCGATTATCATTTTGCATCCAATATACCGTAGTGATTTCAAAAGTTTAAAAAAAAATGACTTTTGTGAAAAATTTGGATTAAAAAAGACAATCTGACAACCCTGGACATGAATGAGCTCTCTGATGTAGACTTGATTTTTGAATATCATTATAATAATGATCTTCAAAAAAAAGTATTTTTATATTTATCTATAAAAGATGTGGTCAAAAAGTCAGGTAACATTTTAAAGAAAAACGATATTAGCAATACACGTATATTTAAGTACCATACATTGAAATATAAAATGAAACAAACATGAAATATGTTTATTTTGTTAATTGTCGTCTATTTCTCTCTATCAATCGCTGGAAGCGATTAACCACTGATTGTGTAACACGTGTAATCATGTCAGCTGATATCCGCGCAATCTCCTCTTCAATAAATAACTTTAAAGACGCTATTGTATCAGGCTTCTTGCCATAAACGCTATCCTTTACATAGCCCCAAAGCCAGAAATTAGGCGGGGTAGTTTATATATTACACTCAAATATTTAAACAAATAATATTAAACGAATAGAGATTATAATGGATCATATTGTTTTTTCTACCTTTAACATGTTACCTGACTTTTTGACCACCCTGTAGATAAATATCAGCTTTATAAAATTTATGATTAAATATATTTCTCATTCTGATGGATTTACCACGGGTGTTGCTAATATTAGAATACTGTTATAATATAATGACTTACACAGAATGTGTGTTAGTATATATATATATATATATATATATATACACACACACAATCTACTATTATATAAAAGTCACTTTGTGTGTGAGTTCCTTCCTCATAGGTTCCGAAATAGCTGAGCCTGTTTTTTGCAAATTTCACACAAAACTAATTTATATGTCTGGCAGTGTTCTTAGATATGTTTTGTACAGAAATTTATCCGATAAGTATCAAAAATCGAAAAAATCTGATCTTAAAAATAGTCTTTCTTCTCTATAGATAAAAATAATTTTTACAGGGGAATATTTTATATTACACCAGTGTAAACTTGACCGGTGTAAGGTAAAATATTCCCCTGAAAAAAACTTCTCTTTTTTTAATCTGTAAGAGAAGAAAGGTTATTTTTAAGATCATCAAGCCCTAATATTAGTTGA
This sequence comes from Euprymna scolopes, assembly GCF_053919585.1. Taxonomy (NCBI): domain Eukaryota; kingdom Metazoa; phylum Mollusca; class Cephalopoda; order Sepiida; family Sepiolidae; genus Euprymna; species Euprymna scolopes. The sequence goes on along the minus strand of NC_136505.1, from coordinate 14,772,926 downwards.
CATCATATTGTAAACAAACACAGAATTTGATGAACATTAATTATTTATGAATTAGTCTACCGGGCAAATTATTTATGAATTAGTCTACCGGGCAAATTATTTATGAATTAGTCTACCGGGCAAATTATTTATGAATTAGTCCACCGGGCAAATTATTTATGAATTAGTCTACCGGGCAAATTATTTATGAATTAGTCCACCGGGCAAATTATTTATGAATTAGTCTACCGGGCAAATTATTTATGAATTAGTCCACCGGGCAAATTATTTATGAATTAGTCCACCGGGCAAATTATTTATGAATTAGTCTACCGGGCAAATTATTTATGAATTAGTCTACCGGGCAAATTATTTATGAATTAGTCCACCGGGCAAATTATTTATGAATTAGTCTACCGGGCAAATTATTTATGAATTAGTCCACCGGGCAAATTATTTATGAATTAGTCCACCGGGCAAATTATTTATGAATTAGTCTACCGGGCAAATTATTTATGAATTAGTCCACCGGGCAAATTATTTATGAATTAGTCTACCGGGCAAATTATTTATGAATTAGTCCACCGGGCAAATTATTTATGAATTAGTCTACCGGGCAAATTATTTATGAATTAGTCCACCGGGCAAATTATTTATGAATTAGTCTACCGGGCAAATTATTTATGAATTAGTCTACCGGGCAAATTATTTATGAATTAGTCCACCGGGCAAATTATTCCTCGTAATATATAATAATCAATAGACGATTGATTTTATAATAATGATTACGCAATCTGCATAAATTAAAATATCATGCTTAAGCGTATTGTACGGCTGGGTAACTCCAAGCATCTAGCTAAAATCTGTGTGTGTATGAGATATCTCAAAGAAATGTACTCAAACTTCGATGACAAAATCTTTATGAATGAGCAAAGCAACTTGTAAATAATATACAGGGTGACTCAAAAAAAAATGTATGCATGTACTCTCACTTTGAATGACCATAAAACCTTTATTTAGCTTTGAATAAAGACGAAGGTAATTGTAGAATCAGGTTTGCAAATGTTGAAATTAATTTCCACCAAACAATGCTGACAACAATTGTGAGTACAATTTTTAAAATTTACTTATTTATTTTTTATTATTTTTTTATTGGTTTTTATTGCTGGAATTGAACTAAAACATCTTGATGAGATCAATTAAGAAAATTTAAAAATTAAAAAAGTTCAAGACCATTTTCAATTTTAGGCAAGAGAAAATATATTTTGCAATGACTGGCGTGAAACAAGGTTAAAATTCTTATAAGAATATTTTCGAAACGGTCTGCACATCATAGCAAGATATGACTGTATTTACATAAAGAATAATAAAACACTATAATTTGCTCTCTTTGATTGATTACTATCAACGACTCTTGTTGAAATTCAATTATTCTTAATCTTTGGATACCTTTCAACCTGGAATATATATATATATATATATATATATATATATATATATATATATATATATATGTGTGTGTGTGTTGGCGCAATTATTGGAAAAATCAGAACTTTGAGGGGTATCAAAATCGGAAAATTTTCACCTATTTTCCAATGCCAAAAACGATTCTTTTAATTTTTTTTAAATTATTTTATGTTGTTTAAAGCAACATTTTATACAGCTGGCAGTAATGATAAAATAATAAAGATTTATTGATTACGAAATTACCAATGAAACTAAAATCTATAGATCGTCACCCACACAGGTGTTTTTACGCTTGAGGAAATATCTGCACAGTTAACGTCTTTTACGGTAATCAAGACAAATAACAACTCCAGTTAAATATGTAGAGATTTATAAAGACTAAGAATCGGTAATTGTATTGGAATTGTAAATTTATGGAATCGGGGAAAATATTGGAATCATTCCATCACTAATATATATGTGTGTTTTTGGTAAAATATATTTTTTCAATTATATTTCATTCTTTGTGTATACAAATCTTTTTTTTGTTTAGAAGCTCAATATATGTTAAAAATAACAATAGAGCATATATAAAAGCATATCTAGCTTTACAATATGAACCAAGATGGTTGCCAGAACAAACACACGATGTTGAGTCTTCTATGAATACTTTTTTTTTTTTTTTAATATTATAATGTGATGAATTTTTAAAAAACCTTTCTAAGCAAAGAATTTCTAATTTTTCTGAGGAGTATATGCACGAAAAGAGTTGTTAGTGACCTAATGATAACCGATTGTTTCTTCATAACAAAACGGATCTGTAAAAAATGTATCAAAATTTTAACGTGTTGGAGGAGCTGTTTTACATGAAAAATAAATATTTGGATCTTGGAATGTAATTATACTGTTTTTTTTTGTTTGTTTTTTATATATATGGATTCAACCAAACACTATATAAAAACAATAGTTTGCAAATTACAGACATGTAAGTAGATCCAGTATTAAAAATATTTTTGTTCATGTGTTTTACGGGAGGTGGTGTTTGATCCACACTGCTGGGGACCCGTGATTTAGTATACTGTTTTGTTTTTAATTCCCTAAAACAGTGTTTGATGGTAAACAACTGATAATCCCTTTAAGAACATTGGAACTATTGTTAGTTGATGTAAGTAAAACGATTCAGCGATGCAAGAAATTAATTGAATTACTGACAAAATAATTTTCTAACGAAGGACAATTCCTTTTTAAGGAAGCTTTCAAGACTATATATAATATATATATATATATATAATATATATATATATATATATATAATATATATATAATATATATATATATATATATAATATATATATAATATATAATATATATATATATTTATGTGTGTGTGAAAAATGCCTTAGAGAAACATGTTGATTTAACTCGTTTATCATACAAAGTCGAGGATATATCCTCAACAATCTGAGCCATCTGAGTTAGGTGTTCATTTCTTTCTGTCTGCTTGAAGTATAGTCCTATGCAGTTATAAGACGTCCATCCTCACTAGCTTCACGTTCTCCCTTCAAGAAGGGATTACTTTATTGCAGAATGCCTCAAACCCACCTACCGAAAAATGCTGATAGGGCTACTATCATTTTATTGTAGACCAAAGTGCACTCCCTCACAGGTGCTGGCTTTTCAACCCCCCCACCTTCCAACTTTGTGCAAGATACTCCTGCTGTCAGGGGTGGCGGGTTGGGGGTAAGTACTAAGTTTTAGTGGAATAGTTATATTGGATAATTCTTGAGAGGTCATCTATAAAAGGTTTCATGGTCTTGCGATCTGTAGGTGTTTCCTGTTGCAGTGGCTGGCATAAGGTTGATCCATCTGCCACAATGGGTTTTCTTTTTTTGTTTTTTCAGCTTCCTTATAATTTCTTTAAGGCCAGAATCACGTGATTTTCCAGTATTGCATCCTACCATCCTCTTTCAGCACCAATTTCTTCCTTACCAAAATCCCAACATATTTTGTTTATTTGCTTTTTTACACCTAACTTGGAGTCAGTGAAAGTCAGTCGCCATTGCTGTAATGTATTGTGTGCATATTTTATTTTTGAATATGATGATCTTTTTCTGTTTTAATCGGCAGATTTTTAAATTTTTCTTTCCATTATTTGCACCATGTTGGCCCTCAAAACTCCGCCCTTCTACCAACTGTGATTATTATCCTTTCATGTATTCCTCGCCATGCCGCCGATATTCCCTCCCCCACCAAGTAAAAAAAAACTTCCTTGTGCAATACTTATTACTCTAAAAATAAAAATAAAAAATTTTTTTTGCATTTTCAAAAGAGAAAGAAAAATACTAAATTGTGGGGATTTTTTTTTTTTTTTTTTTTTTTTTAAATAAATTTAATTGAATTAAAAAAAAAAAAATCACCATTTTGGCTTATTTAGTCGTAGGAAATAAAGTTAAATAAAAACGATATCTAATTTATAAAATCACATTTAATAAAATTTGATATTTTGAGTTACTGAGCCAAAAAAGGTGGTTAGGGATTGCGCAACGCTTGCATCACTATTCAGCGATTATTAGATAATCCTTGTTGTTCCGACAGATGAACATCCATCACTGGCCTGATGATGCTAGACCTGATATAAGGTCGTAGCTGAAACATGTATGCACATATGTAGCTGAAATATTGGTATAAAATATTTATATACTGTATGTAAAAAAAAAAAAATTTTTTTTTTTTTTTTTTTTCAATAAAATAAAAAACTTAGTAATTTAGAGCAAATATCACAACCGTAAAAGACATATAGGCTGGCCCGCATGAAAGTAGTCTGATCTCTAAGCTTTCTATTCTAATAGTTTCTTCCCTTTTTGGAATTTCTTCCCTTTTTCGTGCTCCCTTGGCTTGCAAAAGTTTAAATGTCATGTGAACAAACATCTTGCTTATCTTCTTACTCCCAAATAGTAATCCTTATGGCAATATGTCTTGTTTGGAGTGAAAAAAGAGTAAATAATTCTTTTTTGAAAAGTCATGGTACTGTGTTATGTGCTGAATTTGATGCTATTCATATTTCAAGAAAACAGTATATTTAATATAAAAAAAATTGAAAGAGTTTATAACTTGAGAGTTTGGGGGGGGGTCATAGAAACATTTTGGCTACATATTTGCGTACATGTTTCAATTAATGTTCATCAAATTCTGTCTTTCAATTATGACTTTTTTTTTTTTTTTTCATGGCAGGTTTATATTAAAGAAATAACAAAAGTAAAATATTCAAATTATTTATATCTTACTGTTAAACCATTTTATTTCTCTCCTCATTTCTACCTCTTGTTTTTACACACATCTCTGTCTCGGCCCACCGTCTCTTTTTTTTTTTTTTTTGTTCCGGCAGAAAGAAACCTTAAATTATTATTTTAATTTTTAATTAAAGAGTTGTGAGCGATCATACCTTATTTATTTTATTTTATTTATTTTTGCAATGTTTTGTTTGTGCCAGTGTCCACCTTGAACTAATAAAATCCGATGCTATTTCAAATGTTGCTGCTGCGTCGGGTTGTTCCTCTTATTGTATGTATGTGCGTTTTCTTTTTTGTTTGTGGTTTTGTGTGTTTAGAAGAAAAATATGCCAGCTATTTGTTATGTGTCTGTTTCCTCATAAACGAACTCTCTGATGCATTAACATCCAGGATGAGTATATATATATATATTATTTTAATGGAAATTTGTTGTGAATAGCATTACATGTTTGACAACTTATATGGAGTAAGAAGGAGCATAAAAAAAAAAACGATATTCGTATTTACAACTGTGTGATTCATTTAAGCACAAAGAAACAACTATTTATCCGTGCTTAAACCTAAATGTAAAGCTTTTTTCTTAGAAGAGAGTTCCACAGGTGTGCAGTTCTATTTGCCTGCTTTCCGGCTGACTATAATATAATTGTCGTCTTCAAGTCCAATGTAAACAAGTTCTTGATGAGCCGTTCCTCTTAAGTAATCCAATTTACCAAATTTCCACTACTAACAATTACGTCACTGTTCCATTGACCATACACTTATTAACTCTTATCCTCGAGTGGCCTTTGGGCCTTGATACATGGTGACTTCTTTGTAAAAAAAAAAAAAAAAAAAAAAAAAAAAAAAATCTATACAATAATACTTAGTTAGATTGTAAAGGAAGTACCCGGTGTTTATATGGGACCGTGTGTTCATGCAATCGAAACCAAATGTTTCGTATGTACCAATGTAATTCTTGTTTACAATACGTTGATAAGTGCTCGTGTTTTTGATTGGACAAACGTTAGTTTACCTCGATAAGGTTTGGACTTCACATATAAGAAGTATAGTTTCGAATGAGTCATGTTGCCATATTTTTTTTAGGAGCAATGTGTATTGCATACCGTCCGTTGTCGTGTCGAGGAGAAAGAAATAGAATAGATGAAAGAGAAAGGTCAAAAAGAAGTGACCTCGATATCTGTTGTGTTGGATGTCAGAGGTCAACATTGTTTTGTGTGCTGCACGCACATTGCTTAATTTATGTCTGTGTGTTTGGTATGCACAAACTATTCATACTGCCATTTTAAAACGAAAGCATTTCTACAAATTGCTTTAGACAAGGCATGAAGCCACTTGATCTAAGAGTTTAATTAAAAAAAAAAACAATACTTCAAGGTCAAAAACTTGCCAACAATGAATGTGGGATGGATTCTGATCCAGAAAACAGCAATTCTTTCCTTTTATCAGAAACATTGCTCATGGAATGTGAGGACTAAAGGACAAAATAGGGGAAGCGGATGACATCACACTAAGGTCTCAACGTGCTGGCAAACCGAATGCACACATATCCAAAGCTACAGTTGAACCTCGAGATTTGGATTAATCGGACTAACTTTCTCATTTTGATTGTTATTTGCACAACAGGTCAATGAGAACATCAGTCTAATTAATTCATCTCCTCTCAAAAATTCCGAATTCTAATCAAACAAGGTTAAAGGTAGACGGCTGTATGTAATGCGACTTTTGCAAAGGGCTGAAACTTATATTAGACTTTTACCATCGCTCGATATATGTTCCAATATAAGTTTTAGCCAGCCATCGCTTTGTATAGGTACGGCACAACCACGTTGACACACCGGTTCTCGCCAGATCACCGAAGTTAAGCAACGTTGAGCTTGGCCAGTACCAGATGGGTGACTATTTGAGAAGGCTGAGCGCTGTATGTACCTTCTTGTAAGGTTGGGCATGGGGCCAGCACCCTCACCCTGTAAAAAGCATTCCTCCCTACAAAAACATCTACAAAAAGTTGTAGATGACCTATGCCTCTCCAGGGGCTCCAGGGCTATGGATGGATAGATGGATCTCTTTGTATAGTTTGCATTAATATTGTCATCACTCGATATTATATGCAGCATAATCCTGTTAACACATCAGTTTTCATTAGATCACCGAAGTCAAGCAATGTTGAGCCTGGTTAGTACTAGATGAGGGATCAATTTGGGAATACCAGGCACTGTATGTAGGGGGACGTCGACATCTTCCTGCAAGAGTTGCAAAAACCTAACGTCGTCATCTCCTTTAATGGGGATATACATGCAACTGGGGTCCGCTTGTGAATTTCATACTCTCATGGAACTTCCTCTTTCGGAGGAAGCTGGTTAAACCTGCTTTGGGTTAGTGCCATAGTTTCATTTTTCATTGTTAACAAAACATATCAAGCAATGTGAAGCGTTTCGGCTTTTAGATCTGCCAATGATTTGCACTCTTTGATACAAATATGATAAACATGAAGACTGTTGTATTATTAGTGTCGAGTTAATTTAAGCTGAAATACAAAATACTTAACAATTATAAATTATGTACATCAACTAATTAGACTGATTCCGAGTACAAATCTACACATTAAATACGCTGACAAATGCCGACAACATTTTACAATGACAAAAATTATACGAGTGTTCATCAACTCAGGGTTTCCCAAAGTGGGTCCATGAAACCCCAGTGAGTGAGGCTGAGAGGCTCCAAAAGCCCTTTCTTAAATAGGACCAAATGCTTTATATGAAAAAATTAAAATGGCTGCAGACATTTAATTATTGATCTTTTTTACTGGAAAAAAAAAATACGATACATAACTACAGGTGTTAATACAGGGTGGTCGCTAGAAAAGTGTGAAATTTGATTGTGAATAAAATGCGTGATTGCTATTTTTTGATTGGTTCTTTTGTTGTTGAATGGGTGTCGGAAGATTGCCCCTCAAAAAGTCCAGACTTAAATGTCATGGATTGCTGTGCTTGGAGCTTGTTATTAACAGAAACGCAGAATTGTTGATGTGACATACACTCTATTGATGATTTGAAAACGTGCTTGTCAAGAGCTTGGAATGATATCCCACAAGTTACCCTTCAAAACGCCACATGAGCTTAGATTTCTAGGTTAAGACGCTGCAGTGAAGTGCACGGACGATATTTTGAGTATCTATGAGTATAATTTAACATTTGTCTTTGAAAAACTTTGTAAAAATTATTCTTTGTAAAAATAAATCATTGTTTGACAAATTTCCCGCTTTTCTAGCAACCAGCCTGTAGTTTCTTCCCTGCTAGAATAGAAGGCTTTTTTATAAGGATTTCTATTTTGTAAGTATGGGATTTTGTTGCTTGTCTGATTTCCATTGAGGGGGCACAAGGTCTTGTAGTTCTTCAGAGCATCCATCATTAAAATACTTATAAAACAGGCAATGGGATGCAACATTTCATTGATGGGACAGTGGTTGAAGCCTAGCTGATAGTGAGCGACCTATTAGGTTGGCGACTCTTGAACCCTGTCTTGAAATAGAAAATACTTAACAAGCATAAATAATGCATACTGACTAACTTGACTGAGCTCGAGTACAAATATAAACATTTATTAAATACGCCGACAAATGTAAAAGACGTATATTTCACAATGACAAAATAATACAAACGTTTATTAACTCACCACTTGGAATCTCTATCTTAGGACGAGGATATTCCAGCAATGCTGGAATGTGCTCAGCTGCATGATGGATAGATATGTCCCCTCCTTCAACTCTTTCAGTCCACTTTCTAGAAGTCTCTTCCATGTGAGGACGGATCAGAATCTAAGACAGCATCACTTTGCATTTCCCCTATAGGGTTTTGACTCACCCTGGGGGAAGCATGCTTTTGTGTACCACTGTCAGAGATTCACTACCCAAGGGGAAGTAACTCACCGATGTCTTAGCAACCGGTGTTTTTCATTATTCCTCTACAACTCCTTGCAAGGAGAACTGCTTTGTTGTCCAGGAGACCAACATCTGATATTCAAAGCCCCGAATTGAAACGCATTCTTTCCTCACACAAATCTGCACGTAGAAACATCACTAAAACCAGAATACAACACTTTTGTTTATAACTTCCAGGCATAAAAGCGTAACCTATTGCGATTAAAACTCCTCCCATTTTACCTCCACCCAGCCCATTCCTCTCTAACTGAACACACAGAGACAATTCTTTTTTTATATAATAGATTCCTCTAGGAATGAGTCAACATTTTTTTTTTTCCAAATTAGTATATAACAACACTGAAAAACAGACCCCCCCCTTCCTTGATGATACTTGGCCCAGTTAACCCCCAGAGTAATTTTTTTTTTTTTTAAGTCACTACTATATATTAGGTACAATATAATAATCAATAGAGAATTGGTTCTATAAAATAAATACGGAATCTGCATGAATTGAATATATTTAAGCATATTTTATAACCGGGCAATGCTGGACAGCCTGTTAGTATATGTGTGAGATTATATAACCTCAGAAAATATATTTTCCAGAAGTTCTCAATACATATGTAGAGCTATAATAAGTGAAATTATATAACCTCAGAAAAACCCAATGTGGATTAATCTATATTTTGACAATGTTAATCATCTCCTCAAGTGGAGAACATGATTAACATCGTTGAAACGTAGATTAATCTGTATTGGGTTTTTCTGATGTATATATAATTTTACTTATAATGTTATATAGTGTTTTCATTATTATTATTATTCTTTGTTACGTTTTTATTGTTATTGTTCGTTGTTATATTTATTATTAAAAGTGAGTCTTAGAGAGTCTTATTAAGAGAGATGTTGCGTTCTGTGTTCGTGTTATGAAGAGATTCATATATATATAAAATGTTCATACTTAGAAGTGTAATAGATGCTCTTAGAGTGAGGAGACAGTGTTGAGACAGTCTTAGTGTTCACATTGTAGATATGAGATGTAGAGATTGTGTATGTGAAGACATTTTGAAACACAGGATATATAAGACATATAATGACAATTTCACTTTACCTTTTGGTAGAATTACAACACAAAGACAACGTGTATAAAAACACATGACGCGTTTATTTCCGTGGACTGGTTGGTGGTTTTCTTAGTCAGGAATTCAAAGTTTTACATTCTATGTTTCAAAGGTGACCGTCTCGCTTCCAGACATTCGACTGTCCATTTCTTGACTCCAGACTGTCGTCTGTCGTCCTCAGACTCTCTCTGCTTAACTCTCAAGTTTCTAACTATCGAGAACTTCCCATTTTCCATGACGTCATACACATGTTAAAACATGTGTCTTCTTTCACGTGTTCTGGAAATGCGTGTCCAAAACTTTTTCCTTTGTTTACAAAAGGAATTTTAACCTATATTTCCAGTAACCTATATTTCCAATATGTTAAAAACATGTTTATTAAATTATCTTATAGTTGCATTCCTCATTCAATTTCAAGAACGTCTGGAAGCGAGATGGTCACCTTTGAAACATAGAATGTAAAACTTTGAATTCCTGACTAAGAAAACCAACAGCCCTTATCATGTAACAATAATAGCTTTACATATGTATTGAGCACTTCTGAAGATATATTGGCTTTGAGTTCAGTACATTTGAACTTATATATATATATATATATAGCATACATTAGAAGAATGTTTTGTTTAAATAGATTAAAAAAATGTTTAAAAGACAATAAATAAATCTGCTTTTCTCAGTAATTCTAGCTTAACTTGTTTTAAAATAAAACTCGCATATTTTGTTTAAATTTACTAAAACATTCAAAAGTTTGAATCAAATAAAAAATAAAGATTTGTCTAATTTAAAATTTTATTAAAGTTGTTTATCATATTGTACGTCTTTTGTGATAAAATGGTTTTATAAACCAAAAGCTAATTTTTAAATACATGCATTAATTTTACAATCTGAAATACATTTGCATGTGGCATGCAAAACAGCCTTCATAAAATGGTGAAATGTATTCGTTATTATGTTTGTGAGAAAAGTGTCTAGTATTGGGATAGAGTGTACATAGATTTAAGTTTCAAAAGCTTTGACAAATTTTGCCTGTTTTCCAAACACACACACACACACACACACACACAAAAATGCACTTTTTTGAATAACTGATTTCATTCAAAACATATCACTAAAACCAAAACAAAACAACATCTAAGCAAATCCAGACAGTTGGCGAGATGGTCCAGGGGTAAGGGTTTAGGCTCATTACCGTTGGGTCCCGATTTCGAATCTCGCTAGATACAGCCACTCTGATGAGTCGTAGACGACGAAACACGTGTCAGTGGATAATTACATTTTAAAAATAATATATATACCGCTCCCCATGTGGGGGTACCAAATTGGTTAAAAGGGAAAATTATTCCCAACTCGCATTTAGGTAAAAATGCACTTTCGTAAATAATTGAATTCATTCAAAACATATCGCTAAAACCAAAACAAAACAACAATATATATATATATAATTATGTTTAAGTATATTGTTAACATGGAGAAAAAATCAATACTTTTTCAAAAATTAAATAAAATTATATAAACATTTTAATATGCAGATAGATTTGGAGCTCTGACGATGGCATGAAGATGTTGAGCTGTTGTAAAATCTCTGTAGACTTCTTTTTATGTTTTATATAAAAAGAAATTTGTGTGTTTGAGTTCATTCCCACTGGACTAGAAAATGGCTGGGTCGATTTTTATGAAATGCCTGACAGTGTTCTTAAATAGGTTTTGTGTTAGAATGTCTTCGATAAGTATTGATAATCGAAATAATTCAACAAAAGAAGGCGATTTTGACCAAAGTTAACACCTTACATAACCTAACAGCACAAGTGTATTTGATAACCACACAAGCAAGAAACGCTCAACATATAAAATCAACAATAGGTTCTTTGATATGTCAGGGGTGCATTCGAAATGAATGTTTCTGTTTAGAGCACAATTGAAGCATGATACTTGACTTTTGCATTTTAAACTTTAATGCAAGCCATTATATATAAAAAAAAAATCAGCAGTAGGTTCTCTACAGTGAAATTTAGAATATAATGTATTGTGAACTAAATCACTGTGAGAGGCATGTGATGCTCCCTCCAGGTGCACCACACTGGATCCTCAATTCAAATCGGCAGTTAATTGATTTGATTGGAAAACAGGCGATTTCACCAATTTCGATGACTAAAAAATATGGCAGTGTGAAACATTCATTCATCATCATTCAATCCCGGGTAACGTCGGGTAACCCAGCTAGTGTGTGTGTGTGTGTGTATATATATATATATATATATATATTCCCAAGCAAAAACTACTCCCTATTTGGTAGCTTTAATCTAGCTCTAAATAATCTTTTTTTATATCTTTAATATAATATTTTGTGCTTAGAAAACTAATCATTTTATTTTGATTTTTCTCCCTTGAAAATAAATGAATATTCTAAGAAAGGTTTTGGTAAATTTATACGTTTTTTTTCTTTTGTATTTAAACACTATAAATTATTACTGTTAAATCAACAAAACTATTGTACACACACACATATACAGAAAAAATACAAATTTATTATGTATTAATTTATTATAAACATTAATTTATTATAAACTGTAAAAAATAGTTATACAAATAATCAGGCATACAAATGTGTTTGTTTTGTTTACTTTCTACTACATATAGATTTAACTAACAGTTTTGACGATAATATAGGTGTGATAGAAAATTCTTTAAGTATATAATTAGTCACATACTTGTTTAGTTAGGTTATCTCCCTTTCCCATGAAATTTTCTGTATTCTTAAAAATCTTTGTTCTTTTGTCGTTGGCAAATATCATTCAAGGTTTTCAACATTTGGGTCAAAAATTCCGTGGAAGGAGGTCGGAATGACAGTGGAAATAGGAACTTCACATTTGGCAATTTCCTCCAGTGTTTGGGCGTTAAGAATAAGCAAATAACATGGAGACTGGCGGTCTGTACTGATGACTGGCGAAAGCAAAATACCTAGAAAAAAAGAAAATTTATAAAAATTGTTTGTTTTTGTTTTTACTTGGGAGTCAAGATCACTCTAGGATAAGGGTTAATGAATTTAAGGTGGTGATGTAGTAATTGAATTGGATAGAATTTGATTATTTATGAGGATGGCTTAACAGGAATGTTGCGGACCAGGGTATAATAATACCCTAACTCGCTACAAGAAAATAATGAAACAAATGGAATTGAAGGAAACAAAAACTCAGTTGATGGATAAGATAAACGTTGTTTATTTACTGTTGAAAGAATAGAATTTAGATACATGTGTTCATGTTCGCGCGGGTGTAACCATCGTTTGTAGAGGACTGGTATTATAGAAGGAAAAAGGAAATGTGGTTTCAACTCACGTTCGGGTCACTATCGTTTGTTCACGCGTCGGAAAAGAAGTGAGTAATATAGTAGAAATGAGAATGATAGTCCAGCGTGTAGACAAAGACGAAGGTAGTGGGTTAAGCTGTACGCCATGTTAGCAGTCAGCTACGCGAAGGTATTCTCAGGGACAAGTTGTATATGTAGAGAGAGAAAGAGTGTAAAGGTGTACATACGGTCTGTTAGCGTTTTGTCCCTCATAGTAGCAAGTGGTGTGAGGTACGCGGTCGGTCCGTAGACCGACCAGCTCGAAAGCTGGTCCTAAAAAAAAAAGGGTTGAAAACAGCTGTCTCTTCCTTTTATAGGTGTTTCCGGTGTGGATTTCCTTTGAAAGGGGAAGTGACGTTGTCCATGTGTACGTTAGCATGTGTGTATATACCGTGAATGTGAGTGTATGTACGCGAACGTGAATATATGTACGTGTGTGGATGTGGGCGCGTATGTATATGACAAGTAATTTAGTTTGAAATGTGAATGCGTGTGTTTTTGTGTGAGACTAGAAAAGGCTCGCGCAGGAACTTGTTTACATTAGATTTGAAGGCTACCATGTTGTATTCAACCGGGAAGCATGCCAGCAGAACAGTGTTCCAAGGTGGATAGTTCTAGGAATTTCCACATTTAAGATGAAATGTAATTTGGATTTAATTGATGTCCTCCCAGCAGTTTTATATGGCCTTGATTGTATCACATGGACTAAACAATTAGCCAATCACGTTGAGGCGTTTCAAAATCACATATTGCGTTTCATTACAGGACGTCACCTCATTGAAAAAAAACAAAATATCCACCCACTGTCAAACTACTTTCCTTACCCTCTCTATTTAATAAAATCAAAATTAAAACTCTTAAACTTTTTGGCCATGTCAAATAATCAACCACTGACCTGTCAAAGTTATGCCTTGAGAGTATGTTAGAAGGCAAAAAAGTCAGAGGAAAGCCAAGGAAAAGGTGGAGAGAAAATGTTTTTGATTGGACATCTCTCAACAGTTGGGCGTCCATCAACCAACTTACCCTGGATCAGAAGGAATTGCGAAAAATAAGTCATGTGGGTTCACAATCCGCACCAAGCAGAAGATGCGACTCATGATGATGCAGTTTAGATTGATGCTTTGGCAAAGTATTACTATTATTTATTCCAAGAAACATTCAAGAAGAAAAGTATTTTAATATGAAGATAAACCCATGTTTTGTTTTTGTGAATTGCAAAAAAGGATTTTTATAGAGTGGCAAGAGATGTTGCCAAGTGAGATTTGTTTAAATTATGGTTAAGCATTGTCTTGAAATAAATATTGGAAAATCTCTGCTATTATATAAAAGGAACTTTTTCTATGTGTGTGTGTGTTTGTTCCATATGAACTTGAAAACAGCTGGTTTTTATAAAATTTCTTATGTAAGTACTCTGTCCCTGGCAGTGTTCTTAAATATATTTTGTATCGGAATTTTTTGATAAATATTGATAATTGATAACCAAAATAATCAGACAAAAGAATGAACAGGCGATTTTGACCAAAGTTAACAACTTATACAGCCTAACATCACAAGTGCATTTGATAAGTTTTATTACTACACAAGCAAGAAAGGCCTGACATGTAAAATCAACAGTAAGTTCTTTGATATAACAGAGGTGTGTTTGAAATGAATGTTTCTGTTTAGAGCACAATTGAAGCATGATATTGGACTTTTTCATTTTAAGCGTAAATTCAACCTATTATCATAGCACAAACAGAATGGCCAGGCATGTAAAATCAAAAGTAGGTTTTTTGTTATGATGGGGCATGTTCAAAATAAATCTTTTTGTTTAGAGCACAATTGAGGCATGATACTTGACTTTCGCATTTTAAACTTTAATGCAAGCCATTATATATAAAAATAATTTTGTAAAATAAATAGGTTTTCTACAGTGCAATGTAGACTACAATATATTGTGATCTAAGTCACTGCGGGAGGCATGTGAAGCTTCCTTCCAAATCACCCTGATAGCAATCAATGAATTTGATTAAAAAATGGAGGATTTCACCAATTTCGATGACAATAAAAATATGAGAGTGTGAAACATTCATTGATCGTGATTCAATCCCGGACAATGTTGGGTCTCCCTGCTAGTCTACGCATAAGAACGAAACCTCTATCCTCCGCATCTCACCTTTCATTCTATCGATTGTCTTCTCTGAGTCATAAAAAAAACACCCTAACATACGGATTAAAACTTTAGACCTCCGATCAGTAAATTGTATCATTTTCAAAATCTAAAAGAAATCAACAAAAAATATAAACAGATTTGTGTGCTTCTCCTTTCTACCTATTATGACAAAGAAATGTGTCTTCAACTTATCTTTTATATTATTATACTTTATATATTACTAGACTATTCGTGACCCATTTGATAAGCATATGTTATGGCTAACTATGGAATAGTGAGTATATTAATTATGCCAAAAATATGCATGCTTGCGCATACAACAATGGCCACCACTTTTAACATGAGGAATTACATTGCTTAATATCCGGAAAAATTACTTATTTGCAGAAAATTTAAATGCAATATTCGCTTTCAGCATACCCGTAAGCCTTTAAAGTTGTCATTGTAAAGGAAAATGTTAAGGTGAAAACCAAGTAAAAATTTTCCAAAAACTTCTATTTTTATATTAAAGAAAAGCTACAAGGAAACTTATTTTCAACTTTCAGATTTGTGTCCTTCCCACGTTCAAAATTCCCATTTCTAGTGACCCTAGACGTATCTAATGCGTTTGACACAATGGTCTTCTCATGAAATCAAATCCTATAGTATTGCTTAACGTATACTTAACACAATCAAATCCTTCTTAAATAAGAGAAAAATCCAGGGCGTACATCAAAACATGATATAAATGCAAATGTGCTACAAGGGTCAATCCTTGGACATTTATTATTCCTGATAAATTTTTTCTGAAATAAGGATATTTGCCGATGACACTACGCTCTATAACAGACATGAAGGTAAAATTAACGAACACATATCTACAGAAATTGTTAAAACTCTAGAGGAAGCCCTCCAGTCTGTAGTGGAATGGAGCCGTAACTGGTTGTTAATGTTCAACGCTGCCAAGACTAAGCTTATTTCCTTTGATAATTACAAGAAACCTTCTCAACCACTGATTGCCATGGCTAATGATACACTGTCTGAATATACTTCGCCCATGCATGGAATGTTGTTGAATAATCAGGCTGGTTTACTTGCCTTTCTGCAACTAGTACTCCACAAAATGATTTACTTTTATTACAGAAGCTTCAGGACTACCAAGTCATCAACAAGGTTGTTTCTAATATAGCACTGAAAGTATTTACATGCCACTTATGGTATCTTAATGAAAAATTGTTGGCTTAGCATTCTTTGATCATAAAGTTAGCGATGACACAAAGTAGTTGATGGTTGCCAAACTGAGTTACAAAGCTCAGCCCAATCCAGGAAAAAAATTGATGACTGAATCGAACTTGAAACTGTATCGTCAAGAATATGTCATCTGCAACACAAAGGAGTTCTTTGCTGCAGTTGGAATACCACAAGAATTTCTGAAATTTCATCCTGCAACAAAACGGGATTATGCTAATGGTATTAAACAGGTAAAGTCACTCAAGGTGGTCGATAATTCAGCAGAACGTGAACTGGCCCTTATCAAAGATTTCAACTCATCAATTACCTGCCAAGAGGACCAAAAGCATTACTTGTTGCAAGTTGTTGAGAAGCACAGGCAGGAGTTTCCCAATTCCCGAAAATGTACACTGCCTGCTGACTGTTCTGAACATTCTGAATGAAAACATGCTTTCAAATAAAGCAACATTTCTCTTATAATGCAATCGTACTATACATGCCGTTTTATAGTTTTTCATTCTACATTATAAAGAATGATTCTTTCGAATCCCTGTGTTATTTACGCATATATTTCATCATATTTAGTACATTGATACCAAATCCAGAAAATGATTGAGTTGAGCCAGTTGAGAATATAAAACTATTGAAACAATTTTTTCGCTATTAATTCCATACATTAATAGGAAAAATATTAAGGAGTAAGACTTTACAATTTCACAATTTTGTTTTACATTAGCATCCTAATATATATATATATATATATATATAAATCTCACTATGTCTGTGTGTCTGTCGCCAATTTTTCAAAGTTTATCTTCTCCAAGACACATAGCGGAATGAGACAGGTTAAACAGTTACATTTATTGTGAACCGTTGTTTTATTTAAAAGCTAGTAAAAATAGCGGCTAAGGGATCAAAATTGAAAAAAAATGGAACTTGGCAGGCGTAAGTCAACTTAAAGTGCTCTTGTACGCATGCACAAATATACATTTATACATTATAGTAGGTTCATTTTTAACTATTTCTTATCTGTTTGGTGATAGATCAAACAGTTACAACTAAGGTTGGAGCGCTAAATGTTTTGGTTTCAATTCTAACTGATGGCAGCCAAGACATATTTTTTTTTTAGTTTTGAAATCGCTACTATATATTGGGTACAATATAACAATGAATAGAGAATTAATTTTATGATTATATTAATATGAAATCTCCATGAACTGAAATATCATGTTCAAGCCTATTTTACGACTGTCAGTTCTGAGTGGCCTGCTAGTAAAATATATAATAAAATATATAACATACCTTCATCTTCCTCTTTTGCGTCTGGGCTTGGAATAAAGACTGCCTCCCCAACACAGTTTCCTTTAGGATCTTTATAAACCTTCACAGAGCGATTCACAGTGTCAATTTTGAAAATCTAAAAGAAAAAGAAAGAAATATTTCTAGAAACTAGCAGGACCTGTGGAAATACCACAGCAACAGTAAAAATAATTGTTGGCTTTGTTTCAATAATAATTATTGGGAATTAAGGGTATTTTTATAGAATTAAAAGACATTTAACTTACTTTGAATGTATTATATATATATATATATTTTTTTTTTTTTTTTGATAAACCATGACACACTTATGTCTGTTAAAGGTACTAATAATAAATTTTTAAATATTTCACAATCATGTATACATTACAATCTTAACTATTCTTTTCATAGCAAGGGAAACAACTCTATTTTTAAACCTTATTACTTCCCTTACCGTGACACACGGATGGACGTACGTTAAAGGTATTAGGGTAATAATATATAGATAAACAAAAAGTCAGTCATGGCTAACAACCTGAATTTGTCTGTGTTTTTACCCCTTTATTATATATCATATTAAGAATCACCTTGCATGTTTCATCTCCCCTTAATCGTTTATGACCTGGTTAAACTAATTGGTTCAGTTGTAAATAAATGAATATAACGGCATAAATAAAATGGGAATTGATTCAAACACGCCTTGTACGTTTTAGTTGAGTAGCAGGGTAGATGCCAGATAGTTCCAGATTGCAACTGTCCATTGCTTACATTCAGCATGCCACCATCTGTCTCAGGGAGTGGAGGATTTCATTTGTTGTCATAAACACACTTTTTTCAATCATAATTTAATAATAATCAAATATAAATATATTTCAGGTTTGGATCAAAGTGTTGTGGATAAAATAAAACGAAATTATTGTTAATTAAGAAAAGATTTATTTATGTATATAGTTATATTTAAAAAATAAAAATAAATAAATCGTTTTGAGAATTTTAAATAGAACAACCCCTGGAATAAATGTGTTATTATGGTGACTGAGAATTCTAGTTAAGAATAGCACTTTTGAAAATCTCAAGTAAAGTGACAAGAATAACCACAGACCCCATTCCTGCTCCTCATACTTTTAATGGCCATGTGTCTATTTTGGAGAATTGTAAAATTTTTCAATCATAATTTAATAAGGTAAGTTTATGAAATTCAAAAATTCTTAGTTGTAGTTTAACTTTTGAACTTCATATTTTTTCCAGTTTGAAGACAATCATAGTATCATCATCCTTTTAAACCAACTGAAATTAGCAATAAATATCTTTTTAGTCATCTACATCATAATTCAGGTCATAAAAGGTTAAGGGTGATTTATGAAAAAGAATATACTTAATATATATATGTGGGGGCAGTAGAAATAAATATTTGGCATAGACATAATCCTGTGCATGCATTCTATCGATGAGATGGGCCATAGATCTTGTCTTGTTGGACCATGACGACACAAATGTTATGATGCTGCAAATTTAGCTTTTTAAAGTGAAACAACAAATCAACGATTTGCAAATGTACGATTGACAGTGTTAAAACCAATTATGGTTTTAATAATGGTTTTAAAATTAATACAATTTGCACAACA
Organism: Euprymna scolopes; assembly: GCF_053919585.1. Lineage (NCBI taxonomy): Eukaryota > Metazoa > Mollusca > Cephalopoda > Sepiida > Sepiolidae > Euprymna > Euprymna scolopes. The sequence goes on along the minus strand of NC_136505.1, from coordinate 14,753,538 downwards.
TAGCAAATGTACGATTAACAGTGTTAAAACCAAGGTTTTTACCTGACCCCCACTCTTTCATACAAAACGACATTTCCACATGAAATAATTGACGATTTTTTCTAATTTTTCGATATTATATGCCTGAGAGCTTGCTTTTTCTAATGTTCAATGCGGAAGACAAAAGTTTTTAGTGGACATACAAACTCACACACACACACACACACACACACACACACACACACACACACACACACACACACACACAGCTGAGATTTATATAATAGATTCTGAATAGGTATCCTCAACTGAATTTTCCTTTTTTTTATCTTTGTCAATACCGTGACGGATAACTCTTAACAGATCAATCATAATTCAAAATGTCTTTTGGCAAGAACTTTAAGATGCACGAGTTATTTCCCTTTAAATATTATTTCAAGGTGAGAAAAGATATACTAGCTGTACCGACACGGTATTGCCTGGGATCCATTATGTTCAAATATGTTCTGTGACCATTTGTTAGTTATATTCAGGACAAAGTAAGATGTAAAAAACAAAAAAACAAAAAAGAATTCTTCATTAATATGAACCACCGAAAATTAAATTTTAAAAGGAATTGTTTTTGGCATCAGAAAATAGGTACAAATATTTTTTATTCCAATACCTCAAAGTTTTGATATTTTTGATTCTCAATTCTAACATTAATATAGTTATATATAATAACATGGTCAAGCAATAACAAATTTGGTTAGTCAGAATCAAAGGTTGATATTTTTAACTTAAATGTTAATTAGATCTAAACATGATGTGACAACTTTTGAAGACTTCTTCATGTGTAAATAATTGTGAAGACAAGATAGAAAGATTCTTACTTTATCTCGAAGACTACATCCATAGGTATAACGATATTGGCGTCCAACAAGTTTTTCGTAATGGAACGTTGGCAATTCAAATTCAATTTTGGAATTTTCATCTGCAAAGCAAAAATAATAATTAATGACCGATATTGTTATTTTTTATTGTTTTTGAAGTAGTAACGCAAGACAAGTTTACCCACAGAACTTATTGGTAAACTCATCTTGATTGACTACTTTAAAAACAATTTTAAAAAATAGCATGAATTTCCCCCACTCTTTATCTGTGCCTAAACCTAAATGTGGATTCCATGAACAAAGCTTCTTTCTTAGAACTGTGGAACTCTCTCTCATTTCCCTGCTTTCCAGCTGACTACAATATGGTCGTCTTCAAGTCCAAGATAAAAAAAAAGTTCTTGATGAGCCATCCCCTTAAGTAATCCAATTTACCAAATTTTCACTATTAAAAATTACTGCAATATTGTCCCACTGACTACAGTACACTCATTGATACTTATCCTCAAGTGGTCTCCGGGCCTTAATAAGTGGTGGCTTCTATGCAAAAAAAGAATCAGTCTTGTTTGAATAAAGGCTGTAAACAACGAATATAACAATAAAAATGCAATATAAAAAAAAGTCTTTCATGAAATGTCTTTTCAAAAGTTTTTTTTTATTTCAGAGCCCCCCCCCCCCCAATATTTTCTTCTTTTAAATAACTCACTTCTGACTAAATTCTTTGCTTGTATAAAACCTTCAAAAGGTTCAATATTCTTTTTCTTTTAAACAACTTCGAGTTTGACTTTTTCCTCTTAACTTTTCTTTTCTCTTGAAAAGGGATTTTTCTTCAATAAGAAAATTTCCTATTAACTGCCGGCGACTTCTTCTTAAGGCTGGCCGGTTGAAAATTCAAACATTTATATCTTCTAGAAAGGGTTCTCTTGCTTTAATACTTTTTTTTTTATTCTCCCCTTTTAGAGCTTTCTTGCTCTTTACTTAAGCGAGAGTACGTTGATAAATCAAGCAGACTGTTCAATGGAGCTGAAAAAAATAACAAGTCCTATCAGTAAGGACGTTTTTTTCGTATTGATTTTAAAATGAATGCAGTACAGGCACAAAGGAATTCCATCCTCAAATGTTCCTTATTGTTATGTTATCAACTCAATATCGATTTATAATATGTGATACTATTATGTATATTAACGTCTTGAAATATCTATCAATTAAGCTGTCCATTAGATTTGAAATAGAAGGAAACATTAATTTAGCGTGGACAATTTGCTAGGACAGCAAAAGGTAAAGAGTTTGTGAAGCACAAGAGTTCAACGTGTCCAAAGAACCTTCCGAGTGAAAAAGTTGTTTGAGAAGAAATTTAGTAGATATCTTCATTTTTGGTTGCCATTGCATGTGTTTACATGTGTTTAAACAGGTTTGTTAGGAAGATGTGTGCGTGTGTGATATTATAGGCATTTTCCCTCAAAAGAAGAAAAAAAAATGTAACAAAACAAAAAAACGAAACAAATTTATCAGCAGAACAATGGAGAGGAGGTTGTTCATCAATGTACACAAAAGATAACTGTAATAGGATTGTTAATCAAGGTGTGGGAGACAAAAGATTGGACAAAAATGTGGATAAGCACTTTGAGTGACAATGAGTTTTCAGATAGTTTACAACAGTTAGAAATGGTTTACGGACAACCATGGGCTTTCAATGGTTGACAAAAGTTGCAAGTTTGACTCACTTGAGGGCAAGTCAAAGTTTAGACCAGACCAAAAGAATTTTAAGAGCTTGAGATGAGCTGACATCAACTGATGAACACCACTTCGACAGATAACATCAAGTTAACAACAAGACAGTTTTTTCAGTTTTTAACTTTTAAATTCGGATGAACATATCTCGGCTCAAACAAAAATTTATTGATTGAAGTAAACACAATCAGAATCAACACACTTTTTGCCAACGCAAAACAAGTGTATTCATGCCAGTAACGTAATTCTGGTGGCGATGAAATCACTAAAGGCGTTTTTGATACCGTTTAGGTATTTGAAGCACTTCTCATGCAGAAAGTTGTCGAGATGCTTGAAAAAGTGGTAGTTGAAAGGTGAGAGGTCTGGAGAGTATATCAGATGAAGCAGAATTTTGCAACACAATTCGTTCAATTTCTGCAGGGTCAGTTTAGCAATGTGTGATGGGGCATTGTCGTGGAGGATAATTGGGCCTTTTATGTTGACTAATGCTGAGCGTTGTTTCTAATGCATTTCATCCATTTGTTGACAGTACTTCCCCGCAGTAATGGCTTTGCCTACATTCAAAAAACTGTAATGGATGAAACCAGTCACAGACAACCAAACAATCAGTACAGCCTTTTTTTTTTTTTTTTGGTGCAACTCTGGCTGCGGGAAGTGTTGTAGAGCTTCGTCGGTGTCTAACCACTGAGCTGAGCATCACTGGTTGTTGTAAAGAACCCACTTTTCATTTCATCACAAGTCACAACCTGGTCGAGAAACAGGTCGTTCTTTTTGCGTAAAAGAAGGGAAGATGACACTTCATAACGGCATTTCTTTTGGTTGTCATTCAATTCGTAAGGCACCCATTTATCAAGTTTTTTTGTCTTTCCAATCTCTCTCAAGTGGTTGGAAATTGTTGTAAAGTTACGTCTAATTCAGAAGCAAGTTGTTCATGGATTGGCTTCGACTAAGGTTCTTAATTAATCGTTGTCACCATTCAATGGCTGACCACTACACTTATCACCTTTAAGACTGCCACAAAATTCTTAAACCACTATTGTGTTGTGCATTCAGTAGTGGTTTTGGGGTCAAATGCTTCATTGATGTTGCAAACTGTTTTGGGAGCTTTTTGGCCTAGTTTGAATTGAAATACGAAAATTGTGTGAATTTGCTTTTTTTCCATCTTGTATTCAACGTTTTGAAAAGGAGATATAAAACGATTGTGATTTGAATGATTAGGTATTATAATGAAAACTTATTTGAAAATACATTATTTGAAATCAAAATTAAAAATTCTGCAAGAACTTTCTTTTCAACCTATTAGATGTGGATCATCATAAAGGGGGTTGATTGTGTCACACACACACACACACCCAGAGTGCAACTAATATTTGCAGAATGTGTAAGATTTTTTTTGTGTTTTGTTTTATTTTTATACTTGTGAACCACTGCGCAACCTTCGGCAGCCGCAAATTTGAAGATGACACGGCTAGAAGAGAAGATAAAAGAGAAGACCATGAAAATAGCACTGGGTCGATATTTGCTGAGAGCGTATGTATAAAATTGTATAAGAGAGTTTGATTAGAAGTGTGTATATGCTGATGCTATGTCTAATAGTTTATGAAAGTCATGAGCTGAGATTAACTTTTAATCTGCATCAGATAAGGAAGAAATATACCGTACGAAAAAATAGAAAACTGTGTTTGGGTTTTTATTGTACATGCTGGAATTTGGAGGGAATATACTTTTGTCTTTGATTGGCTGAAAGTAACTGCTGATTGTAAATTTTGTCCGATCAAGTGTCAGTATGTGAAAACAACATTCACTGCCGCTGCTTGTCACACTCTTCATATATGAAAAGAAAACAGAAAACAAAAAGTAAATAAAATTTAAAACCAAAAAATTCATACCATCAGTTAAATAATCACAAGTCAAGAAGATGCTACCATCATCCCTTTTGATAGCAGTTGCTTTGCTATCTTTGAGAGTGACCAAATTCTTACCAACTGGAGTCTGTAGAAACAAGAATGAATGACGTTCATCAAAATTATCTTTGTATGTATATTAATGTCATACTATCGACCCCCCCATCACAAAGTGTTAGGAAAAAAAAAAGAATGGAAATAAGTTTATCAGCAAGAACACAAAAGCAGCTAATAACAGGATTGTTAATCAAGATATGGCAATGATACATATGATATATATTTGCAGTTAATTCATAGACAATTTTAGGAGTGGCAATGAGTAGGAACAATTTATGGATAGTCTTGAGTTCATGACAGTTTAGCACAATTAATGGCAGGTTGAGGCTTTGATCAGATTGAAAGAGCTTTGAGAGGCTGAAAGGAGGAAATAAACTGACAAATACAGCCTTAACAGATGTACAGGATGGAACGATAAAATTGTCACCCTAGAAAAGATGACATGATTCCATTTCTGTTTGATGAAACTGGTTTTCTTTTTTCTTTATTTTGTTGAAGATCATCTTCTAGTCGGCCAGTTGTGTACAAATCCCAAGAGCGATAGGAGCCTTCTATCATGTCTGAAAGTGACACAATGTTCAACAAGCAAGATCGGAGATGCACTGCTGTACAACTCATGCTCTCTACCGATCCAAATTATGACAACAGGATCATTGCCAGCACCCTCAAAATGCATTGGTGGATTGTCACGAATAACAGGGATGTGCCCAGGAGGATGAAAACAAAATTTCCAGCCACAGTTATGGTCTTTGGTGCGGTTACGAGTGAGGACCACATCATGCCACCTCACATCTTCAAAGTCAGCTTGAAAGTCAACATCAAAGTGTATCTGAATGTGCTGAAAAAGTGTGGCGATCCCCTGAGGCAATCAGGTGGCCGCTGGCAAATCCTGGGTGTGGCAGCAGGACTCAGTGCCGGCCCACAAGTGCAAAGAGACCCAGGCTTGGTTTTAGAAGGAGTACTATGACTTTGTACCCTTCTCTCACTGGCCCTCCCCCTCTTCTCCCCTGACTTGAACCCACTAGACTACTTCGTTTGGTTATACATCGTGAACATCAACATGACCTCTCACAACACCAAAGCCAGCCTGATCGTCACCATCTGCCGAGTATTCGAGGAGCTCCCACCAGCGCTTGTGTAAAAGGCATGCTCCTAGTTTCAGGCTGTATCGAGGCGGTGATTGAGGCTGAAGGCAGCTACATCGAATAGATGTCAGCGCTACTACATAATCAAGTTACCTGAATTGATTTTTTTTTTTTTAATAAAAGTTTTAAAATAAAACTGTAAGGTTGTTTCCTTTAGAGCAAAATACTTATCATTCCACACTGTATTTGACTGGATGGTAATTGAAAGCCTTAATTGAAGCCGATCCTCATAAAACCACACAAGAAGTTGCTGTTAAACTGGAGGTCAACCACTCAACCGTCGTTCGCTATTTAAAGTAAAATAGGGAAGTCAAAAATGTTGGATAAATGGCTCATGAATCAATAATAAAAAATTATTGTTTTCTATGCTCCTTCTGTACAACAAAAACGACCCATTTCTCGAGCAGATTGTGACATGTGATGAGAAGTGGATTTTCTATGATAACCGGCGATATTTGGCACAGTGGTTAGATGCCAGAGAAGCTCCACAACATTCCCTGAAGCTGAAATTGCACCAAAAAAAGGTTATGGTGATTGTTTGCTGATCTGCGGACGGTCTCATCCATCACAACTTCTTGAATCCGGGTGAAACGATTACGACAGAGAAGTACTGCTGATGAAATGCACCAGAAGCTCCAACATATTTGCCCAAGATTGATCAATATGGAGGGACAATGCTCATTCACATGTTGCTCAACTGACCCTGTAGAAGCTGAACAAATTAGGCTACGAGATTCTGCATCAGCTGCCATTCACTGGACCTCTCACCCACCGGCTATCACTTTTTCAAGCATCTCGACAACTTCCTGCATGAAAAATGCTTCAAAAGCCAAAATGATGCCGCATCGGCCTTCAAGGATTTCTATGCAAATGGGATAAACAAATTTGTTTCTCGTTGGCAAAAATGTGTCGATTCTAAAGGTTTTTTATTTTAAAGTTTAATATGCAAGAAGTTGAATGTTAAAAACGACATTATTTTTGCACCAACCTAATAATATAAACATGGTCTCAGTGTATTTTATTCAGCAATGGATGTTCTTTCTACTTCTAACTTTTTGCAAGTGATTCCAATTTTATTTTTGGTAATCCAACATATTTGTTTGTCTTACAATGAGGTGACCCAACTTTGACCAATGATTATTTTATTTTTGAATATCGATCAGATTATGTTGTTTTCTTCCAGTCATGTGAGTGTCTATATTAATGTTGCATAGCATGTCAGGGATGCCAAATCAAACAATGAAAGAGTCAACCTAGCTACTGAACTCGAGTGATATAATGGTTGAGGAATGGAAGATTGTTTGACAAGTCAAAACAATAGAACAAAGAAAAATATTTCATGAATTGAAAATCACTGGATGAATGAGACAAAGCAGAGCAGGTGCTTGCATTCCAATCAACTAGCCCAGATCTGCCATCCTCACTCTCTCCTACAACAAGCTACATACTGAATATCAAAATAAACTGATTGATTTTGTAACTAAAGTTTGTCATTTTTATTGTTAAACATAGCAGTACATAACATGCAGGATTTGGTGCCGTTACGTATACACTAAAAAAGACACAAAGGTGGTTCGAATAAATATACATCCATATGTAACACCATACTATTAATATAGACATGGCCCTAGTATATTATATTCAGTAATAGGTGTTTCCGTCTACTTCTAACATTTTGCAAGTGGTTCCAATCTCATTTTTAATAATCCAACATATTTATTTTTTCTTCCAGCGAGGTGGCTCAGCTCCAACTAATGATTATTTTATTTTTGACAATCCATCATATAATGTTGTTTTCTTCCAGCCAGGTGCATGTCTATTCCAAGTGCACCTATTTCTGTAAAATCATCTTTTAGTATATGAGGCCTGGATATTTAACAGCCATAGTCTTGAACTTCTGCTTTCTTATGCATGGGTGCGCAGAGTTTTGCCCCTTTTAAGTAGGAGGGAGGTAACAATTTTCATCTTAGTTTGCATGACAAAAATAAACAAATTTTTTTTTTTTTTTTTTTTTTTTTTTTACACAGTGATCACCACTTATCAAGGCCCGGAAGCCACTCAGGGATAAGGGTTATTGTAAGTACATCACGTTAGTGAGGAGATTTTAGGAAGTGTTTAATTAGGGGGGGCGGCTCATTAGGAATTTGTTAACATTAGACTTGAAGACATCCAAGTTGTAGTCCAGAGGGAAGCAGGCAGACGGAACACAGTTCCACAGGCGTGCAGTTCTAAGAAAGAAGCTTTGCTCATGAAATCCGCGTTTTGATTTAGGCACAGATATAGAGTGGGGGAAATTTTTCACAGTGGATTCAGCTAGACGGGTGTTTTTCGTGAAAGATTGGCGAGGGGGGACCAGGGATTGGAGTTCAGACGAGCACCTGCCATGAAAATAACGATAAAACAAGGATAGGCTCGCAACGTCTCTTCTGTGGGAGAGGGGTTGCAGGGTAGAGAAAAGGGCATCCCCCACTAAACCACGAAGTCTATTTTGTACTCTGTCAAGGCATGATAGGCTGTTTTTGGCAGCTCCTGCCCAGATATGGCAACAGTATTCCATCCTTGGCCGTACTTGGCTTTTATATAGATAGAGAATTGCATCAGTAGTGAGATATCTTCTGGAGCGGTAGAAGGATCCCACCATCTTTCCTGCGACCTTGGCAACAGACTTGATGTACGTGTTCCATTTCAGATCAGGAGTAAAGGTCAAACCCAGAAGCTTGTCAAAACACGGGGCCTCACCCAGACGAGAGCCATCCATCACAATTGATGCCAGCTGGGGATCAGAGCGTTGATGATGTAAGGATAGGAGTTTGGTTTTGGATGCATTAAAGGTAACTAGCCACATCTTCCCCCACTGAACCACGCGCTCGAGATCAGAGGAGAGAGAATCCGAGAGAACTTCGTCATTTACAGCCTTTGATGTGTTGCCGTAGATGGTCGTGTCATCAGCATAGATGTCAACGAATGATTTAAGTATGTGTTTAGGGAGGTCATTGATGTAGATCAGGAAGAGAGTTGGGCCCAGGATTGACCCCTGAGGGACTCCAGCATTTATATTGCAGGCCTCCGATTTTTGTCCATCTACCACTACTCTTATGAGCCTATCAGAGAGAAATGATTTAATGATTGAGAAAACATTTCCAGTTATACCGTAGCTGGAAATCTTGTGAAGTAGACCCTTATGCCATACTTTGTCAAAGGCCTTTGATATGTCGAGAGCAATTGCCCTAGAAAGGAAGCCTTTGTCAAGAGATTCACTAATCCTGTGGGATATAACCGTCAGCACATCTGCGGTAGATCTTGCAGAGCGGAAACCATATTGTGTGTCACTAAGAAGGTTATTCCTGCTGAGGTGGTTTACTATTTCTCTATTTAATATTGATTCCAGTAACTTACTCATAACACAGAGAAGACTTATTGGTCTGTATTGAGAGGGAGATGACTTATCACCTGAATTCTTAAATACAGGGCAAACTGAGGAGGTCTTCCAGGGGGTCGGAAAGCACTTCTCCTTAAGGCAGCGCTTAAATAGTTTCGTAAGTATGGGAGCAAGTTCTGGTTGAAGCTTTTTTAACACTATAATTGGGATGCCATCAGGGCCAGTTGCTTTACTGGAATCTAGGTTCTTGATTAGCTTGGCGACCTCATGCACGGATATTTGTATGTTACCTAGCTTGTTCTGTGTTATAGGAGGAAATATGGGGAGTTGATGGCCTTCGTCGCATAGGGTAGAATTAGCTGCAAAGTTCTTTGCAAATAGTTTGGCCTTGTCTGATGCTGACGAGATAACCTCTGGTCCATTGATAATGGTTGGGATAGAACGCACACTTCTGTTCAAGATCCTATTTGTTATTTGCCAAAACTGGTGGGAACCAAGCCGCTGATCAGCTACCTTGGATTTAACAGACTGGGCATATAGCTCTCTTGCATTTTTTATTACTCTTTTACAGTGGTTGCTGGCAGTCCTGAAAGCAGCTTTAGTCTCAGTGCATCTATTACGTTGGTAGTTATGGAAAAAGTGATTTCTGTGCGCGATAGCAGCAGCACATTCTGGGGAGAACCATGGCTGGCTGTTAGGTTTTTGTTGGAATTTTTTAGATGGTATGAATTGGTCTATGCCTACAATTAACCATTCGGTCAGATCTGATACTATAGAGGACACTTCCTTTTTAAACATGGAGTGCAGAGGTAAATCAGATATGAATGTATGGAAGCTATCCCAGTCAGCCATAGAGTATCGGTATACAGTACAGTGGAGGGGTACGTCTGATGGCTTCTTACATTTTGTTTTTATCTTAACTGATACGACGGAGTGGTCGGAGGATCCTAAAGGAGAATGAACGGTACATGAACATAGCTCAGGGGAAGTTGAAAGAAAAAGGTCTAAGAGGCTTGCATATTGATTGGGTGTATCGGGCACACGGGTGGGTTCGCGAACAATCTGAGTGAGGTCATAAGCAATGGCAAAATCATGACAAAACCTCCCCTCATCATCTGTCTTATTTGAATGGGTCAGCCATTCCACGTTATGGACGTTGAAGTCACCACAGATGTGGATGTTAGCCGAGGGATGTGAAGACAGTATGTGGTCTATTTTCTCAGATATGCTCTTAAAGATAGTAACTCCGCTGTTGTGGGGCCTATAGAGGGCAAATATAAATACAGTGGTGTTAGCAAGTGCAACCCTGAAGCACATATAGGGTAAATTAGGATCTTCTCTAGAGATATCCCTGCCACATGGGAAGCCATCCTTAATGTAGGCACATATTCCATGCCCATGGCGATCTTGGGAGTCAGATTTAGCTGTTAAATTGGAGTATCCATTAATTATGAACTCATCTAGGGAAGTGGTCGGCCCTATTCCAGTTTCACATAGAAATAATATGTCCGGTTTCGTCTCCTGTAATTGGGTTTCAACCTCTGGAAGGTTGGAACGTAGACCCCTGATATTGGAGAAGGAGACCTGGTAGTAGGGGTCTACGCTGGAAGATGGGGTTCTAGGTTTAATCGAGTTTTTATTCTGGAGATATTTCATGTTGAGGTTTTGGGATTTGTGGAATAGGTCGGCATACTTGGTTAGAGCAGTACAGAGAGGGAAAGTAAGAGAGAAAAAGACAGGAAAAAATTTTTTTTTTTTATTTGTAGCACACGAAAAGGTAAAGCCGTAACAATTACCCAGTAGTATGGCATCGAGAGGCCCCACCAGAGACTACTGCATGGTCCAGATCCACTCACCAAATGGCAATACAGCAGTCCAAGTACTTTGCGCCTGCTGATAGGACAGCCTCCTTAGTGGTTAATCCAAGGTTCGGGTCCCTGACTATCAGGCGGATAACGTCAGCCCAGACAAAACGTTTACCTTCAGCACCCTTACTAGTGACATGGCAACAAGGACAGACAAAGACAGAAAAATATCCGACATCTCAGACTACTGGTCACCAAGTAGTACCGACCTTTAAGCAGCTTTTTCTTCACCCTTTGTCAGAAACATCACTCATTGAATGAGGACTGAATGACAAAATAGGAGAAGCGAGAGTTACTGGAGCTGCCGATAACACATCCACTGTATTATCTACTCTCCATTTAAAAAAAAAAAAAAAAAAAAAAAAGGGGGGGGGGGAGAAAGGGGAATGGGTACAAGTGACTTATATCTAAGTAGTAAGTCCGGTGCGAACTTAATAATTCATGACACTTTTGGTGATAATCTCCCCTCCCATATTAATGGGTGGAAGTTTGTCGGTTATCTATCTAGTTTGAATCATTAAAGTTTAATCTTATAATTAATTAAAATCCAATAATTAACTATTATCAATTTGTAAAGACTGCTTAATATTAATTTACATTAGAGTTTAAATAATTATTCAAGGGTTTAGTTTAGGAGGTCCGTTTTCATGAGTGACTTTCTTTGCACTGTATTATATTTCGAATGTACTTGAACATAAGGCTAACTATATAAGGTAGGATTCGAAAACAAGAAGAAAGAATTTTCAATACAGGCAAGCTTGCAGTAATAGTATATATTAAGTATACTACTTAAATAAAGTCCTAAGTTTATCTACTCTAGAGAATAATTTCCGGCATTTTTTTTTTTTTTCGTTAGTTGCCGGCATTTTGATTGTTTGTTTTCATCGTTCAGCTTTGTAGCAGGAGGGGGGACGGATAAGACGGAATAAAGACAAAAAGACAGGAGAAATACAGACAAAATACATAAAACACGAAAAGTAAATTTAAAACAATGTAACAAAACATTTAGGATTAGTTTAGAAAAAAAAAAAAAATAAATAAAAATAAAAAATAAAAATACTTAACGTTTTTGCACTAGAGATTCCGCCAGCGGTTTTTTTTATCAACTGTTAGCTAGCATATGGCTTACTAGAGTGACAGGAGATTTCTACTTCCGGATGACTTGGTCGAGTGCCTATCTATAGAATAAAAGTCGTAACGCTTCTATGTGTAAACAATATCTAATTTACATTTTTTTTTTGTTAAAAAAAAAAAAAAAAAAAAAAAAAATTCTAGCTTTTTTTTTCTTATAAGTCCTAAGTTTATCTACTCTAGAGAATAATTTCCGGCATTTTTTTTTTTTCGTTAGTTGCCGGCATTTTGATTGTTTGTTTTCATCGTTCAGCTTTGTAGCAGGAGGGGGGACGGATAAGACGGAATAAAGACAAAAAGACAGGAGAAATACATAGATATATACATAAATATATACATAGCTAAAACAAATAGACAAAATTATAACGAGGCACCATGGTACATTTGTTAGGAGTTAAGATGAGTTTTTAAGAAAAAAAAAATTAGTACTTAGCTCGTTCCGGTTTGCTTGGGCGAATGACAATGCAACCTCATGCAAAACTACCATCTTGTCATAAGAAACACATTTTTAGATGCAATTTTTTGAGGGGGGAGGGCGTTTCATCTTATCTAACAGGAAATGTGGTAAAATTGATAAAATTAATAAAATATAAATATTACACGCACATTATTATCGACATTTAGAGGAAGGACGAGACGAGTGAAATAAGATTGGTTAGATTGCAGTGTTCCATTCCGTATGCTTTCAAGATAGAGAGCGCCGAGAATCTTCGGGTTTTCATGACTGCAAAAGTCAACAACCAAATGTCCATCCTCCTCGTAGGAATTTACATGATGGAAGCAGAACATATTCTTACATCTGTAGACAGTCTTCAGGTGCTGGCCAGTTTTCTTGGAAAGAATGGCAACTTGAACCTAGAAGAGAGAAACAAAAAGTCAGTGAAGTATATTAGGCACACTTTTCAAACAACATCAACATAATTAAATTTTTAATACAAACAATTGTAAGACCTCTCAACAGCAATCGATTATCCCAACATTTTGTGCCGTGGGTTTCTTTTTTATTTATCTTCTGGTTGTAATCATTTTCTTGCACACATTGGCGGCTGTCGAGGGGGCTTGCAGGAGTTCACAAGTACAAAAAAAAAAAATAAGACACAAAATCCAACACATTCTGCAAATACCAGTCACAATATGGGTGCGTATGTGACACCATCGACTCCACATGCTAAGATCCCCATCACTAAACTCAAAAAAATGCTAACAATTACATGTCTCGTTTACCAATGCGTGGCCAAGAAATGGGTGCTCATTTTACGTTAAATTTATATAGGAAAGTGATCCCTCATTCTAAAATGTTAAATTTTATTATTTAAAAAAAAAATTCTCTTTTTATATTATCTTTAAAGCTCGTTGAAACGTATTAGCCAAAAAAGAGTAGATTTTTATTGTTTTTTAGGTCATAAAAACTAGCAAATATTTTTTTTTTTTAAATATTTATATGTTAAATGATCAAGTAGTTTTTTGTTTTGTCTTGTTTTTGTTGTTTTTTACATTAGAAAAACATAGAGTGGTTGTGGGAGTGGTGAAAGTTCAACTTCATGTACACATACACTACAAGAACAAAGGTAAACGCATACACATACACAATGCCATGCTGCCAAATACGCACATATTCATACAATGAACATTTTGATTTGTAACTTCTAATCTCTCAAGCTAAACCTGTGTTAAACTATGAACATTTTCATTACTAATCATTAATTTAATAAGGGAAATACATGAATAAGGGTGGGTAGAAATGCTCTTTATACCTAGGTATTTCAAAGCCCAATGCTTCTCGTCAGAATAAGAGAGGGGTGCTAGGTAACAAAGAAGAAATGTGACGTCTAGTAATTAGTACATTAGGACAGAGGTATAGGGAATCTTGGATAGAGGGTAAATATTTTTGCCGATTCCAATACAATTACTGATTCAATGCTAAATTCCCCGATTCCGATACGATTACCGATTCTGATTCTCTATAAATATCTAATTATTTAACTAGAAGAATGTTAATTTCCCCGATTTTCGTAATAACACATGAAGAAACTACTTATTTGCAGAAAATTTAAATGCGATATTCGTTTTCAGCATACCCAAAAACCTACAAAAGTCATTTTAAAGGAAAATGTTAAGGTGGAAACCAAGTAAAAATTTACCAAAACTATAAGAAGTTTTATATCTGTCTAGGAGGAGTTTAGTAGGCAAAATTGTTTAAGCAAAAATATATGCATAAGAGTTTTGTGTTTACTATAAACTTTTTACACAAATATTGTGCTAGTATAAATCATATAGAATATCTGCATTAATATAATTACATGTAATAGTTAACTATATATATATATATATATATATATATATATACATATTTATTTATTTTGTTCTTCCTTAAAACAATGACTTTTTACTTCAACTCATATTAAATGCTGGTATGATTCTTGGCTTTACACTAAGATGCTTCAAAATGGCCTCTGCCAAGGCCAGAGTTCATGCTACAACTTAACACCTTGTCTGGGGCGATTTCCATAAAAAAAAAATGGGAAAATACTTACCTCTTCTTTATCATAAACGTTGATACACTCAGAATAGGCATAGCCAAGAATTTTAGCAAAAGCCGCTTTGAAAAGGTTAACGCAGACATTCTGCTCGAAAATTATGAAATAATTCTCAGACATTCCGAAACTGTGATTATACGAATAAGATCCACGCCAGCGAGATGGGACACTACCAAGAATTCGGAGATTGTCAAAAGGCTTTGCATCTGCAATTGAACAAATATTCTTTAACAAATTTCAATGTTGAATATATCATCATCAAAAGACTTTAATGTAATAGAAAAATAATTTATAATCTGGAACCGCGACACATGTACATACGTTAAAGGTACTACTGTATTAATATGTAGACTAGTGGAATTACTATTAATACACAGTGTCTACAAAGTCTTTAGACAATAAAAAAAAAATTAATATTACAACTGAAGTTGGAAATAGCTGAAATGTTTAAATAATACTAAGGAACTCTGTTCCGCTGGTCTGCTTTCCAGCTGACTACAATATCGTTGTCTTCAAGTTCGACGTAAATAAATTTTTATTCAACTGTCCTCATAAATAATCAAATTACCACGAAAAACGATTATTGCACAAATGTCCCACTGACTACAATATACACATTAACCCTTATCCTCGAGTGGCCTCCGGGCCTTGATATATGGTAACCCCTTTGTAAAAAAAAGCCTTCAAAAGAAATGATATAAGAATGATATGATAGGTGTTTCAGAATCATCTAATCTATTCCCTGCTTCCTTTGTTTCAGCTCATTTGAATCGTTAGTCTAGTGGTCTTCCTTTAATTCATTGTTTTGATATCTCTTTGTAATGCAGCTTCATATTCCTATAGCTCCTTTCGAAGAATTGAAAGAGAAATGATATGATGATGGTGTAATGTGATTGTTATACACAGCTCAATCATGTTGACATATCGATTCTCATTAGATCGCCAAAGTTAAGCAACATTGAGCTTGGCCAGTATCAGATTGGTTACCATAAAATGCCACTGGTGGGAGAGCTACTGAAACTCACAAGCCCTTTCACAATTCAACCAAATTTGGTATAGATCAAATTCAGTCTATGCTTGACTTGTTCATAATGTTTCAGTCATGAATATTCAATTCAGATCAGCAAAGTTAAGCAACGTTGAGCCTGGTCAGTACTAGGTGGGTGACCATTTGAAAATAGGAGGCACTGTGTTTAGGAGGACCATGACACCTCATTGTAAGAACTTCAAAAACCTAACATCATCATCTCCCCGGACAAAGTTATACATGTGACTGGGGACTGCTTTTGAATTCAATATTTCCTTGACCCTTCTTCCTTTGGAGGAAGCTGGTTCAACCAGTTTAGGGTCAATGCCGTACACAACAAAAACAATATGAGTGGTAAAGACAGGCTTAGATTTGATGACCTCAGAGGAAGAATGGATGAAATTGCTTGGGTTAGTAGATGTAGACCAGCTGGGGTAGCATAGTCATTTGGCAGGGGCAAAAAGAGATGTTGAACTCAAGATGATGATGATGATTTTTTAACTTTCATTCGAAGTAGTTGAGTGGTCTTGGCTATATATTCAAATAGCAATCTAGTGAGTCGCCTTACTGAATGAGGTATTCCTTAACGTGTACCTTTCAGAGTACTTTTCAATGTCTCTCCTAGAGGGCTCTACGTAATGAGGTTTCTTAGTTAATTTAACAAGATTTTTGTGGTCGTTGTCAAAATCCGTTATTAGGTAACAATAAATGAAAAAAAAAAAAATGGGAACAACAAAGAAACAAATAATAACTAGACCCAAAACGTCTAAGTTTATTAAAAAGATATAGAAGCTGTTGCTTTTGTTTCCCAAAACACGGTTAACAAAGTCATTAAGTAATGATTTGCAAACATAGAAACATAAAATGCAAAAACGGAAGTCTTGTATGAATCATTGATACTAGCAAAATAGAAAAAATGAGAATTAATTTCGCTTTTCTACCTCCAAAACAATCTTTTAAAAAAATATCAATCTCACTTGAATTAAGGCAAAAAACGACGAATATAACAAGAAAAATTTAATATTTAGAAAGCCTTTTGTAAAAAATCTTTTCCAAATTTTTTCCTTTCAGTCTTTTTCCCCCTCCAATATTTTCTTCTTTTAAACAAGTCACTTCCAACTAAATTCTTTGCTTATATAAAACCTTCAAAAGGTTAAATATACTTCCTAATAATGTTGAATGAAAAAAACTGTTCTTTTCTTTTCTTGTAAAGGTTATTCTTTCTTTAAACCTTTTCGGGTTTGGCTTTCTCGCATTAACTTTTTCTTTTCTCTTGAAAACGGTTTTCTTTTCTTCAATAGAAAAGCTTCCTTTTATCTGCCAGTGATTTCTTAAGGCTAGCTGGTCGAATCTTTAAATGAACCAGTTCAAGTTAATTCAAAATGCATTAGCGTTTTCTTGCCCCCTTTAAAAAATATTTCTTTTACCAACGTTCACCCTTAACAAGGCATATCGCCACTTGGACGTAAGGGGCTACTATTTGGGACCATGTCTAGGAAAGATTAACAAGATGTTGGTTTACATTACATTTAAACTTCTGCATATCAGTACAGTCAGGGAAGCAGGTAGCAGGAAGGGAATTCAAAATTTTAGCTGTTCAAGAGAAGAAACTATTAGAGCAGAAAACTTTCTGGCATTTAGGGACCTCAACAGTGAAGGGGTAAGATTTTGTTGCTAAGCAGGATTGTCGAGGATATGTACATTGAGTTCATCAAGTGTGATGAGTTCATTTCATTAAAATATTTGTAAAACAGGCACAGCAATGCAACATTTTTTTCTTTTTTTTACATGGAAGTTACCACTTATCAAGACCCGGAGGCCACTCGGGGATAAGGGTTATTGTGTGTACAGTAATCAATGGGATAGTATTGCAGTAATCGTTAGTATTGGAGATTTGATAAAGTGTCTCACTTAAGGGGGCGGTTCATCAGGAATTTGTTTATGTTGGACTTGAAGATATCCAAGTTGTAGTCAGGTGGGAAACAAGCAGACGGAAGAGAGTTCCACTGGCATGCACTTCTAAGAAAAAAGCTTTGTTCATGAAATCTACGTTTTGGTTTTGGCACAGTTAAAGAGTGGGGAAAACATTGTGGCGATGGGATGGGGAGCAAAAGAGAAACGGAGAGAAAGAAGGAGAAAAAGAGAGAGAAAGAGAAAAACTGAGAGAGAGAAACAGAGAGAGAAAAAATATAGCAAGAGAGAAAGAAGAGAGTAGAGTGAAAAAAGAAGGAGTAAAAGAAAAAAAAGAGAGAAAGAGAGAAAGGGAGAAAATGAGAAAATAAAGAAAGAAGGAGGGAGAGAAAGAGTGAGAGAGGAAGAGAGAGGGAGAAAAAAAGAGAGAGAAGGGAAGAGAAAGAGAGCAGGGAAAAGAGAGGAGGAGATTTAAACTGATAAGAAAGTAAAATGAAAAAAAATCCCTCTGAATCAACTTCCCCTAAGAAAACGCAAAACTTCTTCAATCCAGAGATTCCTCAACTTGCCATTTTGTTTTGTGCGTATTGTTATTGCATACATGTGTTCCAATAAATATCCGTTATTGTTCACAAGTTTTTTTGGTTTTTTTTTTACATTTTCACCCCAAACAAGGCACATTGCAGCAACTACTGGGGCACTACGTAGGGATTTGGGCAGCAAGATGTCTGTTCACATTACCCTTGAACTTCTGCATGTCAGTACAGTTGGGGAAGCAGGGACCCGGAAGGGAATTCCAGAGTCTAGCAGTTCTGTGTTATTTTCACCATGTTTCAATCGATGTAACCTCTGACCTTCTTCACGTGTATTGTGTAGCACTTGGGAAACTTTATAAACTAATTTTATTGATTTAAAAAAAAAAAATAAAAACCTGCATCTCGAACTTACTTTTATCCGAATTTGGTTCGCTTGCCGTTATACAATAAGCCGATTTACGATCCTGATAATTAGTGGCCAGGTTGTAAAGGACACCATCGTGGTCTTTGTGTGGATGGGCTGTGGCGCCGTGGATGGAGACCAACTTTTGAAAATCCACCTGCAAAACAAAAAAGAATTTTGTATGAGTCATGAAAAACACACAAGTAGTATTGTGTAAGAACTTTTTTAGTATAGGAATCGGTATCAGAATTTCCAATGCTAAAAATGATTCTTTTTTTTTATTTTGAAACTTAATTTTCTATTGCTGGTAGTAATAATCAAATGATAATTATTTATTGATCTTAAAATACTAGTAAAATAAAATCGATAGTTAATTTCCTATGATTGTATTTTTGCATTACATTTCACTCTATGTTTATAAATAAATGTTTTATTGTCATTCGAAGTGTGAGTACATTTTTTCAAGCCACTCTGTATTTTAATTACACAAAATACATGTTAAAATATTCCTTAGTTTTGTGGTTTGAGGTATGTTTGAAAAAAAAAAAACTTCTATATTAAACAATTCATCAAATGAACCATCTCTTACTAGATTCATATCTATAGCATTCAGGAAGATTTGACACATTTGGAAATTAAAAAAATCATCAAATCTTGGCTAATAATTGTTGTATTCTCAAATTCAAAGAAAATATTTAGCCAAATACAATTCATTCAAAGAAGCAACCATAAATCCCCACCACAACTTCCAGGCGGAACCTGAAGCAAAAGTATGTGCTGATGAAGATCCTCAGAATCATGAATTCGTCCTAAACGCATATTTATGAGGTTTATTACACTGTAAGGTTTCTTCTCCATCATAATAATAAAATCTGATAGTCCAAAAATTAGGCTTTCATTAAAAAACAATGATAACTACTGATTTTTTATGTTAATTTCAACTAAAAGCAATGTTATTTACTTTTTTTTAAATTATATTTTCACCCCAAACAAAGCACAGTGCCACTTTGATGTAGGGGGCTACTATCAAGGACATAAGTTGTAGGGAGTTGAGCAGCAAGATGTCTGTTCACATTACCCTTGAACTTCTGCATGTCAGTACAGTTGGGGAAGCAGGGACCCGGAAGGGAATTCCAGAGTCTAGCAGTTCTGGAGAAGAAACTATTAGAGCAGAAGACTTTCTTATATAATTGTGACAATTAGTTAAATATTACTGGAATATTACATGAAACAAGTTTTTCCATGATTCAACAAAAAAACGATTTTGCCATGTTTGCTGGTAACATGTGATGTAAACACAATGGAAATAAGTCATTTCTCCTGAATTGGCCTAAGTTTTTGAAAGTTTTCAGAAATTAATTACCTCTCCGATTGCTATTGCATGCTATAAAGTTTTTTTTTATCTAAGCAAAACGTGCAAATATCTTTGAAAAAATCTTTCATTAATAATTAATTTTCTACCTTTTCGTTTTTCCAAATTTTTGGATATTTTCATTACTGTGACATGACAACTGAGTAGATACCATTGCTATTACTTAAAATTCAATATTGCGATTTTTGAATTTCGCTATTATAATGAAGAAGCACCAAATATTTTAGAGTATGCTTAAAGGAGGAGGCAATGCATGGGAATGGTATCTATACATGCGAATACATGAAATAATTATTAAATAATTCTTTTTTTGTCTTTTGCAAACTCTTCAGTACAGATTCAAACAATTGACCTACCTACAGGTGGATTTGAACTTATAACCATGTCTTGTAACCTAACATCATTAATTCCTCAATAGCAACAATTGAGACGTGTAAGTAAATTTTTTTTTTAATACAAACTCGTATCGACAATTATATCTAAAGTATTCAATAAAGGAGAGGGAAACTATAGCCAGTGTGATATAATTATTTTGTTCTAATCAAAGTGGCCTTCCTTTACTTAAGGGAATTACATTAATGATTAAATAATATTATTTTTAACTATGCATCAAAATTATGAGTGATATATGGAAAACATATCACTAGTTCAGAATACCTTGTTTCGATCTTTTTCATAGTGTCCTTTGAGAGATGCTTGAATATTAGTTTGATCCTAGCAATCAACTCATTTTTAACATTGCAGGTAGTATGGTTGGTGTCTTTCTCAATTGTGCCCCACACACAATAGTCCATAGTGTTGCGATCAATCAGGTTTATTTGGGGGGGGGCAGAGAGGGCAATATTGAGACTGGTTAAGACGTTGAGGTTCTCAGACATGACATGGTCTTTCTTAAAAACATGATGCACAAAGACTGACACAGTTTGATGAAATTTGAGTTTCATAATTTGCTTCTGTTAAAACTTTGTGCAGACTTTGTATTATTTGCACAACATTTTGGCCGATGTAACCTTCTACCTTCTTTAAACTGTTGAGCTCACGAATCTGTACGGAATTTTGAATGGAATCCTTTATTTAATCCACAAGAGTAGCATGCTCTCATTTCGTTAGCTGTGTCTGGTTAGAAGTTCTCAGTAATTCGCAATTGTATTTGGAGTTTCACTCAAACTGAAGATTCAACCTTCAACCTCCAGAATAGTGTAACTAACAACTGGACCCATTGCATAATGTATAAAGTACTTGGTTACACCTGAAGATGTTGTGAAAATGACACTCGGGATGAGAAGAGTAGTTCAAAGAATCCAAATAATATGAATAATCAATCGTCATCCCCAAAATTCAGAAACAACAATCCTTGTTCAGTGCTTTCTTCATAGTAAACACTGCACCACCACTCCCTCTCACCAAGATTTGTATTGCCGTTCCTGGATCTTGGTACGTCCTTTTCTTTCTTGACAAATTGTGTCAGAATGCCTGCTATCATCCTTCCAGCTACTGTTTTCACATCTCAGTAGCAATTCTCCAACTCACATCGCACAATCTCCAAAACATTCCAGAAGAACTGAGCTGCAATTAAGATTCACAAATTCTTTAATTGGCACAAATGATGACCCCCCTCTTCTAATATTCCAGTGCTTTTCGATTGGTCTCCATTTCCCCATCATCTCTTGTGTGTGGCCATTGATCTGTATCATTGGATCGTCCAGTGGCTGTCAATCTTAACTCAAGATGAAGAAAATTCATGCATGGAAATACAAGGATATTTGTTGGCAATTTTAAGGTTTTATTGGGTGAGAGATTTGTTCACAAAGGGGAGAGACTAAGAATTTTTCCTTATAAATAATAAGCTAATATTAATTTCTGGTGGATAAATAGACAGTCTCAAGGAGATTCACTAAAATCCCTATATTGTCTATAGGTATGGATCAACTGCTTCCTCATCGCAAACTGCTTAAAACTCTGTTCAAATTCTCAAACACGTGATCATTTCTTATGTAATTGACACCTGCTGTTTTGTGTAGGGAGGTGACCTGTGAACCCCTATTGCTTCACACACTAGGTGCACTGAGTCCATCTCCATTTGTCACCAGGTTATTCTGATATGCACTTAATGAAATATGCACGAAATTTCATACTAGCTGACAATCTCTACCTACCGGCATAGGGCCCCAATGTTGAAACTCACTGATAGTTTTATTTTATCGCTATTAAATACTTCAAACATGAAAGACTATAAAAAGATGAGCAAATTTAAACTTCTGAATTTTTAGATGATGGTGATGATGATGATGATGACGGTGGCTTGCTTTGATTCACCATAAGCAATGCTAATTCACCCTTTTTTTCTTCTGCCAAGGAAATTATATTTTCATTTGCGTTTTTGTATAAAGCTTATTGTAAACATCACTTGACCAATCATCACCAAAATCTGTCTCTCCAGAAATAGCGCCTCACACGCTGTATTTCGATTATAAAGAAAATATCAAATTAAAAGTATTCATTTATATTTGTGTTATAGAAGATCAACTTTCCAGGGAGACAGATATAAACAGTCTAAACTTATGCCGAATAAATTGAATTGAATTGTAGTTCCAAAGATCCCAGTTAGCTTAAATTCACCTACATTAATTTAACCACCCAAGACACCCTGCACACCCTCGTTCATCACTCCTCTATACACCAGATACCTTAATATCCCCAATAATCTCCCTAGCTAGATGTCACATTGAAATGTTTGCAACCTAATCCTCTAGCCTCTCTTCTGATGAGAAGCATTAGGCTTCGAAATAACTTGGTAAAAAGCCCATCCTTACATTGTCAGGCAGAGGTATACAGTCTCATGACTGACTTATGTTCTTTGTTTTTATGTACAACTGCATGCACTCAAAAGGGATTATAATTGCATTATTGTTCTTAAAACTTGTTACATTGTCTTTAGCCATCTGTAGTTGTAATATTACTGTAACATTATGTTTTGGTAAACGAGATGTTGGTTTTATTTTACTAGAGAGGATGAAAACTTGGTTCATTAAATTGGATAAGAAGTATTCTAATTAGTCCAAAAATAGCGAATAATGCTTGAGTGCAAACTCTGTGTTTTTATGTCTTCCTTTGTTTGTCCTTTGATTCTTGGTAAACAATGATTATCTCCCCTTCTCAAAAATGTAGCTTATGAAAGCGAAAAAGAAAATGAAGGGAATAAAAAAAAAGAACCCAAAAGAAACGGAAAAGTGGAAGTTTCACATATTAATAATATAAAAGAGAAAAGTAGTTTGCTTGAAGCATTGCTGGTAAACAAATATGTAAGCATATAAGAAGGCTGTTAGCAATGTAGACGTATGAAGAAAAATAAACAAATAAGGTTTTGTTGAGATTATAAATCTTTGTATAAACTATTTTTCTAAACCATTCACAAATAGATATACGAAAATTTATATCAACAAAACCTTGTTCGTTTGTCTGTTTTTGTTCATATGTCACTAGCCCAATATTCTGCATTGCAACCAGCCTTCTTATATATCCACATAAATCAGTAATATATTTAGCTTCTTATCTTACTGCACTTTTGTTAAAAAAATTTTTTAAATTGGAAGGAGAAACAACATCAGAATAAACGAAAAAAATGTGTAATTGTTTTACTTGCCTTATCAACTGGATCTAACGTTTTAGGATCCACTTGTAAAATCTTGTTCGTCTCCGTCATTGTGAAGATAGCATCGCCATGTTTGACAAGATTAACACTTGTGTTATCGGTTGTATTTACTTTGAAGTAGGAGGCAAACCTAGAGAAAGTAAGAAAAAATATATGAGTTTTATTGAAAATTTTCTTTTTAGACATCTATTATATAAAAGCGAAAATGCGTGTGTTTGTGTGTGTGCTTTTTTTGTATCTCCGACAAAGGCTTTTCTTGCGGGGGTGGAGCGCTCAGGAGGGGGTTACCACGTCTTACAACTTTTTATATACTCCCTAGATTATAATATCTCCGATTTATGACAGGAGATCATCTCTATCTTTTATTTGAGCGATTTTTATTTTATAAAATGCATGCTATCCTGTGGTCCCACGTATTTGTTCATAGTTTTTGTATAAAAACGCAAAACTAACAAAAGCGAAAGCAGTTTTTCAGCTTCATGCCGGGATGTCCAGAAAGCAATTAGCTTTGATCTCTGTGTGGAAAACCCCTCATATCAGACAATTGCTATTCATTTGGATACCTGGGAGCTTGGGAATAACCTCGTGGTGAAGAAAATAAATACCACGAGAGAAAGCTGAAAACTTCCTGACCTAATTATCAGTAAGTCAACAACTTTTGATTGACGTTGCTAAATTAAAACGCTTTTCACTTCCTTTGTCATCGTAGCGCAGCGGTAAGATCTCAGGTTTTCCACCTCCACGTCACAGGTTCGACTCTGCCTCCCTACTAACACTTTTTTTTTGTTCTCTTACACCTCCAAACACTCCAGGCAACACCGGGCACCCCGCTTGTCTAATATATAAAGGGCAAAATGAGCGCGCGCATTTGTGTATGTCCACAGGTTTTCTTTCACTTTCTTTTCCGCCTTCGCGTCGCGGGTTCGAGCCTGCCTGCCTACTATCACTTTTTTTTTTTTTTTCTCAACACCTGGATAATGCCGGGCACCCAGGTTAGTTTATTATATAAAAGGGCAGTTGACTGTATGTCTTTATTCCAGCTAAAACTTCAAGAATACGCAACAAACCCCCACAAAGTTAGTATTTTTCTAATCAATGTAACTCTAGAAAAATAATATCTAAAATTTAGAAAAAACGATTCATTCTTTTGAGAGTCAAATGATTATCTGTATCATTTAATGTTATCAAGAATTAAACAATTTTTAATATTATCATGTATGAATACAACTCAGGAAATGAATCAACATTTTTTTTTTTTATTTGAAAGACGTTAACTTCAGATTAAATTTATTTTTTTCTTAACTAGTGTCATTTCCCTACAAAGAAAAGAGCTTGGAAGAAGCTTAGTTTTAGTAGTGCTCTGGAGGGACCCTTAATTTTTTTTATGCTTTCTGTAGGCCTCCTAAATTTTATTTTTCAACTCCTCACTTAAAAAAAAGGAATTTCTTTTCTAGGGCATGCAATGAGAAACTTAACACTATTTAATAGTTTATATTTAGTTGTTTTTTTTTATGGCCGTTTCAGTTCAATCAATTAGATATCATTAAAACGTTGTACCAGCAGCAAACACTAATGCACTATAAGAGGAGCATGTCTGTTCACTCTGGACTTCTTAAGAAAGACCTTTTTTCCTGCTTTGACACCATAAGCCATTTACTGGCCATGTCTTGCTCCAGGCACCTCCGCAAAACATTACAGCACCCTTTCTCCACTATGACGACAATAATCCAACACAAATAATTCTTTGGCATTTCTTTGGCTTTGCTCATCACATCAAAGAAAAATCATTCCTAAAGAGTTATAGCCAGCAACAGAAAATATTTGTGATGTCAACAGGGCAATCTCAGAACTAATCAACTTCTATTTATAGGCATTGTAAACATGCACTGTGCACAGGCTGTGACCATCCGTTTGCTGTGGCAGTTCAAAATTAGTGGCTGATTCCAGTGCCAATCGCAGTGTCAGTCATATGGTCCTGTTCAGTTCTGAAACAGAAGGATTTTCCTTCCAAATAAAATCTTAACTCACATTTAAAACAACAAATGTTTATTCTTTTAAACGTTACAATGAAGCACATTCACTTGAATAACAGATTTGCTAATGAGAATTCTTAACCAACCAAATTAAAATGTAAATCCAAGTGCCCATGTTGATTGAAGAGGCACACAAACCCAACTGACTGTCATACATCAGAAATCCATCTGCTGGAATATATGTATATTCAGCTGGAAATCCTAGACGCCTGGTTTTTTCCCCCCCCATTCAATCATCCATAAACTGGCCACTTAAATAATAATCAGCTTTATCCATAAACATATTGGTTCTGGATATGACCTTAAACTATATCCAGTGGTGAGGCCCCAGCTTGCGGGCTTTGGGGAGTGTGGAGCCACCCTTTAATTGTCATTGCTCCCAGGTCCGCTCTGACCCGGAGTGGTAGTACCTGTTAGGGTCCCAACTATGGGTTAAATAGAAACCGACTTGAAAACAACAAATATATTCTATTAAAAAAATTTTCTTCAAAATCTTTGGGTTCGGCATTAAATAACCTGAAAAGGGTTGATATGCCATAAAACAAAAACAACCAACCAACCAATATAAACGCAGTAAGTTTGGGAAAACGAGTTAAAACTAAAAAACTAAACAAAATACTGTTAGAAACTTGCTCAATATATATTACTGTAACATAAGCTGACATATATTCGGTAGGTTTTTAACAGTATTTTGTATATTTTATATTTTTAACTAATTTTCCCAAACTTACTATGTTCAACAGAGAGTTCCCCGCCATTTGCAATTTTCAAACACATTGGTAAACATTGTATGTTTTTCGAGCCGAATAAACATGTTACATTAAATAAAAACACTAAAAAATTATCCAGTTAGGTAGAAAAGTAACTTATCTTGCCTTTGATAACATTTTTGATGACTTTTTCGAATCTATATGTATAGTCATACAAACCCCACTCTTCCTATCCTGCACAACATCTGAACACCTTGCTGACAGACTGTCCATCAGGTGTGATCGTGTGTGGTTGAAACTTGGCTAAGGAAGTTCCATATGCCAAGAGAAACGATAAATTATTTTCTTGTTGTATTGGAGTGAAAAATTAATGGGGCTGACGGGTTGGAGGCAGAAAGTCTGACAAACGATCTTAGAAATCACTCACATGTTTTAGGTCAGCAAGAAAACCCTCCAAAAGCTTAATGGACCGATTTTCTTGAGAACAAAAGAAAAAGAAAGAAAACAGAAAAGATTTCAAAGGGAGAAGGGAGAGAGAGAAAAAGAAAGAGAAATAAAGAGAGATATAGACGAAGTGGGAGAGAAAGAAAAAAGGATTTTAGAGGAAGAAGGGAAGAAAAAGGAAAAAGAGATTCAAAAGAAGGAAGAGGTAAAAGAGAATAGAGGCAAACATGCTCATCCAAGAGAGATGGGGGCAGAATTAGCGGTTTCATAAAAGCCATTTCTTTTTAGCAGAAGAGGTATTTGCTTGCTGGTCTTGAACAGAATGCACGTTAGCTTTTTGGCTGGCAGTCCAAAAGGCTTGACCCCTCTGCAAAAGAACAAATTGGAAAGAAAGGCTTGTAGAGGACTAGGATATATAAATCCTAATCCCGTTACAAAAGAAAATAATGAAACGAATGGAATGAAGGAAACAAAAACTCAATTGATGGATAAGATAAACGTGTCATTTATTTACTGTTGAAAGAATGAATGTTTTAGATATAACGCGTGTTCATGTCTGCACGGGTGTAACCATCGTTTGTTGCGGGACTGGTGATGTAGAAAGAAAAGGAAATGTGTGTTCATCTCACTATCGTTTGTACGCGCGTGGGAAGAGAGGTAAGTAATATAGTAGAAATGAAAATGATAGTCCAGCCTGTAGACAAAGAAGAGGATAGAGGGTTGAAGGTATTCTCAGGGACAAGTTGTATATATAGAGAGAAAGAGTGAGAATGTCAATCCAGTTCATGGAGAGAGAAAGCATATAAAGTGTATATACTGTCTGTTAGCTCGTGCCCCCTACATAGTAGCAGTGGAAGTGATGCATGCGGGCGCCCCGAAAGGGGGGCGAATAGTCAGACGATCTCTCAGCTCGAGAGCTAAGTCGAAAAGGCTGGAAACAGCTTGTCTCTTGCTTTTATACTTGTTTCCGGTGGTCTTTTGCGCATGTGTGTATTTCCTTTGAAAGGGGAAGTGACGTTGTCCATGTGTGTGTACATGTGCGTACGTTAGCGTGTGTGTATACACGTGAATGTGAGTGTATGTATGCGAACGTGAATATATGTACGTGTGTGGACGTGGGCGCGTATGTTTGTGTGCACGTATGTATATGACAAGTAATATAGCTTGAAATGTGAACGCGTGTTTTTTTGTTAGACTAGAAAAGGCTTGCGCAGGGCTTTTCTAAAGATAAGACTTGTTTGAAACTTTGCAACAAAAATCGGATTAAGTAGAAACCCTGCACCAGAAAATACCCAAATTTAACTTTTCTTTGCACAAAATGTATCTAAAATTATTTTGTGCAATAATTATTTTTGTTTATAAGAAAATGATCTCTGAAGTTTTTATTACAGGGTGGAACGATAAAAGTGTTGCCTTCAAGAAAACAACACTACAGCTTTATTTTAAAACTTTTATTGAAAAAAATCAATTTAAGTAACTTCATTATGTAGTAAAGCTGGCATCTATTCAATGTAGCCGCCTTCAGCCTCAATCACCACCTCGATACGGGTCCAGAACTAGGAGCATGCCTTTTCCACAAGCGCCAGCGTGAACTTGGTGAATACTTGGCAGATAGTGGCGATCAGGCTGGCTTTGGTGTTGTGGGAGGTCATGTTGGTGATATTCTCAACGTATAACCAAATGAAGTAGTCCAGTGGGTCTAGGTTGGAGAGGGAAGGGGGCCCAGTAAGAAAAGGGTACAAAGTCATTGCATTCCTTCTAAAGCCAAGCCTGGGTCTCTTTGGACTTGTGAACCTGTACCAACCCTGCTCACACCCAGGGTCTGCCAGCGATCACCTGATTGCACCAGGGGATCACCACACTCATCAGCACATTCAGGTACACTTTCGTGTTGACTTTAAAATGACTTTGAAGATGTGATGTGGCATGATATAGCCTCCACTTGAAGCCACACCAAAGACCATAACCATGGTCGAAAACTTTGTTTTCATCACCCTGGGCACATCCCTGTTATTCGTGGCAATCCAGCAATGCCTTTTGAGGGTGTTGGCAATAGTCCTGTTATCATAATTTGGATTGGTAGAGAGCATGTGTTGTACAGTGGCACATCTCTGATCTTGCTCGTTGAACATTTTGTTACTTTCAAACATGATAGAAGGCTCCTATCACTCTTGAAATTTTTATACAACTGGCCAACTAGTAGATGGTGTGCAACAAAAAAAGAAAACCGGTTTTCATCAAATGGAAATGGAATCATGTTGTTTTTTTTTTCTAGGGCGCAATTTTATCTTTCCACCCTGAAATTATTGATTGCTTTGATCTTTGGAAAATAGTCCAGTCAATTCCAGATCTATCTTGAAACTTGATGCTCGAACTACAGTCAAAAGGAGCACATATTAGCAATCACCAGTGCACTTATAAAAGGAGAACTCAACCTCGACGTCTGGCAATGAATGGCTAGCGTGTTAAAGGTCCAGCCACAAAGACTTAGGGTCGTGTGCATTTTGTTTCCAGTGACTAGTGAATGTCTGATTACGTTTTGAAAGTGTCCATCACTAAATGAAGTAAAAGTGTAGCCATTAAGACTTAGGGTTAGCACCCACTCATCTGCTCGTGTGCCTGGTCCACCCCTAGCTTAGTTACATATTTGGTCCTGTGACATAAGATTGTGTGACAACCCTTCCAGAAATGGTTATGAGAACAGGGAAACTTTTAATCTGAAAAAGATAACGACCATGATATAGGGAAGCAATCTCAATCTTTATAGTGGTGGTAAAAAGACGAGTTCATAAACAAAAAAGAGAGAAAGATAAAAAAAAAAACTCATATGAAATTCTATATTGAGTTTCTTGGCTTACCTTGAAAATATACTTTTGCATGGATCCGGAAATTCCATCATTCCAAATTGGCTGTAGACAAGGCGATTAGCTTTAATCGATTCATTCCAGGTGTCCGAACGTAGGATTCGATTCTTATAAAAAACCTTGCCATCTTTAATGTCGTAACGGGAGATGACTGCAAAGCCATCAAATAGATGTTTCATTTTGATGTCTCCAACCTCAAAGATCCCGCTGCCATTTCGATAAAGACTTCCATTTAACCAAGAAGGAACCGTACCTAATAAGTGGGAAAAATATTTGGTAATAGTCAGCAAACGTATTTTCTAACTTCCGGTGTGTCTGCTATCGGAAGCTGTAACAAGGCAAATCAGTTCCTTCGTTTTTTTTTCTCTCATGCCTATCTTTCTCTTGTGCAAGTGTTATTTTTTTTTATTACGTTTTTCTGATCATTCTTTTTTTATTGGATAATTGTTGAAAAGTTTTTTTGGTCTTATTTTAATTGAGAATAATTGAAATTTGTTTTATTTTTTAAAGAATTATTGAAATTTGTTTTATTTTAATTGAGAATTATTGAAATTTGTTTTATTTTTTAAAGAATTATTGAAATTTGTTTTATTTTTCAAGAATTATTGAAATTTGTTTTATTTTTTAAGAATTATTGAAAACACTTTTTGGGTTCTTTTTTTTTTATTGAAAACCTGTTGAAAAATTTTAATTAAGAATAACTAAAATTAGTTTTATTTTTTTAAAAAGAATTATTGAAAACACCTTTTGTATTCTTTTTAAACTATTTTGGGAATAGTATGTATTGGATATGACTTTTTTATGAAGCTTGATAGGTTCGGGCAAAAATGTTGGAAAAAAAGATAGGGGAATATAGGTTTTAAAAGCCAGTTTATCATAATTCTTTTGTAGGTTTCAATTACTTTATATTTGAAGGATTAAAGACTAAATTTCCAAAAAGAAAATAATATTTGTACACATGAAAAAAAAAGTAATAATAAAAACTGTTTTCACGGCTGACAATTTCAACTAAATTTTGAAGTTAAATAAATTAATTGTAAAAATCCTTTGAAAGATAAAGATTAGTTTACTGTGTTTATTTCAAAGATAATTAGTAAAGTCCTAAGATATTGAATTAAATTTTAAAAAACACCTTGTTGGTACAAAAAATAGCTTTATTAACCCCCAAAAGTGAGAATCACGAATCATGACAAACGGAAGTTTTGTAAACAAGTATTATACAGAAGCCCAATTGTCACACAGTCTAAAAGCTGTCTGACCTGTAACCCCAACTTCTCTCTTGGAACTGAACAAGTCAACACCTGGCCTACGGGCTCGGGTTTGACTACGACGGAATACAAACAAGCCAATATGGCTACCTCCACATGTGGTTATCACACGAACTCATCCTACAGTACTGTATCTAATCTACCATGACGTGAGCTTCTACTACTAACTTTCAGGAAACAAATAATCCATCATGGCTACAAACTATATTAAATGTTCATGTGTGCGTGAATGTGTTTCAACAGGTCTGTATAATCATCAATTTTTTTAACGACTAAGCCATTTCTCTCTACACGCTACTAGCTTAGGGCTCGACTATGATGGAAAACAAACAATCCAACATGGCTATCTCTATATGCGATACACACACGTGTTCTCTTTTTACCACAGAACTCTCTAATCTTTTGCCCCCATCCATACATGGACACACGCTTCAACTACCAACTTCAATGCGTATCCACTGGACACACGTTTCTCTTTTAACAGCAAACCTGTATAGAGAGATTTCTTGTCTTCATTCTTACAAAACTAATTGCGTTATTTTTATCTGTATAATTTTGTTCATCTTTTTTATTGTATAATTTTGTTCATCTTTTATTGTATAATTTTTGTTCATCTTTTATTGTATAATTTTGTTAATTTTTTATTGTATAATTTTGTTCATCTTTTTTATTGTATAATTTTTGTTCATCTTTTATTGTATAATTTTGTTAATTTTTTTTTGTATAATTTTGTTAATTTTTTTATTGTATAATTTTGTTAATTTTTTTATTGTATAATTTTGTTCATCTTTTTTATTGTATAATTTTGTTCATCTTTTATTGTATAATTTTTGTTCATCTTTCATTGTATAATTTTGTTAATTTTTTATTGTATAATTTTGTTCATCTTTTTTATTGTATAATTTTTGTTCATCTTTTATTGTATAATTTTGTTAATTTTTTTTTTGTATAATTTTGTTAATTTTTTTATTGTATAATTTTGTTAATTTTTTTATTGTATAATTTTGTTAATTTTTTTATTGTATAATTTTGTTAATTTTTTTATTGTATAATTTTGTTAATTTTTTTATTGTATAATTTTGTTAATTTTTTTATTGTATAATTTTGTTCATCTTTTTATTGTATATTTTTGTTAATTTTTTTATTGTATAATTTTGTTCATCTTTTGTATTGTATAATTTTGTTAATTTTTTTATTGTATAATTTTGTTAATTTTTTTATTGTATAATTTTGTTAATTTTTTTATTGTATAATTTTGTTAATTTTTTTATTGTATAATTTTGTTCATCTTTTGTATTGTATAATTTTGTTAATTTTTTTATTGTATAATTTTGTTAATTTTTTTTTGTATAATTTTGTTAATTTTTTTATTGTATAATTTTGTTAATTTTTTTATTGTATAATTTTGTTAATTTTTTTATTGTATAATTTTGTTAATTTTTTTATTGTATAATTTTGTTAATTTTTTATTGTATAATTTTGTTAATTTTTTTATTGTATAATTTTGTTAATTTTTTTATTGTATAATTTTGTTAATTTTTTTATTTGTATAATTTTGTTAATTTTTTTATTGTATAATTTTGTTAATTTTTTTATTGTATAATCTTGTTGATTTTTTTATTGTATATTTTTCAATAACGTCCTTTTCTCTTTCAACAGGCCTGTCTAGTCATCAATGTTTCCACACAAAAACTCTTTTAATGACTAACCCGTTTCCCTATTCTTATTAATGAAGATAACAAATAAAGCTATTTATTAAATGTTAGAATGAGATTTCTTCATTCTTACAAGACTACTTGTGTTACTTTTATCTTTTAATAATTTTGTTACTTTTTTATTGTATACTTTTTAATGACGTCTTTTCTTTATATTTTAGTTCATGAAATCGCTTCACAATAGAAATACTGAAGAACAATAAAAGTAAAGGAACTGCATTTGCCTTGTCACCACTTCCGGTAGCAGACACACTGGAAGTTAGGAAGTACGTTAGCTGGCTATAACCAAGAATGTATTTGTTAAACTTTGTAAATTAAAATATAATTAACAAAAGCTATGCATGAACACCAAGTGAAATTTTCGCCATTACTCAACTCTGCATATTTTTAAATGTTTTGCAGCATATCAACCGTTTTGCGTTATTCGCACTACTTTGTTCACATTACGTGTTTTATCACCATTTTGACCCTTGTGATCTCATCGAACTCGGGAATTTATATGGAGTTTTGATAAGTTCTGCAAAAGATGTAATGTAATGGGGTTTTATATATATACACGTATATATATATATATATATATATATATATATATATATATATATATATATATATATATATATCCTGGCTTGAGGTAGTAGCTTGTCTAGCCGCACTGATAGGCTGTGAAACAGCGAAACAGTACTGTATGTGGATGACTACAATGCTCCCTATCTTGGTTGAGCATATTGGGAAGTGATATACAAACTATGATTAGCGTATTAAGCGATGCTCTTTGTGTAAACAAATTCAGCTTAGGTATTTGGACAATGTCAAAACATTATTAATTCACTGCCTGCATAGCAGCAGCTGAATAGCGCAATGGTTAGAAGCTCCGACTGTCATTTGGGCGGTTAGGTTTCAATCCTGGCTTGAGGTAATTTCTTGTCTAGCTGCATTGATGAGCTGTATGTGGATGACTATATATATATATATATATATATATATATATATATATATATATATATATTCCAGGTAGAATGATATCCAAAAATTAAGAATAATTGAATTTAACAAGGGTCGTTGATAGTGCTCAATCAAGGAGAGTAAATTCTATTTTTTATTATTCTTTATGTAAATACAGTCATATCTTGCTATGATGTACAGACCGTTTCAATCATATTTGATCTCATCAAGCAAGAAGAATTAAGATACAAAAATTAAAAAGGTTTATGACCATTTTCAAATTTTGAGGAGAGAAAATATGCCATGCCTGGTGTAAAGCAAAATTAAAGTTCTTATAGATTTAAATTAATTACAAAAATCAAATTTCCGTTAGAGAAATAATGATCAGAGCTTGGGTATTAACTTTATTGAGGGTGTTCTAGTAATATTAGTTAGCTTGGTATAATTATGGAAAATTGGCATTTTAGGCTTATTTAGTTCTTAGTGGTAGATTTAAACAAATGGGATACTTAATTATATGAGTGTATTAGGCATATTCATACATATGCAAATATACATGCAGCATACATATAGAAACATACAAAGAAATATTGACACAATATCAATACTTATACAATATATATATATATATATATATATATATATATATATATATATATATATATATATATATATATATATATAAGTTTAAAAGCATTTCATCCAAGGCATGAAAATTGTTAAACAAAATGTTTTTACTATAGGCTTTAAAAATAAAGGTACATGATTCAAATTGAAATTTATTGATCTTCAAAGTGCACTTTTATACATTTTACAAAGTAAGGTATTAAATTTTTATACCTTACTTTGTAAAATGTATAAAAGTACACTTTGAAGATAAATAAATTTCAAATTTAATCTTGTACCTTTATTTTTAAAGCTTATAGTAAAAACATTTTGTTTAGCAATTTTCATGTCTTGGATTAAATGCTTTTCTAACTTTTATCGTATCGTTTTAAGATTATATTTTATTTAATTTATTAATTTGGATTTTAAAAAAAAATGTGGTTTTGCATGTATTAATAAAACCGCTCCTACTCTCTATTTCAGTTTGTATTTCTCCTCACACCACAACTCATTTTTGCAACCCCCTCTTTGTATTATTACAGGTCTGGATATTCTCTCTGTTTCAGTTTGTATTTCTCCTCACACCACAACTCATGTTTGCAACTCCCTCTTTGTCATACATGTTTGAATAATGAAAAAAATTTGAATTTTTTAACAAAAACTTTAAAATAACTTTTTTAGATTGAATTTTTTAAAACTTCTTTCAGAATAGAAAATCTTTACAATTTAATAAGGAACATATTTCATATAGGTTTCATTAAAAATATTCAGTAGATAACGAGAAAAATAGAGATGAAAATTTCAAAAGGACTGTATAACTGGTTATGCTCAATAGTAGTCCTCGCCAGCGAAAGTCTTTGTTATTGTTATTCTATTATTATTATTATTTAAAACATTTTGTGCCCTGCTCTTTCACATGAGGACTAATATTGTCTAAGTATTGATATTGCGTCAATATTTCTACGTATGTTTCTATGTGTACGCTGTGTGTATATTTGCATATGTATGAATATGCCTAATTCTAGAAGTGTAAGCCATCTTGAGTTTCAGAACAGTTTCAGATGGTTCGCTGTTACACACAAGTCCTGGTAGGTGACTTGTTTGTAGTAGACAGTTCCACAGAACAAAATATTCTTACCGTGTCGAAACCCGGGAAAGAACATGTGAAATTGCTCCAGAAAAGGTTTAATATTTATGAAGCAATTCTGGTTTCTGATTGGTTTGTAGCAGAACGTGAATTAATTTGATTCGTCAGTTCTTAGCAGCATCGTTTATAAATAGAATCGTCCGACTGTGTGGGATCATACCCCCTTATCACTCCAAAATATTGCAACACTAATACACTCATATAATTAAGTATCCCATTTATTTAAATCTACCACTAAGAACTAAATAAGCCTAAAATGCCAATTTTCCATAATTATACCAGCTAGCTAATATTACTAGAACAACCTCAATAAAGTTTATACCCCAGCTCTGATCATTATTTCTCTAATATACTTTCTGCAATAATACATTCATACTTAATATATCGGCTTAAATAGTTTCACTGTACCTATTCCCTAACATATATTGGAAATTATCCAACCAAAGAGTCCCAATAATATAATCTAAGTTACACACTTTCAAAGATATATAAAATACTAAGAAGAAATGGCGTTTTTATAAGGATAAATTAAGTTCCTAAAAAATACACTATATAATTTTGGAAAAGACTATCAAACTGTAGAAATTAAAGGTGATCGTAGGTGAATTTTAAAATTATTTGGAAAATCCTTCGAAAATTATTTTGATTAAAATGCACTCTTTATATATTAAAACTTAAATAAAAAAAATTAATAAGTTTTAATAAAAGAAAATAAAAGAAATAAGTAAATAATAATAATTATGAATCACAATAAAAAACTAATATAGAAAAAATATAATAATAATAATAATAATAATAATAATAATAATAATAAATGCATTAATACTTATCTGGATTAATTAAAATTTAAAGTACAATCTATACATGTACATATGCCTATATGCATGTGTCTGTGCGGGTATATGTGTACACATGTGCATTTGTGTGCATGTCTATACGCGTGTGTGTTTGTATGCATATATATATGTGTATATGTGGAAACAAAATAAAAGCTTAAATAACTACTATTTGATGAGCTTAAATATTCTAACTTATTAAGATATAAATTAAATAAATAAATATCCAATTCGATACAAATAGAAAAAAGTCAACGTTAATTTCAAAACAAAAGATATAATTAAAAAAAAAAAATAAATAAATAATTGAACGAAAAATGTGTCTTATTGATAGACAATATGACCCAATTTAGTTAAACTTTTTTTTCTATAGTTGAAACACTTTGAAATGACTTGAATTATAATATTGTTAATATCGTTGTCTGACATCTTCGTTAGTTACATGTCAAATGTTTTCAACCCCTCCCTTCTCCTTTTCTTCATCTTAGTGTATTCATACCACCGTCTATATCTTTATATTACCTCTCCCTTCTTATCACTCTGTCTAACTTTTTCCTGTAACTATCCTTTTAACCCCCCACCCCCAGATTCTTTAACGGAAATTTGATTTTTGTAATTAATTTAAACCCATAAGAACTTTAACTTTGTTTCACGCCAGTCATAGCATATTTTCTCTCCTCAAATTTTGAAAATAGTCTTGAACTTTTTTAATTTTTGTATCTTAATTCTTCTTGCCTGATAAGATCAACTATGATTGAAACGGTCTGCGCATCATAGCAAGATATGACTGTATTTACTTGAATAATATATATATATATATATATATATATATATATATTAGTCTAAAGAAGCTTTGAATAAAAAAAATGCAAAAATAAAAATAAACAATGCAGTTTAAATTCCCGGAAGGAAAAAAAAAATTAACTTTAACATATCGCAAACTTAGCACCTACGAGGGGCGTGCAATAAGTAATGCCCCTGACCAACTTCCCATAGTAGTAGAGCAACGAAACTTGGCACAGTTATTAGTCTTTCTCTACATAGGAACCACCCAGAGGTATGCATTTCTTCCATCGTTTGGTGCAGCTCTGGAGACCGTTTTTGTAGAACACCCCAGGTTGGTCCTCCAACCACAACGTGACTTCAGAAATCAAGGCTGCATCATGTGGGAAACGCTTTCCTTTCAAAAACTACTTCATAGCTGGGAAGAGGTGAAAGTCAGAGGGTGCAAGGTCAGGAGAGTAGGGAGGATGAGGAAGGATTTCATAACCACACACCTGTGCTTCTGATCTGGCGACATGCAAATTGTGGACCGGAGCATTGTCTTGCAGGAGGAGGGTACCTTTGCTGATCTTGCCCCGCCTCTTGATTTTGATAGCTTCCCTTAATTTCCTCAAAAGTGAAGCATAATAGGCTCTTGTAATTGTGGTACCCTTTGCCAGGAAATCTGCCATCACTACTCTGTCCTGGTCTCAGGAGACTGTGAGCATGATCTTGCCAGCGGAGGGCTGCACTCTTGCCTTCTTTGGAGCTGGTGAGTCCAAGTGCTTCCACTGAATTGACTGGGCTTTGGTCTCTGGATCATAGTGATGGACCCAGGTTTCATCCTGTGTAATCAGTCTTTAGAAAAACTTTGATTCATCTTCTTGGCACATCTCCAAATTCATCCTCGAGCATTTGACGCATTCTCGCTTTTGGAATGGTGTGAGCAACCTGGGAATCCATCTGGCAGACGCCATATGCATATGCAAATGGTCATGAATGATAGTTTCCACAGACCCTGTACTAATCTTGACATCTTGGGCTATTTGTCGAATAGTAATGCGCCGATCTTCCAAAATGGCAGCCTCAACTTGAGGGACAGATGCCTCATCAATGGCAGAAGGGGGGGGGCGACCAGGTCTGGGAGCTGTTTTCACAGACTTCCGGCCATGTTTGAATTCACGATGCCAGCATTTTACAAGGACATATGATGGGGCATTATCGCCAAAAGTTTCTTTCATTTCATCAAAAGTTTCCTGTGGTGTGCGTCCTTTCAAATACAAAAACCGGATCACTGCTCGACATTCAACAGGCTCCATTTCACACCTGACTCAGTTCAAACACCTGTAAAACAGAAACCACAATTGGTTCAGAGCTGTAATTTGCCACATAACCTATATAGATATAAATCATTGCACATGCAAAATTTCAGCTAGATCAGACAACTGGAAGTGGGTCAGGGGCATTACTTATTGTACGCCCCTCGTACATAATCCGACTTCTAAAAAGTTTATAATGACAAAAGAGAATTCATTTATATAAGGATGAGAAAAAAAAGGGGGCATTAAATAAAGTTGTTAAATAGAAATAGACTTAGCACTTGCATAAGCCGATTTCGCAAAAGTCTTCAATTTTAAAACAGAATTTAACTACATAAGGATGAAAAGAGAAAATCTTAACTAAAATTTTGTAAATAGAAAACGGGGATCATATATATATATATATATATATATATATAAAGGGCGTGTTAGTTGTGTATATATTTATAAGTTTATATTATTGTCTAGTGCAGGACTGCCCATTATGTCAATCGTGATTGACTGGTCGATCGCAGAGATACTGTGGGTAGATCGCATGGTATTAAAAACAAAAAAACGTTGGTGCTGGCAAACTTTCAGAACCTTGCGAAGGCGCTGGAGACTTGCGCAGTCATGTACATAGTTTGACAGTGCATGCTACATAAAGAAAATTGGTAATTGTTTGTTAGTTTGGCATTTTCAAGACTCGAGCCAATCGCTATATTCATGTACTACTTTTTCCAGGAAGATGCTGAGGGTGTTTTTCTCACATCGAAAATTGCAACACTGTTTCAGCTGAATTCTTCTGGAGTGATTCTAACATTATAAGCCGACATTCAGCTGATGAAGAGCTTATGGATAATTCTGGAACTCATGCAGCCTTCCAGTGCCTGCTGCATCCTTCTGCACCCTTTCAGTGCCTGCCACACCTTCCTACACCCTTCCAGCACCTGCCACATCTTCCTACAGCCTTCCAGCACCACTTGCAGCCCTCAGCAGCTTACCCTTCTTGCTTTTTTTCCCTTTCATAAATAAAAGGCGATTTGTCGTCTTTGAATGGACTTCAGTCTTTGTGTCATTCTTTCTTTTGTTATGCTGTTTTTCTTTTTTCCTTTGTGTCTATTATTTGAGTTGTACGGTCAGCTGGTTTTTATAACTGGCTGTTAAACCCTCTGCAACAATATATAAAAAAATAATTGGTATTTTTTTAAACACCTATCCCAGCGTAGTATAAACACCCCTAACATCCCCATGTTAAGAACGGCTTTCGAAATAAACACTCCCAACCTTGAAAGGCGTTCTTAACATGGGGATGCTGGGGGTGTTTATACTACACTAGATTAGGTCGTAAAAAAATACCAAATGATTTCAAATAAAAATTGTTTAAAAATTTGTTTAAATAATTTGTCATTTTTTTCTTGCATTTCATTCCGTTTCACTCGATCTTGGTTTTTGATCGCAAGGTCAAGGCTGCTTCATGCTTACAAAATTGCGAGTGTTTACACATTTTAATTGTGCATTTTGTTGAGGAGTCGCATAAGTCCCCTAAAACAAATAACTAAAAAGAAATACACTACCAAATAATGTAAAATAACCTTTTGTTTATTTTCATTAAAGGAAAAGAAATTACTTTTTAGTATGCACAAAGGTGGCAGTCTGTATGAAAGAAGAAAGGGAGGAAGGAGGTGAAGACTTGAGAGCTTGAGAGAAAGAGTCCAATTACGTGTTGTGGCAAAGTGAGAGAAAGAGAAAGTCAAACAATGTTCTTTGATGTGTGAGAAAAGCTGTCATTTCAGCTACTGAATTCACTCGGCGAGTGTTCGACTTGCGATTTGTCTTTCTGCTGATGTTTGTACGAGAGAAGTTCTTCTTGCCTTTTATATTTCTTTAGAGGCTCCCAGAGGCTTACAAAATTTTTTTTTAAATCGAGCCCTAATTGGTCAAAAATTTATATTTTTGCTGGAAAAAAAGTGCTTTCAACTATG
The DNA here is from genome assembly GCF_053919585.1 of Euprymna scolopes. NCBI lineage: Eukaryota > Metazoa > Mollusca > Cephalopoda > Sepiida > Sepiolidae > Euprymna > Euprymna scolopes. Next base: position 14,713,430 of record NC_136505.1, on the reverse strand, counting down.
TTGGCCATTTCTCAAGTGTCCTGCTTTTTGACCCAAGAGGTTTGGTGTAGGTGAATGCTGCAATTCCCACGCAAATGAATTTATAAATTTTAATGTGTGTATGTGTCTTAGAAAAATAAAATAAGAAACACCACAATGTCTCTAGTTTATATGGTTAAAATAAATTAAATTTTTACTCGAAATGACTCGAGTGTAAACATTTTGAATGCCTTATTTTTTTCATATCACCCACAAACCTTATTTAGCGACATTACCAACTAAATAAATAATTATTCTCGTACTTGTTTAATTTAATCAAGACATCAAAAAATGAAAATAGTTAAAAAAAATTTTTTTTAAGTTATAGTATACATACTCGTTATGGAATGAAGTTCTCCGAAAAAAAAAAAAAGTCAAATTTTAATGAGATCGATCATATCCGGGGACGAGATGGGGGGGGGGGGGTCTTTAAACGAAAAAATGATTAACAAGGACAAAATGAAAAAGGAATTAAAAAAAAAAAGACATAGAAACTGTAAAATAAGTGAAAAAAAAAATAAAATATTTATCTAGGTATTTTTTTCTGCTCATGTTTCAAAATAATCTCATCAAATTTTGACAAACTTTAAACAGTGATTAGAGTTATCTCCCCTGGCGTCCCACTCCATATCCATGAAAAGCAAGATGGCCACGACACGAACAATCTTATTAAAGTTTAATTTTCCTCTGTAAGAAAAAAAATCTCTACTTGATCAAATTAAGTTTTTTTTTGTATAAAACTTTTATTCCATAACAAGTACAATATAGCTTCAATATTTTCAATATTTCTTTTTTCAATATTTTCAATATATTTTTCAATATTTTCAATATTTTTTTCAATATTTTCATTTTTTTAATGTCTTCATTACAAGTACCATTTCATCAAGTAGTTTTTTTTGTTTTTTTTTTACAGAGGAAAATCAAATTTTAATGAGATCGATGCGAGCGCCTTCTAGCGATATGTTTGAAAGTTAAGCTACCGTGTTATGCTCAATTACCAGTTTTGTTTAAATAATTGATACTTGTACAGTTTAATCAAGACATTAAAAAGTGAAAATATCGGAAAAAAGTTATATTGTACGCATCCGTTTTGGACTGAAGTTCTCCGAAAAAACAATTTCACTTAATTTGATCGAGTAGTTTTTATTTTATTTTTTTATTTTTTTACAGCGGAAAAACACGTTTTTATAACAGCGCGCTCAAGGTGGCCATGTTTGGATTTTTAGAACACGCCAAAAAAAAAAAAAACGCCGGGAAAAAACTATACAAAATACTGTTAGAAACTCGCTCAATATATGTTACCGTGACATAGGCTGACGTATATTCTGAGGGTTTTTAACAGTAGTTTGTATATATATATATATATATATATATATATATATATATATATAAAATAAAAATTACAATTAAATTTACCAAAATGATCCAAGATGGTAAAATTAAAGTATATTATAAATATTAAAGAATTAATATTTATAAAATTATCTCAGCCAGATGTAAAAGCTCGATAAAACCAAATAGGAAATAGAGCTTATAATATGAGCAAACAGTTAATAAAATCTATTTATTTATTTTCCATTTAGTTTCATCTAACAACTCTTGCTGACATTTTTTTAAGTGATGACCTGTACATTTCAGTTCAACATTTTATTTTATATTTTATTTTTTATTTATTTTATTTTATTTATTTATCAACTGAAATGTACAGGTCATCACTTAAAAAAATTTCAGCAAGAGTTGTTAGACGAAACTAAATGGAAAATAAATAAATAGAAAATAAAGAATAAATAAAGAATAAATAAATAAATAAATAAATAAATAAATAAAAAATAAAATATAAAATAAAATAAAATAAAAATATACTAATCGCAATGCCTCTAACCCACCTAGTCGCATCAGGAGTAAGAAAAATATTTGATTTAATCCTCCATTTAGCCTAAATGTCAAAATTAATATACATAAGGAATTCTTCAACATTGTACAAAACTCTTTCAAATACCCACACAGATATAGTTCTATTTTCAATAAAAATCCAATCAGGATTTCTTATTCAACAATGCCTAATATAGCACAAAGAATCTTAACATCTAATAACAAAAAAAAATTAAATCAGCCCAAAAAATCCCTTTCCCAATTAAACCAAAAACTAACTGCAATTGTAATAACAAACATCTTTGCCCACTCAATAATGATTGCATCCATAAAGATGTTATATATTCTTGCACTATTACTGAGCTCCCACGCAATCCTCCCATAACAGACACTAATATTTCGTCTTCAAGTTATTCTTCTTCCCATCCTCCATCTGATATAGTTACTAATCCAATACACCACTCGAGCAGCCCTTCCATCTACAATCATACAACTAGTAATAATAATAATAATAATAATAATAATAATAATAATAATAATATTAATGAGAATAATAATATTTCTCCTAACAGCCATCCTAACACTAACAACACTCATTATCCCCTCCAAAATAGTTCTCATACAGTCATTGTCCCACCATTTGTTGAACACTATGAACAAAATTCAAACTATTTAACTAATATAAATTAGCAAATTAATATTAATACCAGACCTCGAGCTTTTAATAAAGTACATACATATATCGGCGCTACTTCAACATTAATTAAGAAAAGAATATCAAACCACATTTCTTCTTTTAACAACGATAATTCTAATAATAACCAAGGAACTTCTCTAACCACTTTAATTAAAAAACTTAACTCTAACAATACCCCCTTCTCAATCAAATGGACTATCATAAAAAAAGTTAAGTCTTATACTCCAGGCTCTAAGTCATGTCGCCTCTGCACAACCGAAGCTATAACTATAATTACTTCCCCTTAAAGTAACAATATAATAAATTCTAAAAATGAACTAATCTCTTTCTTTAAATATAAGTCCAAATTTAAATATGGCAATTTTGAAATTACATAGTTATTACTTTTACCCTTTATATAGATATAAAAAATTTTTTCTTTAACTTTATCGTTTTTCTACATACTTCTTAATACTTTATAATTTAATAATCCTTTATTTTAATTCTTTATCTCTTCTTTGCATGGCCGGTTATTTATCTGCATTTTCTGCTTTATTCTTTAAACTTTCCTATCTATCTGATATATCAATCTACCCACACTTTCATATCTTGTATGTATATTTACTTATATTTTACTATATGCATTTACTTACTTTTTTTTTCTTGCCTTTTCTTGCTTTTTCTTGAATTTGCAGATACCGGCCATCCTCTCCCCTTAAATAACTTTTATTTAGTTTTTTATTTTTATTTTATTTTATATTTTATTTTTTATTATTTATTTATTTACTTATTCTTTATTTATTATTTATTTTCTATTTATTTATTTTCCATTTAGTTTCGTCTAACAACTCTTGCTGACATTTTTTTAAGTGATGACCTGTACATTTCAGTTGACCTATATTATTTTGCCCTATATATTTTTTTCGCGCCTTTAAAATTTCCTGTCTGGGTTATGTTGACTTTTGTTTCCCTTTATTTTATATTTTATATTTAACTTTATCATCATTTTTTTTCTTCTTTCTCTTCCCTGATCTTTCTTATTTATATTTATGTCTCGGAAGTAGAGTGAAAAGCATATCCTATTTTTCTTTTATTTATATTATTGGAATCTTTTCTTTTTTCCTTGTACACATTTTTGTGAATTATTCCATGGATTTCTGCCTTTGAATTATTATGGACCATCTTCTTCCAATTACGGGATTTCCTTGGATTTTACTTGTACAAATGGAAATTCTTTTAACTTTCTTGAAGTTTTACATTTGGATTTTACCATCACTGGATTTTTTATTTTCCACCAGACTATCCATTCATGTGTAATCACCTTTTTCTTCACTATATTCCCTCTGCTTCACTTTTTTTGTTTTCAAGTAAGATCTTTGACTTACTTGTTGTTTCATCAAATACTTCTGCATGCAAAATCCGATCCCGCATTTTGCTAATTCCTACCCTCTGATGAGAAGGAAAGTATTTCTTCGAAACTCCGCGGATTAAGGACTATCCATTTATCTAGTGTTTTCTTTTCAGATTAAATATGTTTTTAACTCATTTCAGAGTGTTTTTTAACATATTTTATTAACTGTTTGCTCATATATATATATATATATATATATATATATATATATATATATATATATATATATATATATATATATATGTGTATATTTTCCCAAACTTGCAGTGTTCAATAGAGTCCGGCGCCATTTTAAATTTTCCAATACACCGGTAAACACTGTATGTTTTTCGAGCTGAATAAACATGTCATATTAAATAAAAACACACAAAAAAATATCCAGTTAGGTAGAAAAGTAAATTATCTTGCCTTTGATAACATTTATTTGTTATATATTTGTTTGTTTGTTTTTTTGACAACTTTTTCGAATCTATGTGTACAGTAATACAAATCCAAAAGCACCCTACATAAAAAAAAATAAATCTTGTTTTTTTATGTTTATTTACAGAATGTCATATGCATGCGCGAAAGTGAAGGTCAACTCGATTACTTTTTGTCCTTGTCTACGTTCTTCTAAAAATAACTTTTTCTTTTTATGTCGTCTTATTTAAAACAGCATGATGTTAATGTTGTAATATTGTTTTTGTTTTAAGAAACTTCAAATAAATTATCGACCCAATAGTGTGTGGCGGGGGGGGGGATATTAACTTTTATTTAGTTTTCAACGTTTAATGCACAAACAAGTTTTTCTTGGCATGTTTATACGCAGTTTTAATGCTCTAATTAAGAAAATTAATGTTGTAATACATTTTTATTTATTTAACGTTATTTATCTATTTTTAAATTTTAGTTGACAAACCAGAAGAGTAACCGACCACGACCGCCGTCGTGACCTGACTCAAACTTAACTGCTGTATAATGCTAGAAATGGGGGTATCTTTTAATAGGTGTACCATTTCAAAATAATATTTTGCTTGCTTGCTTTTTGGCACTTGTGTAGTGTGCGCCGGTACAACTTTTTGGTTTTCAATTGGAACATAGGGAAAGTGCAGAGCAGGGGAAGACAAATGCAAACCGAAAAGATATTTTTTCGTAACAAAAACAAAATTCTAAAATTTTTGAATGCGTGTTTTAAAAAAAAAATTTTTTTAGAAAGTTTTCTTTTAAATAAATATAAAATATTTTATAATTCAGAAATATGTTACTTTATGTACATGTTTTATAAAAAATGAAAGACTGTCTATTTTGTATAACATAAAACGTGCTATTATAATATTATATATTTCTTATATTTATTAAAAATATAAACTTTATAAAAATATATATATATATAAATAAAATTAAAAAATAACACACATTAAAAATTTCAGAATTCTGTTTTTGTTACGAAAAAAATTTTTTTTTCGATTTTCAATTCGGTCTTGAAAATGCATTTGTCTGCCCCTCCTATGCACTCTCCATATATCCCAACTGAAAAAAACAAAAAATGTTATCCCAACACACAACTGCACAAGTGCCTATTTTTCTTTTCCATTTTCTAACATAATCGCATAAAACGTTGCCCCTACGCTAAAAAAAAAAAAAAAAAAAAAAAATTAAAATAAAATAAACGTACTGGATATATATTTTTTCTTTTATTCTTTCCAGTTTCATACGTAATCGCCTATAAAAAGCTGCCACGTCACCACAAAAAACATACTATTTATCTCCCCGAGCCATAAAAGTTAACTGTCCTAAAACGCTAGAATGACCCAGAAAGGGTGCTATACTTTTAATGAGGTTATCATCGAAAAATAATTTTTGTTTGTTCGTTTGTTTTTTTTTTTTTTTTTTTATAGTATTTGTAGTTTCCCACGTAATCGCCTAAAAAAGTAATTTCATTAATAGCGAAGGGTATTAATTTACAATAATGCCTTCGATTTAATTTAATTCTTTGACTTTATTTGGGTCTAACCGTTTTTATTTGATTCTGTTCTTTAAGGAAAAAAAAAAAAAGATTAAAAAAAAAAGAAAAAAAGAAAGGGCAAACCTGTTGTTTTCGTCTCAAGGGGTTCGGCTGTTTCTTCCTCGGGTAACATCGACCGAGCGATTACGTCAAATCGTTGTCCACTCATCTTCATAGACGTTTCTTTCCTTGCAATTCAGTTGTCTATTTTCCGAAAAAAGAAAACCAAACTTAAAGCAAAGCAACTACAACCCCGGAAATGTCAGTAATTAAACTTTTCAGAAACCGCCCATCCACTATCTTGCTGATATCTGAACAATGTTTTTTTTTTATCGCAACGTGACGTCATTTCGTACACATTATATAACATCTAACAGGGATTACCCTCCGTTGCCTGGGTATTTAGTAAACGATGAAAATAAACGTTCCTGTGTAGATTAGTGATGTTTTAAACCAACGCATCTCAGGTGAAAACATTATTATGCAATTACGTTATATGGTGAAAAAGTAATATACTTTCCAAAGATAATCCAGTAGAAGAATAATTAGAAGTAGAAATAGAATTTATCGCATTATGGAGTATGTTTTAATGTGCGACCTATTCATTCAGTATGACAAACTGAATTATCTCCCTTGACTTAAATTAATGGTCAGCCATTTCGAAATACAAAATGTCAGAACGTAATTGTGGATGCGTTTTGTTAAAAAAAAATACATCTAGCACATCTTTTTAGGGGATTGCTTGTTAACACCCTTAATAAAATAATTGATATTTGTTGAACACGTAACGCAAAATCACCACCAACACCACCACCAACAACACCAACAACAACAACAACAACGATGACGACAATTTTTTTTTTTTTTTTAAATAAAACAAAATAAAAAGGTTTATTTGAACGGCAGAAAGTTGAATGTTGGACTGTGCCTGAGGTAAAAAAAAAAAAAATGAAATAACAGGGTGTTCTTTTGTGGAGTCTGAGGTTGGCCAGCAGTTACCTTCAGTAAAAATCGTCGATGCTAGAATGTCTAGTGGAAAGGGGCGAGAGGAGAAGGGAGTGAGTCTGTCTTTGGTGCTTGCCGGGCTCTCACTGCTGGCTGACCATCATTTCCAAAGGGGCTAAAAAAGTTCCTTAGGGGACAGATGAATTAATGCGCTCTGCTTGCTGATTGACCAGCAGGTGACCGAATCACACACAGGTGGTGGTGAGGCGGGGCATCAATTCACAAAAAAAAAAATATTTTTTGTGATTCTTCTACTGGATCACTTTCCAATAAGTTTCCAGGCTTTTTTTTTTTGTGCAAGCATTTATAATTGTCGTATGTTATTGCTATACATCTTATGAGATGACTGATCAACTTTTATGATTTCAGGTTAAAATGAACAGCTACAGCAAAAATTGGAATACACCCTACTAAAGCCTGATTGTCACAGCTGATGAATTAAAAAAAAAATGCAATCTAGACGTGAGGACACTTTAGAAGAACGATATGCAATAAATTCTGTTTTAAACTTGGAAAAAATGCAACAGAAACATATGGAATGCTTTAAACTGTTTTTAGACCATCTTGCATGAATCGAGCATCAGTTTTTGAGTGGCATAAGAGATTCAAGGAAGGCAAGAAATCTGTGAGGGATGATGAGAGGTGTGGGAGAAGTAAAACAATTAGAACACTAGAGTTGATTGACCAAATAAAGAATTTCATGGACGAGGACTGTCGTGTGTCTATAGAGACAATAAGTGCACAGTTTGATGTCAGTGTGAGAACTGTAGACAATTATTCACGAGGAATTGGATGCGGAAGACTTGCACAACGTTTGTTCCAAGAGTGCTCTATTCTTGTCACAGACTATTTAACCAAGATGGGCATCAAGACCCTCACTATCACTTTCCAATAAGTTTCCAGACTTTTTTGTACAGGCATTTAAAATTGTCATATGTTATTGCTATACATCTTATGAGATGATTGACCAATTTTTATGATTTCAGTTTAAAATTAACAGCTTCAGCAGAAATTGAATACACCCTACTAAAGCCTGATTGTCACAACTGGTGAATTTAAAAAAATGCAATCTGGACGTGAGGACCCTTTAGAAGAATTTGCTCCCTGTGACTTTTTGTTATCCCTAAGTTCAAGGAAAACCTTAGAGGTTGTCATTATGAGACAATTAAGGAGATGAAAGAGGCTGCAACGAGGGTTATTGACATGCTCACACAAGAGGACTTCGATGGGGCCTTCCAGAAATTGTTGGAATGGTACAACCAGTGCATTGCAGCTAGAGGAGATTACTTTGAAGAGGAGTAGAGTTTCATGTGTGTATTATTAATAAAAGTGTCCATACGAAATAAAAGTCTGGAAACTTATTGAAGGCACCATGTAATATGTATAATTTATACTAATTTCAACATGACATGTAAATGTGTAATAATGTTTTCACCTGAAATGAGTTGGTTTAAAACATCACTGATACGCACAAGCACCAAAATAAAAAATAATTGCATTAAAATAAACAGTGCAAATCGAAAGTTCAACCTAAAAAAAAATACAGAAAATTTTTTATGATGCACGTAACTGTCCAGGAAAAAAAAAAATGTTCTAGATGTTGTAGAGGACTAGGATATATATAAATCCTAATGTTCCAGATGTTGTAGAGGTCTAGGATATATATAAATCCTAATCCCGTTACAAAAGAAAATAATGAAACGAATGGAATTGAAGGAAACAAAAACTCAATGGATGGATAAGATAAACGTGTCGTTTATTTACTGTTAAAAGAATGAATGTTTTAAATATAACATGTGCTCATGTCAGCGTGGGTGTAACCATCGTTTGCTGCGGGACTGGTGGTGTAGAAAGAAAAAGGAAATGTGTGTTCATCTCACGTTCGGGTCACTATCGTTTGTTCGCGCGTGGGAAGAGAAGTGAGTAATGTAATGGAATGAGAAATGGCAGTCCATCGTGTAGACAAAGAAAAGAATAGAGGGTTGACATCAGTTAAACTGTGCGCCCTGTTAGAAGTCAGCTACGCAGTGGTGTTCTCTGGGACAAGTTGTATATATATAGAGAGAAAGAGTGAGAATGTCAATCCAGTTCATGGAGAGAGAAAGCGTATAAAGTGTACGTACGGTCTATTAGCTTTTTGTCCCACATAGTAGCAAGTGGTGTGAAGCATGCGCGTGTGCGCACATGCCGAAAAGGCACACTGTCGGTCCGTAGACCGCCCAGCTCGGAAGCTGGTCTGAAAAAGGGCTGGAAACAGCTTGTCTCTTGCTTTTATAGTTGTTTCCAGTGGTCTTTTGCGCATGTGTGGATTTCCTTTGAAAGGGGGAAGTGACGTTGCCCCTGTGTGCGTACGTGTAGGGGAAGTCGGGGTAAGTTGAGCATAGGGGTAAGTTGAGCCACCCCCTTTTAACCACAATCGACTAAGCCAATCCAAGTTTGTATGCAATCTATAAACAACTGATCACGTGACTTTAACCTCCACCATTTTGTTTTGCTGAACCAATATCGGAGGTTGATGCAGTGAAAGAAAATCAGATTTCGTGCCAAAAAAGTAAAATAAAGCGTTACAGAGGTGAGTGCATGTTTCTTATGTGTAGTAATAGTTTGATTAGATATAATATGTGGTAGTTGTTTGTTCAATTACTTGCCTTCATACCTGTAAAAGATTTTTACATTCACCACACATGAGATGCATGCATTTGAACAGACAATTCAATGAGGTCAGACTGGGGTAAGTTGAGCCAATGCTAATGGGGTAAGTTGTGCCACTGGCTCAACTTGCCCCATATGTCCTTTTACACGTTTTCAAGAAACAGATGAATGTGCAACCACATCAGTAGAACTGTTATAGAGTGAATTCAAAATGCATGTTGTATAAGTTACATGCTCTACTTGTATAAGAATTAGATCTATGGGTTACCTAAATGTTTAAGATGTGTAAGCCGTGCTTGGATAGGAATTTGCATGCTGTACAGGCGCTTTGTTATTCTAATAATAATAATTATTTTTATTATTACTATTATCATTATTATTTTTAACATTATTATTATAATCATTGTAGAATCAAGAATGCACTTACCTCCCCTCTCCACCATTATGGACTAGCCTACAAATAGTCAGGCATGGTGGGTTATTCCATTTGGAGGCGCTTGATTGGCTAAACATGCTAGGAGAGGCAGGTGCCTCTCTGCAAATGCCAGCTGTTCTGGCATTCATTGTTCAATGTTCCAGACTTATGCCAGGAACTCCACTGAATCAACTAGTTCACTCTAGTAATATTCTACATCATTATCGGATTTATTGTGTTAACTTCATTTTTCTTTTTTGTGTGTTTCACAGAAAAAAAATCCACCAGACATGCGCCACTACGTGCGAAAGACAAATCGTGGACAAACTCCTACATACGTTATGGAACAGGCTGCTGCCGTTGTTACTGGAGGTCAGAGTGTGAGGAGTGCTGCAAAGGACTTTAACATTGATCGAATGACACTGAAGCGGTACATGGACAAACAAGACAGTCAACCAGCAAGGACTGCTTACACACCTGTTTCCTTATGGCAATTGGTTTTTAGTCCTGAAATGGAAATGGATTTGGCTGACCACGTGAAACAATTGTCAGACATGTTTCATGGTTTGTCATTGAGAAGATGTCGCCCACTGGCATATGAGTTTGCTAAAAAAAACTGTCTCAATCTGCCACCAAGTTGGGATCGTGAGAAAAAAGCAGGACATGATTGATGGTTAGGCTTCAAGAAGCGCCGGAACCTGGCAATTAGAGTGACAGAAGCAACATCTTTTAGGCGTGCCACAGCCTTCAACCGCCCAGTTGTTGATAAATTTGTCAACAACTTGAGTCAGATAATGGACAAGTACAAGTTCTCACCAAGTGACATTTACAACACTGATGAGACTGGGTGCACCACCGTTAAAAACCCTGGAGCCGTTGTCACAGAAAAAGGAAAGAAACAAGTTGGTTCAATCACCTCCGCTGAACGCGGGGAATTGATAACGGTGGTGTACACTGTGAGTGCAATTGGATCAGTCATGCCTCCTCTGTTCATCTTTTCCAGAGTCCACTACAGAGATCACTTCATCAGAGGGGGACCAACACAGTGCATAGGGAGGGCAACACGAAGTGGCTGGATGAATGAAGAGGTGTTTGTGGAATATTTAAATCACATCATCAAGCACACCAGATGCTCACCAGGAAAGAAAATCCTCTTAATCCTCGACAACCATGACACACACATTTCTTTGAATGTTGTGAACACAGCAAGATCTCACTGACCATTCCACCACACACTTCCCATCGTCTCCAGCCGCTCGACCGGTCAGTGTATGCACCCTTCAAAACAGCGTACAACAGAGCCATGGATGGGTGGCTACAATCCAATCCAGGGAAAACAGTAACAATATATGAAATCCCAGCTCAAGTGAACCAAGCCCAGATGATTGCCATGACACCATTTACCATTGCTCGTGGATTCCAAGCCTCGGGCATTCATCCATTTAACCGGGACATCTTCAGTGAAATTGACTTTTCCCCTTCTCTTCCAACTGACCGTGAGCAAAATGTGGCTGCAGAAAGCCTTGAGGAAAATTCTACTGTGGAAGATGCAGGACCATCAGGTGAGGTTCCTGGAGCAGTCTTGCCCGTGCACAGTGATGATGTCCGATCACAAAAACAGCAAGAAGATGATCTTATGTTGTTTACAAGCTGCCACGGCCAAACAGTGTTGGCAGTTCTGTCCGTTGTTCTAGCCAGCTCGTTTTCAGCTGTGACTTGTCACAGTGGCAACTTCATTAACTTACTTTCAGATATGTTTCAAATTTTGTGCTGGTTCATTCGCTGTAATTAACATTTCTACTTCATTATTATAATTTGTTTTATAACCACAGCAACAATTTTGGGCTTGTTCTTTCTTTATTTGCAACACATTTTTGCGTGGCACAACTTACTCCTGTGTGGCACAACTTACCCCAGAGGTTGGATCAACTTGCCCCATGGTCGGGGCAAGTTGAGCCATTTGATATGCATTTTTGTAAAGCACATGGTCGGTTTAGGTGTACTAGCAGAAAACTGCAACTTGTTTCAAAATGTTCCCAAATAAAAGAATTTTATAATAATACACTCATCTTTGCAAAATAATTAGTCGTTTGGGTTCTGAAGAGCCAAAATGGAAAATTGGCTCAACTTACCCCGACTTCCCCTACACGTATATGTGAAGTACATGTGTGTGCATTAGCGTGTGTGTGTATACACGTGAATATGATATGATATACACGTGAATACACGTTAATATATCTACTTGTGTGTACATGTGTGCATATGTTTGTGTGTGCGTATGTATATGACAAGTAATATAGCTTGAGATGTGAACTTGTGTTTTTGTGTGAGACTAGAAAAGGCTCACGCAATGTAAAACTCCATTGTATAATCTCATTGCTTTCCACTGCCTCCAACTGTACCCCTCATGAATGCATGTTTAACTTTCAAAGAGAATCCTCCTCAGGAGAATCCATACGAACATGGTTAACTAAATCTAAATCTGCACTCCTGAAGCGACATGTACATGGTAGCAAATATAAGCCTTTAGTGGAAACAGTTGAGATTCTTGATGTGAATCCAAACTATGCTCACACATGGCTGAATAATGGAAGAGAAACGACTGTGTCTCTTTTCCATATTGCACCCCTAGGTGAAGAAGCAGACTGCCCACAGCTACATCTGGAACTAGATTCTACAGATGTTGCTGTCTGGTCAGACCCTCCACTTGCTTTGCAGAATGCTCCTCTACATTTCGATGAAAACTCAGCACCTAATAGAAAATTACCAACTTTGAACACTTTCTTCTTCTTTCTCTATTTTCAATTTGAGCAGACGCACCTATAGCAACCTGGTCTCTTGAAAGCTAATAGACCTAGACTTTCCTGAGTGGCAGAGAATGTAGTAAATCAGTGGAACTCTCTGGTCACTTCCTCTTGTTGTTCGGCGTGCAGTTGCGCCCCTTTGATTTTACATTTTGAAAGTCATCATATTAGTTAACGGATGCTGATGGTTGTAAATATGGATGTAGATTTGTTAACAGAATAAAGTTTACTTAAACTATTCTTGTCTTCCTTTTGTCTGTCCGCTCATTACTCGATTCTCTTCCTTTAATATTTCATAGCAATTTTATTATTTTATATTAATATCAACAAGCTACAAGTGATTTTGGAGAACTTTTATTCCCTTCACTATGAAGCTGAGCAGAGGTGGACTGAGGTCAACATGTTGCCACTGTCAGGATTAGCTATCCGGACTTTGTATATTTTCTTGTGAAAGAATGTGGGGGCTTTGACGATAATGTACACAAGAGACCTGTGCATGCCCACTTCTTCCCTTTCCTCATACCCTTCTTCCAATTCCTGCTACCACAATTTCTTCAGCCCCTAGAATGATAGCTTTGCCGATCAGACGTGACGTTGTGTGCTCCGTTGAAATTTCAATACATCAGTCTCCTTTAATTAAAAGGCAACAAGCCTTATCCAAAGGGGGAATTAAAATAGAGTCAGAGAAACTATCCTTCAAAAGCAGACCTTCAATTAAATAGCAAGAAGGTTATACAGAAGGTGAATTCATTTGTTAAAATACCTTTTTAAAGGCCATTTTATTCCAAAAGAAAGCTCTAGAAGATTGTGAGGAATCCTTTTTAAAGAATAGAAGAAGTTGAAGAACAAGAAAGACTTTGGGCAGAGAGAACGAAAGGGAAACTCTCAAAGAAAGGTGTGAAGAAGAAGAAAAGAAATGTTTGTTAACGACCACAAAATTTCAGCAGATTCAAACTGTTCAACAGAAACTGTAGATATATTTAGAACCAGCAGGATAAGTATGTTTTACAAAATAATAACACTATAAACATTTTTGTATTGGAGCATATAAACACCCCATGGGAGTAACCATGTTTGGAACATTCAGGTGACTAACATAGGATTAAGCAGAATCAGGGTGGTGAGGAGATCATCCTTTCTTGTCTGACATGGGGCTTGGCTGTCCTCATCATCATCATCGTCATCATTCTCATCACCGATTTGGCTTACTCTGGGGCTACTGTAGCAGTCGGCCAAGGGAAGGAAAAAAGTTGAGTGCTGATTGTAAGTCATACAAGTCTTTTTTCTGTTCTCTATTTGTAAGAATACAAACCGGCCAGCCTGAAGAAAAAGTTCTTGGTAGTTAATTTGAAACTTTCCTATTGAAGGAAAGGTAAGAATTCCTCTTTCAAGAAGAAAAGTTTATCATTAAGAAGAGAAAATCAAACCCTGAAGTGGTTTAAAAAGAGAATAATCTCCTTTTCACAGAAAAAGAAAAATTAATTATAAAAAATGAGCAGTTTTTTCATTTAACGTTTTGGGGAAGAAAACCCAAGAACATTTAACCTTTTTGAAAGTTCTTGTGTAGAGACGTATGCTAAAATTTGTTCTTTGTTGTGTTTTGGGGGTTTCTTAGTTGGTCTACTGGCAGAAAAAAATTCCAGTAGACCAGCTAAGAAACACACACACACACACACACACACACACACACACACACACACACACACACACACACACACACACACACACACATACTTGGTCAAATGAGTGAGTAGGGGAGGGTGTGCGTGCGCACGTGTGTGTGTGTGTGTGTGTGTGTGTGTGTGTGTGTGTGTGTGTTTCTTAGTTGGTCTTCTGGAATTTTTCTGCCAGTAGACCAACTAAGAAACCCCCAAAACGAACAAATTTTAGCATAGTCTCTACAACACAAACAACCCAGAACTATTCACACAGATAACAAAAAAATCTTATTCTTCTCAGTTAGAACGATAAACTAAACAAAATACTAAAAAAAAAAAAAAAATGATAAAAAGCAAACACCAACCCAAAAACTTAAAACACATCCTAACCTCCTCTAAACTCGATCAACACACTACAAAAGGGGTTACATAATGCAATAAACAGTGATGTGGAGTTTGTGACATAATAATAGAAGGAAACACATACGCATTCAAAAACCCAACACAAACATTCAGAATAAAAAAGATCTAAATTGCACCTCCAGAAATGTAGTATATGCACTAAGATGCACAGCATGCGACAAATCTTCTATTTCAATTGAAAAAGTGTAGTCGAATTTCTTTCCTGTTTTTGTTCCTTTGCGACTGTCTCAGATATTTGAGGATCTAAGTGTTAAAATGTAACAACACCGTTTAAGAAGATTAACAACCAAGTTACAGCATCTCTCTGTTGCAGATATTGACAGTGTGAGACTAAGAAAACAATCCCTAGCATGGACGTGTGTCAGAAGTGGAAATGCAACATTAAATTCCTGACAAAAGTGCATAAGAATGATGGTGACTATGTAGAAAAATAAATTCTGGAGTATAAACGGTCCCATATTTTAATGGTATTGTGTCCGTTTTCGTAGTTCTTCATCTTTTTGAGTTAAAAAAAAACAAATATGAGGCTTTACTTGTGGAATGACCTTCACAGATTAAAATTTTGTCTAGGTATCTATATATTAACACGATAGCGTGTGTGTTATTTTGTGGGTCACACTTACATTTTTTTTCTTCCGAGTGACTGTCGTTTAATTGTTATGACCTTCCATTTCTTGTAATAAATAATTTTACCAAGAATTCTTCATAAGTTTTGGTTTCGATTTTGATTATAGCTGAAGGAACTCAAGTTATATATATATATATATATATATATATATATATATATATATATATATATATATATACTCGGGGTTTTTTCTATATTCAAAAGTAATGGACTAATGAATTCAACGAGGTTGTTAAATAGTGCTCAATAAAAAGAGCTGACAATACTTGTTTATTGTTATATAAACATGCTCACATCCCGCTGCTACAAATAGCCACTTGTTTCAATCAAACAACAGATATCATCAGGCAGCCACTTGACTATTCAAAAGTTCAATGAATAATGGATTTTTATTTTAGGTAGGAACTCTTTAGAAGTTGGAGTTAAAAAAACTTAAAACACAGGACTTTAATTAAATAAAAAAGTAAAAAGGGAGAGGCAATTTAAATAAAGTTAAAAAATTACAATGGGGAGAGAGTGATTGAGAAGAGAAAAAAGGAATAGAGACAGAAATAGAGAAAGAAAATATAGAGAAAACAAAATAGAGAGAAAAAGAAGAGAGAAAAAAAAATATATATATATACATATATACACACATACATACATACATATATATATATACATATATATATATATATATATATATATACATATACATATATATACACATACATATACATATATATATATGATATGGAGAAGAAAAGAAAAAAGAAATAAATGGTTATAATAAAGAGAATAAGAACTAGAAGGAAAAGGAAAGAATAATGAGATCTAGTTAAATAGGGAAAGAGAGAAAGTAAGAATTTGACAGTGTATAGAAAAAGAAAAAGAAAAAGAAAAAAACCTGCGTGTCAACCAATTTATGAACAATTATACAATTCAGTAATGAAACATATTATTACAAATACAAACAGAAGATACAATCCAAGCGTCAGAAATGAACGTGTCAAAAAAGGCAGTGAATGTATTCGGCTAGCATATTTATCCTCTTACATACGTCCACAAGTAAAATCAACGCAATTCAAACATACGTCTACCATTAATTAGGCCCTTTATGCTAAATGATATAGGTTTAAAGTTTTCGCGTTTTTATTAGATAAATATATGAATAAAAGAAGAAAATAATGATAAAACAATATTAAAATTATTATTAATAACAATAAACATAATAGTGATAATAATAATAATAATAATAATAATAATAATTATAATAATAATAATAATAATAATAATAATAATAATAATAATAATAATAACAGAATAAAATTAATATTTATTATCTTTTTAATATAACATATTTAGCCATAAGAGGGGATTAAATAAATTAAATAGGTCCAATAATTATAAATAAAAAACTACTAATATTTTCTTTTATTTCCCAACATTTGGGGGGGGGGGCGTCCATAGTATCACACTAGTTTGAAGTTAAAAGTTGAGAAAAGGTTTCAGTAGCACACACTGCATATCTACTCGACTTGACATCATCAATCCAGCTGCTTAAAAAGTGTTAAAACTTATTTAAATTTTTATTTTTATTCAATCTTGACCCCAAACAAGGCAAGTGCCACTTTGAAGTAGGGGGCTACTATTGGGGACAATTTGTGGGGGCATTATGAAGGAAGATGAGTAGAAAGATGTTTGTTCACATTACACTTGAACTTCTCCATATCAGTACAGTTGGGAAAGCAGTATCCCGGAAGGAAGTTCCAAAGACTTGCATTTCTGCGGAAGAAACTATTGGAGTAAAAGGCTTTCTTACACCTAGGGATCTCTACTGTAAAGGGGTGGGACTTAGCTGCTTGTTGGGTCCGTCGGGGGTAGTCACGTCGAGGAGGTATAAGTGTTTGCAGTTCGTCAGAGCAGCCACCATTAAAGTATTTGTAGATCAGGCAGAGGGATGCAACATTTCGTTGATGGGACAGAGGCTGAAGCTTAGATGACAGTTCAAGACCGATCAGGTTGGCGACTCTCTTTTGAACCCTGTCCAGGAGTGAGAGACAAGCAGCAGATGCACCAGCCCAAATGTGACAGCAATACTCCATACATGGGCGAATGGTGGCTTTATAGAGGTTCAGGATACTTTCAGGCTTAAGTAATTTTCTGGCACGGTAGAGAGAGCCCTTCTTTTTTGCAGCAGCCTTGGCAATGCTCTCAATGTATATATTCCAGTTCATATTCCCTGTAAACATTAGGCCGAGGAGTTTAAAGGAAGTACTTTCAGGCAGTGTATTCTTAGCCATTTCTATTGATGGTAGAAAAGGTTTCTTGTAGTTATTGAAAGAAATAAGCTTAGTCTTGGCAGCATTGAATGTGACCATCCATTTTTGTCCCCCATTCCACTACAGATTGGAAGTCATCCTCTAATGATTCTGCCATTTCCTTAGATATGTGTTCATTTGTTTTCCCCTCATGCCTGTTATAGATGGTGGTGTCATTGACAAATATTCCCATCTCCGAAACAATTTTATCAGGGAGGTCATTTATGAATATCAAGGACAATAAAGGTCCAAGGATAGACCCCTGGGGTACTCCCACATTTATATCATATTGTTTAGATGCATGACCATTGAGGACAACTTGGATTTTTCTCTTACTTAAGAAGGATTTAATTATATTGTGTATTCTTCCAGTGATACCAAGTACATCCTATACAAAGTACTTTAGTTCAATAATGGATCAGTCAGTTTACGCAAAAACATAAGCTTACGCAAAGAAAATAGTTCATCAACATGAAACTACTACACATGAAAAAAAAAACAAGAGTTTTGAAATTTGTTTCAGATTTTATTTCATGGAAATCGCTCCAGACAAGGCATGAAGTCACTTGATGCAAGGAGTTAGAAAAATGTAGTGAAGTAGAAAAAAAAGAAATTTAAAAAATATATATAAGACACAGCTGTTCCTTCCAAAAGGTCGAGCTCTTCAACGTCCAAAAAGAATTCGCCGTCACTTCTTCCAACCGTCGTTTCACTCTCTGCGCTCTTCACGCTGCTTAAAAAAAAAAAAAGTACCGTTTATATGCTGCCCATTTCTCCATTTATGCAAATTGACTATCAACCAGAGCCATCTAGTTTTCCATTTCTCCAAACAGCCAAATTGCAAAGGGGGACAACTCAAACCACACAGAGCCATCTAGTTTTCCATTTCTCCAAACAGCCAATTTGCAAAGGGGGGACAACTCAAACCACACGCCCCCTTGATCTACACGATCATCACATGTCAACCCATCACGTAGTCGCTCGACCAACATGGCGGCCGTCTCTCTTGCTGCGATCTCCGCAGAGCCTCTTTTTGAACGTCGCTACTTGGCTCGACGTCGCTGTCTTCCTCTGATGACACCACTACCGGCCGCACATCAAGGATGTGTCGAGGGATGTCGTCGATAGATACATTGTTCGGGGACTGGACACTTGTCACAATGCCCCTCCCCCAGCGTGTGGTACAGCGAGCATCAGGCGGTTTGATCCACACTTCCTCTCCCACTCGCACAGTCGCTCGCTTCTCGCTTTCCTCCGCGGGTACCTGTGCAGTTCGGGGATGCCGCCACTCGTACTTGAAGACTGCCCTTTGTGGCACTGACTCCACTTTTTGCCCTGACTTTGGAGCCATATTATACCAGAAGACAGCTTCTGGCGGTGAAATCTGGCCCCTTTCAGCTATAGCCTTAATGGCCCTGTGATGCCGCTCCACAATTCCGTTTCCGCCTGGTCTATATGCAGCCCTGAAATAGCGCCGCACTCCCCACTTATCCAACACATTCCCCATGGCAGCTGAGCGAAAGGCAGTTCCATTATCCATTAGCTCTTCCGTCACTGGACCCCTCTCCAAAAACACCTCTTCCAAGACCTTTGCAATTTCACCTGCATTTTCCGCCTTGATTTCCCTCCAAATGGCTACTCTTCCTGGTCCACAGTCGACCATTGACAGATACGGCCTCTGTCGATAGTGCGTCATGTCTATCGCCAACCTGCTCCAGTTCTCTGCCACCTGAACCTCACCAGCTTCGTGTCTACTCGGCGCAGGGTCGATTGATTGACACCGGCTGCATCTCTCGACCACTGTCCTAACGGCCTCCTTTGTGATTCTGGGGTCCACCTTCCTGGCCAAGAACAAGGTTCTATCCACTCCAAAATGGTGCATGTCATGCAAATCCTTCAGAGTGCCTTCATTCAAACAACATATTGCAACAGCCGCCTCATTCGGCGCCTTTAGCTAGGTCTTCCGCCCCCTCGTCATCACATATGTTCTGTTCTTCGCTGAAGGAACGATAGTGACCCTAAGTTGAAGATCAAATTCCCTAATCAGCTCCCTTAACATCATCAACAGACGCTTTACTAGCATCTCGGCAGCGCCTTTCGTCTTCACCCTCCTTTCTCCTGTAACTTCGGACTGGATCCAAGAGAACACAGTGGCTGAGTCGGTCCTCACCTCAACATTCTGTAGCCCCCATTTCAAGGCTAAGTTGATGCCCTTCATAACTGTATCCAGTTCCGCCACATTTATGTGAGCTATGTCGTCCTTCTTCCGCAACCAAGCAGCATCTTCTGCAGTAACACCACCTATCTCCAAGGTTACCCCCACTGCTATACAGCTTGCATCACACCACACAACACCTTCTGCACTGTTGGGTACATGCCAAACACCTCTCACTGGATCCTCCCTCTTCACCTCTTCAATAATCTCTCTCATAATGTCCACAGTCTCTTTATCAACTCCATCCTCCCACTTCGCTCCACTAGCTAGCCTTTTGATATAACTACATGCAGTCTGTAGCCATCCTGCAATAGGGTAATGGCCCACTAGTCTTCCGCATATTGAGAAGAGTTCTCGCCTGCTCAATTTTTCCGACACCTCTGGGATCTCATTTCCCCTCCAGAACACTAACCGTCCTATCTGGTCCTTTCTTAGTTGGAGCCCTAACACAGCTCCTCCCTCCAACGATTCCGGGCGTTTTGCAATTAGCCCAAAGCTGTTGAGGTGTTTTACTACGTCCTCTGCAGTTGCTACCATCTCATTCACCAAAATATCATCAATGTAGGAACTGGTGGCTCTTCTGACTGCGTCCTCCTTGCTTAGCACCGTTTTGAGGATCGCTACCATGATTTTTGGTGCAGAATTCAGGCCAAAACCCAACCTAGTCAGGCAGTACGTTCGGCCCTTGTATCTGACCAGCTGGTATTTCCAGAATTCCTGTGAAATGTGGATCTGTAGGTATGCAGATTTTAAATCCACAATCGTCGCAGCCTTCTGAATCTGCCTTCACTCTCGCATGGTCTCTCTGCACACGTCCATCACATCGCCTCCCGTGTGACACGCAACATGTACGTTCAGCTCCCTGAAGTCCAGTACTGGCTGAACAGCCACCATTAACGGCAACACACCTTCCACCTTCTCCATCCATGGTCTTAAAATCTCCTCTGAGATCCATCGGTCCACCTCCTTCTCAAATTCAACTCTTGTGCCTCCTCACAACGTATGCTCGTAGCATTCCACTCTGTTGTTCAATATGGGAGGTTCTCCCTTCCATGCCCACTTGACTGTCCATTTCTCACCATCAAAGTGTGCAGAGAAATCTTGGTCCTCTATCGTGCAACTTTTGTCTAACCCGGCCGTTCCTGTGACACCTTTTTCGAATTGCACACCTGCAGCCCCTTGATATCCTCCAAATCTCACGGAGTTCCTATATACCGTAATGCCCCTTAGTCAATCAATTGCGTCCATCCCTAGCACCACATCGACACCTGTAACAATTTTGTTAATAACAATCGCCTGGATTGTTAGTGACATCCCACGTACCATCAACCGAACGATACTTGTGTCATTGCACTTCACCTCTCTGCCGTCAACTGCCGTAATGCTTCTGGTTCCATTGCATGTGTCAACCATGTCTTTGGTGACAATTGTTGAAGTACAGCCCGTGTCGACAAGGGCTTTTGCACTTCATCCATTTAGGGTCACCTCTACTTGTGGTGACATAGCCTGAAGTGCCTTCATCGAATAAGTGGGGTAGCCACCAGTGCAGTGGCTTCCCCCTGTTCGTTTCCCTGCCTGGGAACAGAATCTGCTGATGTGGCCGACTTCCCCACAGCGGTAACACGTGACTTCTGGCTTTGGCTCCCTGCACTCCCTCGCCATATGGGGGCCTTGGCATCGGTAACATCTGCCGAGAACCTAGGTCTCTGCCACAGTCCTCTCTGCTTTTCGTCCTTCACAATTTCCTGCTGCAGTTTGCTTCGTTGAGCGACAGCTACGATTCTCTGCTCACTCTCTTTTTTCCTGGCCAGCACCCTAGCCTGTGTAATCAACTCCGCCACCTCCATAGTATTTACACCGGGCAGTTGCTGCAGAGCTATAGAAATATGATCCGGGAAGCCATTGATAAAGGCCATCTTAACCATCTGTCGACGGCCTCCTCCATTGAATCCTGCTAGTCCCGTCAACCTCCTGATATTGTTGGCGTAAACATCGACAGGCTCTCCGGTCCACACCATACGGCTTAGTTTGCCATATGCCACAAACGGTCCTTCGGTAAATGCTTCTTTAAACTTTTCCTCAATGGCGTCAACAGACAGTCGATCCTCCTCTCGCATCTCCAGATATAGGGCCAGAGCATCACCATCAAGATACAGCGGTATCAAGCTGGCTACATCCGCGATGTCCCGCAACTTAGCGACAAGTTTAACCTTGGTCAGCCAGGTTATAACATCTCCCTCTCCAGAGAACATCTTAAGCATTTCACTGCTGATCCTCTTTGCTTCCATAGTTCCCGCCGAAATAGCTTGTAGTGAAGTAGAAAAAAAAGTAATTTAAAAAATATATATAAGACACAGCTGTTCCTTCCAAAAGGTCGAGCTCTTCAACGTCCAAAAATAATTCGCCGTCACTTCTTCCAACCGTCGTTTCACTCTCTGCGCTCTTCACGCTGCTTAAAAAAAAGTACCGTTTATATGCTGCCCATTTCTCCACTTATGCAAATTGATTATCAACCAGAGCCATCTAGTTTTCCATTTCTCCAAACAGCCAAATTGCAAAGGGGGACAACTCAAACCACAAAAAAACAAACTAGAAAATAAAAAAACTAGTGAACAATACATGTTAGATGGATAGATTCTGACCCAGAAAACAGCAGTTCTCCCTCCTTTGTCAGAAATATTACTCATGGAATGTGAGGACTAAAGGACAAAATAAGGGAAACGAGAGTTATTATGATTATTGTTTATATGAGATTTCTTTTGTTGGGGTTTATGATTTAACAGAGGTCTGTGTAAAATGTTGTTGCGAGAGTTGTGAGATGGGCTGCTTCTTTACGTTGAGTTTTTCTCTCAATCTTATCTCTACTATTGTATAAAAAGACTTTGTGTGTATCTCTGTGTTTATTCCCTATGGACTTGAAAACGGTTGGGCCGATTTTTATGATATTTCACACAGGGGTACTTTATGTGCCTGGCAGTGTTCTTAGATAGGTTTTGTATCGGAATGTCTTCGGTAAGTATTGAGAATCAATAATCAAAATAATCCGATGAAAGAAGGAACAGGCGATTTTGACCAGAGCTTACACCTTACACAGCCTAACATCACAAGTGCATTTGAGAAGTTTTATCACCACACAAGCAGTAATGCCAGGCATATAAAATCAACAGTAGGTTCTTTGACATGGCAGAGGCGCATTCGAAAAGGATGTTTCTGGTTAGAGCTAGTATGTAATGACTGAGATTTATGAAAAAAACTTTTAATTCATCTTTTTGTAAAACTGGCAAAACAGTAGGGAAAATCTGATGACCCATGGTCCTGGATATGACCTTAAACTATATTCGATGGTGGTGAGGCCCCAGCTTGCGGGCTTTGGGGAGTGTGGAGCCACCCTTTAATTGCCATTGCTCCCAAGTCCACTCTGACCCGAACTGGTAGTACCTGTTAAGGTCCCAACTATGGATTAAATAGAAACCGACTTAAAAAAAACAAAAACAAATATACTCTATTATAAAATTGTTCTTCAAAATCACTGGATTCGGCATTAAATAACCTGAAAAGGGTTGATATGCCGATGACCCATGGAAAGTTATTTTTATTGAAAGATACTTTCCAGAGTTTATCGATTAAAAATCTAATTATTGAGAGATTAAAAACACTTTTCAAATTTGTAAAATGTAAACTAGAATTGAAAACTTTGAGCATTTCAAGAAGAGATCAGGAAAGCGACTCTAGATTAATCAATTTGCTAATGTGATATGCGCCTCCAGCAGAAAATCCTGCTGTTTTAATAACAAGAGGTATTATTCTTTCAAAATTCTATTCCTAAGATCTAGTCAACTTTGGATAATCCCCCAAACAAGATTTTAATTACAAACCAGAGAAGCTATGTCTTTGGTCGAAAGGTTCTACAAACCTTTACATTTACAAAGCTATCATTGGTCCATGCAGGGAATATTGTTTCCCTATCTGGGCTGATACATCCACTACTAGTCTCTTCCTATTGAACGGGATCCCAAAAAAGAATTTCTAATCTAATAAGTTCCACACCGTCAACTAAACTCTAACCCCTGTCCCATCACCGCAATGTGGCATCTCTAAGCCTATTTTATAAATGCTTTAATGGAATGTGCTCTGATGAACTCGTTGCACTTGTGCCTGCTCGATGTACATACATCTGACAATGTAACCCGATGGGAACTGGGCGATAAATCCCACCTCTTTGATGTAGAGGGTTTTAGATGCCAGAAAGCCTTCTACTCTGATAGTTTCCTTCTCCAGACTGCTAGACTTTGGAATCCCCCCCTCCCTATTACACGCTTCCTTGACAGTATTGATATGTAGAAGTTTAAATGTAATGTAAACCAACATTCCGTTCATTTTCTCTAAACATGGTCCCAAATAGTAGCCCCCTTTTGTCCACCAAGCAGTGACCTGCCTTGGTAGAGGTGAGCATGACTTAAAAAACATTTCTCCTTCACGAGAAATAAAAATTGTATATTATTAAATGCTTTCTGGCAGATAACACAAGATCAAACCTAGATTTTTTTCAAAGCATTAACGGATTTAAACGCGAGAGTAAAAACTTTTAATAGTTTTGGTAAAGAAGAAAATTCTCTTATGTCTAACAGAAACAATATCTGAAATAATTGCCAGATTAGACAATTCTTGACTATCGGGATTAAGTCAGTTCAAATTACTGGTAGGCCATTGTATAACTTCACCAGATAACACCAACTGTTAGATATTAGCAGGCAACACCGGAAAGAAAAACACATGCAAATGGATTCCATGTGAAGAATGCAGAACTTTCCACCACTGTCTAATGGAATGCATAATTTGATCCAGAAATATGTGAGAGGATATCGGTCAAAGGATTTAAACAACAGACAATAGGAAATGTTAAACATTTCAATAGAAAATCTTGCTTTTGGAATGTGTGTTGGCACATATCCAACAGCAACGCTGATACAGACTCGAGCAATAATATCGATAACCACTCAATCAGGAACGCTAATGCCAACTCAAACAACAACCTCGACACTGATTCAACCAATAATGCCAATATAAAATCAAACAATAATATTGACACAGACTAAAAACGACCTATGAAGTCACTGACAAATGATTCAAGTGTTGTCTTTATATCATTCCTCGGCAGGTACATTCTCAAATCTCAAGGGATGTCCAGTTGGAAGAGCATGTATACACCGTTCTCGAATGCTTACGCGCATACCTGTCACAAACTGTCTCTCAATGATTCTAAGGCAATAGAGAGTGAGATAAATTCATAGTCTTGCATAAGTTTTGTTCATTCGTTGTAGGGATGAGGATGAACTGCAATTTGCAAATAGCAAATTCTGGAGGTGACAGATTCAAATCAAATGTAAGCAAACCCCTCATTGGCTGATTGGTCACCCACTGTCTTTGTTTAGACCAATCAGATTGGTCGAGATTTTAACTGCCGAGTGATGGGCTGGGTGGGTTTTTGAATGCCTTTCCTTCTTAGTTCCAGTTACAGCAGCCATGGAAGAAACATGGAACTCAACTCTCTTTGGATATGAGGCATTTGGCACCTCTACCCTTCATCTCGCTGAGACTTTATTTTTAAGATTACACTAAGTTATTATTATATATGTTTCACAGAGACATTTGAGGATCAGAATTATTGACCTGTCTTTAATGACAATTCCTTCCAATGAACATGGTTTATGAACTTCTCTGATGTCGACTCTAGTCAAGAATTGAATCTATTATCAGAAGGCATCATGTTAACCCTTCAAACAACTGTTATTAATCCGATCTTCGAACAGTGCTGAGCCTGAATTCCAGTTCTTGCTGAAGATAAAAGCACTTTTACCTTTTGAGGTGTGACCAGCTCTACTCAGAGACAAAATAGAAATTTCCTTTTATTTTTGCAACAAAGAACAAATAAAATTTGTGACAAATTTTAGAGGTATGCTTTGTTGTAATTGTTGTTAATTTTTTGCCATTTTTGTCTTGAAGCTAAAATAGGTGAAAAGATAATTCTTACAACCTAAAAACATATTTTTTAAAAATAAATAAAATTTTCAAATACAACATTGTTGATTTACTACTGTTTAAATTAATTCAAATTCATCATTTACTAGTTAAAAATATTTCGATTAGAAAATAAACCAGAGTTATCGTTCTTTCTTAGCTGGTCTTTCTGAAAATTGTAACCTTTTCTGTTCACCCGAGCAACGCCGGGTACCCCCGCTAGTTTATTATATAAATCTCAACTGTCTGTTTGCGTCTGTGTGCATATGTCTGCTAAAAACTTTTAACAGAGATATCAAACAATGACAAAATCAGTATCATTGGAAAGATCGGTCTCTCACTTGACATATATACAAAAACTGGGCAAAAACATTCATTCTTTGACCATCAAATGGGCCGTTTTTGCAAGGACTAGCCTTATTTCGAATGCCGCCAATTTTGTTTATTGCGGTGGATGCGGCGACTAAACCGTTCGTTTTTTTTTCACTTTTCTTTCGTCTTAGTGTTACAGGTTCGAGCCTGCCTTCTTATTACTTTTTCTTTGCGCTCGCATGGGTACTCGTTGCTAGTTTCATATTTTTTAGGAGGTTGGTTAACTTTTTTATTCCAAGTATTATTATGTACATCTATATCAAAAACACTTGTAAACGTTTTTTTGTAATTTTAAAATTTTTTATTTCCATACTTTGTGGACCAGGCGCATACGCAGACCCCACAATTTTAATGAATCATCATTATGCCAGATCAAACATATCCATTCCTGTGTCTCGATACATCTTCTATCATTATATGTGATCAGTTTTCTATAATAGTCAACCATATAGGAGCCTATTCGTGACCAGACACACACACAGACATTCAGCTTTATATTATAGATATATATATATAATAAACAGATTCTAAACTATAAGTTACTTCTCTTGTTGCATTCTAAAATAATGGTGGATCAATGAATCGTGAAAGTAAATATTTTATGTAATGTAATAATAACTGCCACATAGATCGGGGATGTCCAAAAGCGCAAAAATTTGGCTCACCGTTTGAATGGCGTTATACCAAATTCTCTAAACAAGCTTTTCACCGCTTTTCGGACAACAGTCTGCAATCATAAAAATGGATATACACAATATATTTGTATTCTTTTTTTTAATGATTTTTTTATTTTACAAAAGATAAAAGTACAAGCAATAAATAAGAAATTAAAATTTTTTTAAATATTTTTTTCAATGAACTAAAAAAATTGTTTTACAAGTAAATCCTTTTTTTCAATGACTTTTTTAAAAGATATTTTTTCAATGAACTAAAAAAATTGTTTTACAAGTAAATCCTTTTTTTCAATGACTTTTTTAAAAGATATTTTTTCAATGAACTAAAAAAATTGTTTTACAAATAAATCCTTTTTTCAATGACTTTTTTAAAAGATATTTTTTCAATGAACTAAAAAAATTGTTTAACAAATAAATCCTTTTTTTTTAAAAGATATTTTTTCAATGAACTAAAAAAATTGTTTTACAAATAAATCCTTTTTTCAATGACTTTTTTAAAAGATATTTTTTCAATGAACTAAAAAAATTGTTTTACAAATAAATCCTTTTTTCAATGACTTTTTTAAAAGATATTTTTTCAATGAACTAAAAACGATATATTCAATTATTGTTTTCAACAAATATCTATTTTTTTTTTTTTTTACATGGAGGTCACCACTTATCAAGGCTCAGAAGCCACTTGGGAATAAGGGTTATTGCGTTTACAGTAATCAATGGGATAGTATCGTAGTAATAATAATATCGTATTGGAGATTTGATAAAATGTCATTACTTAAGGGGGCGGTTTATCAGGTATTTGTTTATGTTGGACTTGAAGACATCCAAGTTGAAGTCGGGAGGGAAACAGGTAAGCGGCAGAAAGTTCCACAGGCGTGCAGTTCTAAGAAAGAAGCTTTGTTCATGGAATCTACGTTTTGATTTAGGCACAGATAAAGAGTGGGGAAAATTATTGACAGTGGTTTCAGCTAATCGGGTGTTTTCCGTGAAAGATTGGCGAGGGAGGACCAGAGAATGGAGCTCAGACGAGCACTTGACATGGAAATAACGATAAAACAAAGACAGGCTCACAACGTCTCTTCTGTGGGAGACAAGTTGCCGGAAAGAGAAAAGGGCATCTCCCACCAAGCCACAAAGTCTATTTTGTACTCTGTCAAGGCAGGATAGGCTGTTTTTAGCAGCTCCTGACCAGATGTGGCAGCAATACTCCATCCTTGGACATACTTGGCTTTTATAAAGATATCTAAAGACATCCTTTTGTTAAGCAGAACAAATTTGAGGGAAAATCTTTTCTAGAAAAGTCATTTTTTCTATACACCGGTCGGGCGGTGTGACTGTGCTTGTTATTTTTGCGCTTTTTTGAAACCCCCCGATCTATGGGGTTGGGGTACTAAAATACAAATCTGCCATAATAAAATGCACTCATTTTGACATGACAATTAAGTAGACAATATTGCTTTTTAGTTAAAACTGACAGCGTTCATCAAGTTCCGTTCATGTTTGTTACATCAGCGGTACTACTACAGTTTATCGCCAAAAATGTAGACGCCATTTTTTCAGACACCTGTCGTTAGAAGCAGAGGGAGAAATCAGTATTTTTAACTATGACCCAAACATGAAATACATAACAAAAAAATTAAACTAGATATTAATTACTTCCAGAAAGAACTATTAACGATGTGCCCCAACATAGTATAAACCCCCCCATGTTAAGAATGGCTTTCCAAATACCCCCCCCCAACCTCGAAAACCGTTCTTAACATGGGGAGGTTGGGGATGTTTTATACTATGCTGGGGCATGTAGTACTTAGTTCTGTCCAGAAGTAAACATTATCTAGTTTAATTTTTTTGTTATTTATTTCATGCTTTTGTATCACTATGCACAGATTCGAAAAAGTTGTCAAAAAAACAAATATATAACAAATAAGTGTTATCAAAGGCAAGATAAGTAACTTTTCTACCTAACTGGATAATTGTTTTGTGTTTTTATTTAATATAACGTGTTTATTCAGCTCGAAAAATAGTGTTTACCAATATATTTGAAAATTTAAAATGGCGCCAAACTCTCTCTTGAACACGGTAAGTTTGGGAAAATGAGTTAAAAATACGAAACTATACAAAATACTGTTAGAAACCCACCAAATATGTCAGCCCATGTCACAGTAACATTAAGCAAGTTTCTAACAGTTTTTTGTATAGTACTTTTTATTTTTAACTCAATTTCCCAAATTTAGCGCGTTCAAGAGAGAGTTAGGCATCATCTTAAATTTTCGGTAAATATGAAGAATTACTCTACTCTCGAAAATTCTTTAAAATTACCACTCTTAACTGTTTTCGGGGTCACTGAAAACGAAAATAACATTTAAAATTACGGTAAACGAGTAGTTTCCAAGATATGAAGAAATGTTAGTTTAAAAAAGTGGAGGATCACTTTTCTATAATTTAACGTAAAATGAGTACCCACTTTGTGGCCACTATTATTTTTTTTGGGGGGGGGGGCTTTTCTTCCACTCTCGGAAAATCCTTTAAAATTACCATACACGTCTAAAATTCCAGGAAACAATTCAATCTTTTTTTTTTGAGGGAGGGGAGGGAGGACTGCCGATTTGTTTTTCGTTCTTTCTTTGGAGGGGGATATTCAATTATAGAACTTGTATAGTTTTTTAACAGGTGCTTATGCAGTTTAATTAACCGTTTTAATGTAAGTAACGCGCCGACATTAACCGAGCAGAAGAACAAAAAGAAAAGAAAAAAAAGGTGGCCATAAAGTGAGTGCATTTTTTCATATCTTGGAAACTACTTTTTTTTTTTTTTGCTTTTTTACATGGAGATCACCACTTATCAAGGCCCAGAGGCCACTCAGGGATAAGGGTTATTGCGTGTACAGTAATCAATGATATAGTATTGTAGTAACCATTAGTATTGGAGATTTGATAGAATGTCTTACTTAAGGGAGCGGTTTGTCAGGAATTTGTTTATGTTGGACTTGAAGACATCCAAGTCGTAGTCACATGGGGAACAGGCAAACGGAGGAGAGTTCAACAGTCGTGCACTTCTGAGTTGGATTTCGGCACAGATAAAGAGTGGGGAAAATTATTAACAGTAGTTTCAGCCAGACGGGTGTTTCTCGTGAAAGATTGGCAGGGGGGGGGGGCAAGAGATTAGAGCTCAGACGAGCACTTGCCATGGAAATAACGATAAAACAAAGACAGGCTCGCAACGTCTCTTCTGTGGGAGAGAGGCTGCAGGGAAGAGAAAAGGGCATCCCCCACTAAGCTACGAAGTCTATTTTGTACTCTGTCAAGGCAGGATAGGCTGTTTTTAGCAGCTCCTGCCCAGATGTGGCAGCAATACTCCATCCTTGGACATACTTGGCTTTTATACAGATAGAGAATTGCATCAGTAGTGAGATATCTTCTGGAGCGGTAGAAGGATGCCACCATTTTCCTCGCATCCTTGGCAACAGACCTGATGTACGTGTTCCATTTCAGATCAGGACTAAAGGTCAAACCCAGAAGCTTGTCAAAACATGGAGCCTCCCTAAGACGAGAGCCATCCATTTCAATTGATGCCAGATAGGAATCAGAGCGTTGATGATGTAAAGATAGAAGCTTGGTTTTGGACGCATTAAAAGTGACCAGCCACCTCTTCCCCACTGTACCACGCGCTCAAGATCAGAGGAGAGGGAGTTGAGAGAACTTTGTCATTTATGGCCGTTGATGTGTTGCCATAGATGGTCATGTCATCAGCATAGATGTCAATGAATGATTTAAGTATGTGTTTTCGGAGATCATTGATGTAGATCAGGAAGAGAGTTGGGCCCAGGATGGACTCCTGAGGGACTCCAGCATTAATACTGTGGGCCTCTGATTTCTGTCCATCAACCACTACTCTTATGAACCTATCAGAGAGAAATGATTTAATGATCGAGAAAACATTTCCAGTGATACTGTAGCTGGAAATCTTATGAAGTAGGCCCTTATGCCATACCTTATCGAAGACCTTTGATATGTCCAGAGCAATTGCCCTGGAAAGGAAGCCTTTGTCAAGAGATTCACTAATCTTGTGAGATATAACTGTTAGCACATCTGCTGTAGATCTTGCGGAGTGGAAACCATATTGCATGTCACTAAGAAGGTTGTTTCTGCTGAGGTGATTGACTACTTCTTTATTTAATATGGATTCCAGCAACTTACTCATGACACACAGGAGACTTATTAGTCTGTACTGAGAGGGAGATGACTTTTCACCTGAATTCTTAAATACAGGGCATACTGATGAGGTTTTCCGGGGTGTTGGAAAGTATTTCTCCTTAAGGCAACGTTTAAACAGTTTTGTAAGTATGAAGGCAAGTTCTGGTTGGAGTTTTTTCAGCACTATAATTGGAATGCCGTCAGGGCCAGTTGCTTTACTGGAATCAAAGTTCTTGATTAGATTGGCGACCTCACGCACAGATATTTTTGTATGTTGCATAGCGTGTTGTCTGTTATAGGAGGAAATACAGTGAGTTCATGGCCTTCGTCACATAGGGTAGAATTAGCTGCAAAGTTCTGGGCAAATAGTCTGGCCTTGTCTGATGCTGACGAGATGATCTAAGGTCCATTGATGATGGTTGAGATAGAACACATGCTTCTGTTCAGGATCCTGTTTGCTATTTGCCAAAACTGGTGGGAACCAAGCCGCTGATCAGCTTCTTTGGATTTAACGGACTGAGCATATAGCTTATATATGCATTTTTTATTACTCTTTTACAGTGGTTGCTGGCAGTCCTGAAAGCAGCTTTAGTCTCAGTACATCTATTACGTTGGTAGCTATGGAAAAAGTGATTTCTGTGCGCGATGGCAGCAGCACATTCTGGGGGAGAACCATGGCTGGCTGTTAGGTTTTTGTTGGAATTTTTTGGATGGTATGAATCGGTCTATGCCTACAATTAACCATTCGGTCAGGTCTGATACTATAGAGGACACATCCTTTTTAAACATGGAATGCAGAGGTAGATCAGATATGAATGTACGGAAACTATCCCAGTCAGCCATAGAGTATTGATATACAATACGGTGGAGAGATACATCTGCAGACTTATTACATTTCATTTTTATCTCTACTGCTACAACGGAGTGGTCGGAGGATCCCAGAGGAGAAAGAACGGAACATGAACATAGCTCAGGGGAAGTTGTGAGGAAAAGGTCTAGAAGGCTTGCATACTGACTGGTAGTATCAGGCACACGGGTGGGTTCGTGAACGATCTGGGTGAGGCCATAGGCAGT
Source organism: Euprymna scolopes (assembly GCF_053919585.1). Lineage (NCBI taxonomy): Eukaryota > Metazoa > Mollusca > Cephalopoda > Sepiida > Sepiolidae > Euprymna > Euprymna scolopes. The sequence goes on along the minus strand of NC_136505.1, from coordinate 14,681,041 downwards.
GGCAAAATCATGACAGAACCTCCCCTCGTCATCAGTCTTATTTGAGTGGGTCAGCCATTCCGCATTATGGACATTGAAGTCACCGCAAATGTGAATGTTAGGATGCGGTCAATTTTCTCAGATATGCTCTTAGAGATAGTAACCCCACTGTTGTGGGGGCGATAGAGGGCAAATATAAATGCAGTGGTGTAAGCTAGTGCAACCCGGAAGCACATATAAGGTAAATTAGGGTCTTCTTTGGAGATATCCCTACCACATGGAAAGCCATCTTTAATGTAGGCACATATTCCATTGTTTCCTGGAATTTTAAACGTTAGTGGTAATTTTAAAGGAATTTTTTAGGGTGGAGTAATTTTTCATATTTACCAAATTTTCCAATACATCGGTACACACTGTATTTTTTCGAGCTGAATAAACATGTTACATTAAATAAAAACACTAAAAAGTATACAGTAAGGTAGAAAAGTAACTTATCTTGCCTTTGATAACATTTATTTGTTATATATTTGTTTGGTAAATATCCAGATACGCTACTACAAAACGCCGACCACTCTAATTTGTTTTTTTATAGGTAATTGAGGTCGCTGACAACGAATCTGATAGTCAAACTTGGGGCAAATTTACCGTTTGCATAGTATTAACCCCTGAACCCACGAACTACTGTCCACCATTTTGCAGCTTCCGTTTATGCTACGCGCATGCACGCTGTAGCATAAACGACGGCTTCACCAAGCAAACTACGTTGGGGGTGAGGGGATTTTTTTTTTTTCCAGGACATAGAATTTTCTAATTTTCAAAAATACATTATAGCACTTTTTGGGTGGAAAATTTAAAATTAGCTGAAAAAGAAATAAAACAAGAAAAGGAAAGCACTCCAAGTTGGAGTAGGAGGGGGGGTGTTAATTTATCTGTTTTTTTTTGTTTTTTTTACCTGGAACATAGAATTTTCAAAAAGTAACGCACCGACATACCAATTAGAACACCATTTAACATTTTCCGAAGATTTTACTGTGTACATTGGGGGCATGAGCGGGGGGGGGGATGTGATGTTGGGGCGCGCGCGCCCCAACATCACATCCCCCCCCCCCGCTCATGCCCCCAATGTACACAGTAAAATCTTCGGAAAATGTTAAATGGTGTTCTAATTGGTATGTCGGTGCGTTGAAAAATGTTTAACTAAACTGCAAAAGCACCTATTAAGCCACATAAGTTCTGTAATTGAATCCCCCTCCCGCAAAAAAGAATGAAAAACAAAGATGTTTGGTGCTTATGTTTTTGTAAACCACATTAAAAACTACGCGAGACAAAAAAAAAAAAAAAGTCCAATTTGTTGTACTTTTCTTTAACTGTAAGTCATTAAAAAAATGTCAGTCCGTAAGTTTTTGGTACGCCATGTGAGAAGGCAGTTTGCTAGGTGAAGCAAGCCGTCGTTCATGCTGCAGCGCACGCGCGTAGCGTAAACGGAAGCTGCAAAATGGTGGAAAGTTATTCGTGGGTTCGGGGGTTAATACCATGCAAACGGTAAATTTGCCCCAAGTTTGACTATCAAATTCGTTGTCAGCGACCTCAATTACCTATAAAAAAGCAAATTAGAGTGGTCGGTGTTCTGTAGTAGCGTATCTGGATATTTACCATTTGTTTTGTTTTTTGTTTGTTTTTTTGACAACTTTTTCGAATCTATGTGTATAGTAATAAAAACCGGTGATATCTCCTTCCGATTCTGACGACAGGTGTCCGAAAAAAATGGCGTCTTCATTTTCGGCGATAAACTACAGTCGTCGTGACGTATCACATCAGTTGATTATTCTGCTTGACGTTGAATACCCTGGAAAAGCCATTTTTTAATGTTTACCAGTTTAAAAATATTTTGTTATTCTGGGAAACAGGCAAGTTCGTGTGCATATTTTAAAACTGGTAAACATTAATTAGAAGTGACATTAAGCATTGCTCGGTGGCCGTATTGTTTTTTTTTTTTTTTTTTTTCCAAGTTCCATAATTTTTAGTAAGACACCATGAAAAAGTATTTGAAAAGCGGAAGTTGATTTAGCGCCACCCGTGGTTTTTTTGTTTACAACAAGGGCAGATAACTCTATGACCGGAAGTTGAGAAGAAAACAAAGAAACATCTCACAATTCTAGTCAACGTTAGAGGAACGCACGTTCCATTTCGAAGCAGAACATTATCAGACCGGAAAAAAAGAGAAGAAAAATATGGCTACTAGCGGTTCTGTACCTCAACCTCAACAGGGACCCCCTCAGCAGCCTCAAGGCCAGGTCGGACCTCCTCAGGGAGACATCGATCCAGTATCCAAGTTTCGAATGATGCTCCCTCGTCTTCGGGAGTCTCTCATCACCCTCATCAAAGTATCTGCCCAGGCCTTTCGGCAGAATGCTAACGTCGACATTGGAAGCAAGGTGTCCGGTGAAAATAGTATGATGATGCAGGCGAGATTCGAGAGGAACCTGGAAGAATTGTTCGCCCTCTGCGACCAGATGGAAGTGAACTTACGACTCGCCTTGGAGACGGGATCCCAGGTCCTCGACGGCGCCAGATTCACCCCCATCCCCATGATCACCAACAAAACGGACAGTCATGACGGCCAAAGTCAATCTTACCTTCAATACCAAGCGACGGTTCGAGCCCAGATCGCTACTGCCAAAGAAATACATGATATCCTCAAAAGACCTGAGAAATCTTGATTTAAAAAAAGAAATATATATTATTTGTAAATTATTATTTATCTTCAAATTGTGCAAAAGAAAATGGGGGGGGGGTGAAAAGTACTGAAAAACGAATTGACAATTTTTTGTTTAACTACTGAACTAAAAATTGTCACCTAAAATGTTATATTGGGCCAATCCGGACTTTTGAAAAATATTCCAAGAAACCATCCAGCAATTTCGAAAACAATTTTTTTTTTTTTTTAAGTAAAAATATCACTTTTTGAAAATAATTTTGTTTCCTATTCGCATATCAAGGAATTTACATTTTTTTTTTTCAATTATTTACTGATAAACGTTTCTATTGGCGACATCATTTTTCTTTATTTTTTGTTTTTTTTTTGTGATTTTGCAGTATATTCAACAACATGAAAAAGTGGTAAAGAAACAAAGATGTTTGTTAAAATAGTCGCGAATCGATTTTTTTTATGTTGATTTAAGCAAAACCAACAGTACTTGTCCCGTCGAAAGTAGTAATATATTAAAAAATTATGAAAATTTACCTAGTAAAAAATTATAGTTAAAAGTATTTTTTACGGAAAATTGGGAAATGGCATTTTCCCTAGATGTAAGCACCTGGAAGATTGCGAATAAAAGGATATACTTATCTCCCTTTTCGCGACTGTTGGCTGACGTTTTGTTTTAGCCGATAGCGATTTTTTTTCCTTTTTTTTACTAAAATACAATTGCAGTTTTACTCGATTAATTTTCGTAATTTTTGGATATATTACTATTTTCGACATAGCAAGTAAGTTCTGTTGTCTTTGCTTAAAACCACATACTTAAAAAATCGATCTGTCGACATTATCTTAATAAGCACCGAAACAAATACATAACAAATGTTGTTCTAACTTACCAACTGTGCACTCACTGCCCACTGCAGCCACTGACTGCACAGTGCACTGCACTGCACTACTTGTTTCGAATTAAATAGACGCTTTAAAATATGTTCAACCACACAAAACTTAAGTTACTCTTCTACTTTCCTGGTTATCTTGCTTTTGGTAACATTTCTTTATCTATTTGAATTTTGACCACGTGTTCGTTTTGTTGTATTTACTGTGAAATCTTGTTTTTGTTTTTTGTTTTTTAAATTTAGGTTGAATTCTGAACAAGCACTGCATTTAAAAAGGAATCACAGTTAGGAAATTAGTCAAAAACAATTTGTGACGGATTTACGTTAAAAAAAATTATAAGAATTGAAAATTTCATGATTATTAATTGTGAATGAATAAGGTGTCCGCGGGCCGGTACATTTACTTCCTGTCCATCAAGATGACTGACTCTGAAATTGTGACCAACAATTACAGAACTTAAAATGTTTATAACTATGTTTTTTAACGCAAAGAGCTCACAAATTAATAAGCAAACTCAAATAATTTGTACTAAGGCGCACGTATGGAAGCGGTACTCCCCCCCCCCCCCTGTATTTTTTTTCCAGCGGATTGTTATCGAATGGAAACTAGTCTACAAGATAATCAAAATAATATATTTTTTTTTAATATTCTGGTACACTAGTGTCCATTCGATAATAATCCGCGCGGGGGGCGGGGGTTGAGACAAAAAATATGTTGGGGGGGGGGGCGGTTTCCATACGTGTGTCTGTACTAATTTTTCCCAACTGTATTTTCTTTAAAATAATTGGTGCTTATGCACTTATTGTACCATGCTGATTCTTTAAATAGTATTTGGAAGTTTTACAATAGCTTTTTTTTTTTAAGTTGTTAGGTGAAAGTACAGAAGTTACGAAACACCCTGCCCATGTTAAGAATGGCTTTCTAAAAGTTATTTTAGCATGGTACAATAAGTACTAAGTAATTGGCCCTCTAACAGTTTAGATAAACCAAAATATGAGAAAAATACTGGGATATATTTTGGGGTACACCGGCGGTAAGAATGTCATTTAATTGGCTAATGAAAATGACGTAATTATTGTAAAAGAATTTAAAAATTAAAATGAAACAATATTGAAATTGACGTATTAAATTGAAACAATATTAGAAAACTGAATATTTTTTATTAAATGCTGATTAAATACAGAATTTTTTATTAAATGTTTTTTTTGGTAAATACAGAAACAAACATAATTACAAATGATATACGAGGAAATACCCGACTCGATTTTTGCTTCTCCACCACACAAATTCCAACGAATGTAGATTGAGCATAATTATCTTGTTATAATAACATTTTTCATTTTTTTTACTTTTTTAAAATTTAATAAAAAAAAGTAATTAATCAAATAATAATTAAATTCTTTAACAATAATTTAATATAAAAAAAATTCTTTTACACTAATTATGTCAATTTCAATGTTGAAATCAAATGACATTCTTGCACGTGGTGTACCTCTAAATATGTCCCAGTACTTTTCTCATATTTTGGTTTATTTAAACTGCAAGAGGGTCAAGTAATTTATGTTGACAATAGCTTTTATCATATATACTTATAAAATCTCCAGTGCTTTTTTTTCTCTTATGAAAAAAATGTTCAAAATGAGTGCAATGCTTCTTTCATATGAACGCATATTCTTCCCGAGGAATATGATTGCATAGTCAAAAAAAAACATGTTACCAAAGGCAAGATAAGTTGATCTTCGGCATATATGCAGTTTAGGTTGTAAAAATAACCTAACCTTTGCATGAGACTAAAAGGGACAGCTTTTTAGATTAGTTACATTATATATCAACATGTGGTTAAAATTTAAATGGCATTCCGGCGTATTCCTCAAGACATTTCCTGTTTTCTAGATGCTGATAGATGATTCGGCATACCCCAATAAAACATTTTCCAACAGATTATGTATTATAATATGTAATATAAGTTTTTATTATTTTATATGAAAATAAATTGAACAATGGGAGCAATTCTTACTTTTATTTAATAAATGTGGTAAAGTATTTCTTATGACTATTAACTTTTTTATGCAAAACATAGAAAAGTATTATTCTTATGCCAAACTAATAATACAAATACTATTGAATACTAATAATTTGTCTAAGAATGTGATGAATTTCTTCAGTTTAAATATATGTTGAAAGATGTTTCTTCAGGGATGCCGAATCATCTACAGTAGAATCCCAGGATAATTTGGGGGTCCTAGAATACTTTTTTTTCAGGTTATGATGTAGAATGCAATGTTTTTCCGGCCTGTGGTTGCGGTATTTGCTCTTCCTTACGGAGTTATCTGATTATATACATGTGTATTATATACTATACTGTATTTTGTTACTAATTTTTAATATGTACTGTATAAAATTTTGTTTTGGCCCAACCATACAGCGATTCCACCTTATGATCCCCTGGAACAGATTAATGCAGTATCCTGAGGTTCGACTGTATCACCATCTAGGAAACTGGAAGTAATGCAATTATGAAATGTCTCCACGAATATGCCGGAATTCCATTTAAATTGGTGAATTAAACTGCACATCTGCTTTACACTTCTACCTACCTGAATATGCTTTTTTTGTGGTTTAACTTATTTTAAAGCATTTACTTTGAAATGCAAGGGGACATTTATTCAGTAGGTTTCTACCAGTTTTATTTATTTTTATTTTAGTTATTTTATTTAATTTTTGATTTTTGAGCAGTTATCGAAACTCCATTGATAACTGCCTCTTTTGTTGTTCTAACTTTACAATCTGCACTACTTGTCTGTCAGAGTAAATAAACGTTTTAAGTTAAACCACAAAAAAAACTTATCCAGGTAAGTAGAAGTAACTTATCAGCATTCATAAATTTCCATCTGTGTTCACTTATGCTATCACGTCAACTGATATTTGGGCTCGACGATGAATGTCCTGGAAAAGTCACTTCTGATTAACGTTTATCAATTTTAAAATATGTAAACGAACTTGGCTGCTTTTTTTCACAATATTTTAAAACTGGTAAACATAAATCAAAAGTTACTTTTCCAGGGTATACATCATCAAGCCAAGTATTAGCTGATGTGATATTGTAAACTAATACAGACGCAACTTGATGAATGCCAACTTATCTTGCCTTTGGTAACATTTGTTATATATTGTAAAAAGTGGTTAATTTTAATACATCCAAAACCAAACTTATGTTTTCACCATAAACACACTGATCCCCACTTGACCCCAATCGATATGAATGGCTTTTGTCTAAAGAGGCTCCTTGTCTGACTTTTTGTTGTCTATATTACTAAATGTCCGGATTTTGTTAGTAGCAAGGGCACATTTCATATAAATATGGTGCTTATTTATAAATTCTTTTTACAAAGGAGTCACTACTTATCAAGGCCCGGGGGCCACTCAAGGATAAGGGTTAATGAGTGTATATTACACTTATTTGAAAAAAATAATAATCTTTATGATGTACATACTCGTCATGGAACGAAGATATCATATTCCAAAAATCATATAAATTGATCAGGTAGTTTTTTACAATTGTTAGCGATTAATTGTTTTTGACTTCTGGAGAGGTTGAAAAATAGTCGATTTGAGTTATCTGCCCTTGTGAGTTGTCTACATCCTAAATACATATGGTAGCTAGCAGCTCTCCCATTCAGCTCGTTGTAAAAGTTGATTTTCTTAAATAAAAAAATTTAAAAAAACTACTTCATCAATTGATATGATTTTTAGAGTATGACATCTTCGTTGCATGACAAGTACGTACATCATAAAGATTTTTCTTTTTTTTCTAAGTAAGTGTAATTCTGAATAAGCTACATATATTTGCCATTATTCTTTTGGGTACTTATGCACTTATGTTACCGTGCTGAAATGTTATTTAGAAAGCCATTCTTAACATGGGTGAGGAGAGTTCTGTACTTTCACTTAACAATTTAATAAAATAGGTAAAACTTGAATTTAACTAGAAAATACTATTAAAAAAATAGCATGGTAACATAAGCATCTTTTGTTTGAATTGATAATTGTGTTTAAGAATTAAATTTAAGTTTCCTTTCTCTGATATTAACTGATTCCAATTAAAAAAAATTTTTTAATGCTTTTAAATTTTAAATCCTATATCCATTGCATTCACGATTAAAAAAAAAAAAAAAAAAAAAAAAAAAAAACTATGGCGATTTATCTAAAAGGGTCATTTCTCCGGAATGATGTCTGTTTGCTTAATGAATATCACTACTCTCACGACCACAATAATTAACTTTTGATAAATGATGAGTGCGAAGGGTTAAACATAATGTGTTAAAAAAATTGTGGACGTTTAGGAAATTAACCCACACCTCTAAATTCCACAATTTGCACTTTTTTTTTTTTTAAGTTAATTTCATCGATTACAAAGTTAACTTTCAGATTAAAAAATTTGAAAAAAAAACAAAACATTTGACTTTTGTCGGCGGGGATCAGTTTTCAATTGTAACGTTCTAATAAATTGGACATGTACTTTGTGACCATCACCAAAAAACATATTGCAACTCTCTCACACGACCGGTGATTATTTCTATATACTATTTATAAAAAGGGGATATGATAATTTTTTTACTTTCTTTCCAACTCGATGACTTTTACAGATTTTTGAGTTGGTTGTAAATGAATATTACAGTGATGCCCTATTTTAGAGTCGGAAAAAAAAATTTCCAAAAATATTCAATTGAAACAAAATTGAATACAAAGTTTGATTGTATAAAAAAAAAAATACACGTTTTTGGGTTATAAGTAAAAACAGCATCTCCAACAGGCCTTGTCATTTTTGAAAGATGAACATGTCTGTATAGATATGGCATTATCCACAAGAACGCAACTTGTTGCCTGCAACAAGATATTTTGCTTGTGCATATTGTAACACATATTTTTCTGTAAAATTATACAAAAGGTCCATTCTTAGATAAGTAGCCATTTTTTTTTTTTTTTTTTTTTTTATATACTAGTTGGAATTCTTTTAAGCAAGGCGACGTGGATGAAATAGATGAGGGAGTGGGGGGGTGTTAAGAAAGTTCCCTTCCTAACCCCTTTTTTAGACAAGAATATCCACCGGTTACATGAGATAGTCGCAATAATTTTCGCTGTGATGGTCACAAAGTACATGTTCAATTTAGTAAAACGTTATAATTGGAAACTGACCCCTGACAATAAGTTATAAAAAATATTTCTTTTAAGTTTCTTTTAATCTGAAAGTTAAGTTTCTAATTGATGAAATTAATGTGGAAAAAAAAAAGTGTAAATTGTAAAATTTAGAAGTGGGGGTCAATTTCCTAAACATTCGCCAAAAATTGTGTATAGATGATAAAAATTTGGATTTTAATAATATTGATTTTCAAGTTGCACATGTATTTTTGTTTTTGTTTAATTTTTCTTTTAGTTCCTGTTTCTACTGACTATTCGGCTTCATGGTGAATACCCTGGAAAAGTCCCTTCTGATTACTGTTTTCCAGTTTTAAAATAAGAAAACAAACTTTGCTGTTTTTCAGAATGGTTTTATCTTTTAATAAAATATGCTATTATAAAAATATGAAGATTTAGAACAGAAAACAACAAACAAAAAAGGGGGGGGGGTCAAAAATTCAACTATATAAAAAATAAATGTTACTAAAGGTCAGATAAATTACTGTTGTATCTTCTTGGATAAATTGGGTTTCAATGTATTTTAAAGCTTTTATTCGGTTCAGAAAACAAGTAGTGCCAAGTTGGTAAGTGAAACCGACAACAGCATGGACTGTCTTTGGAGTGTCAGTAATGGCTCAAAATTCGAAAAAAAACAACCCCAAAATACTCATAGAAATCCACCTAATAATTGTCATCGTGACATTCATTGAGTGAATTTCTATCAGTATTTTGTTTTGTTTTTATGACTTAAAGTGATTATCGAGACTTCCTAGCTGAATGTTGGATGTCAGCCATTTTGTCATTTTAACTTACCAACTCAGCACTACTTGTGTTTGAAATTAAATAGACACTTTAAAATAAGTTAAAACATTAACTTAACCAGGTAGAAAGAAGAGTAACATCTTACCTTTGGTAACATTTATTTGTTTTATTTTTGAATTGTTGGCTCTTACAAGAAAAAGTGGTCAAAAAATAAATATATGACAAATAAATGTTACCAAAGGCAAGATAAGTTACTCTTCTATCTAATCTGGATAAGCTTTTTGTATTTTAACTCATTTTAAAGTGTTTATTTACATTGAAACACAACTAGTGTTGAGTCTTATATTAGAACAAGAAAAAATGAGTGACATTTATTGGATGGGTTTCTTTTTTTTTTTTTTTTTTACTTGGGAGTCACCACTTATCAAGGTCTGAAAGCCACTCAAGAGTAAGGGCTGATGAATGTAAGGTGGTAGTGTTGTAATCGTTAATGGTGTAAATTGGGTAGAATTTGATTATTTATGGGGATGTCTCAACAAGAACTTGTTTACATTGGATTTGAAGGTTACCATGTTGTATTCAACTGGGAAGTAGGCCAGCAGAACTGTGTTCCACAGGAAGGCAGTTCTGCGAAAGAAGCTTTTTTCATGGAATCTGTGTTTAGATTTAGGCACAGAGTGGAGGAAAATCTTATATAGTGGTTGTAGATAGTCGAGTGTTCCTTATGAAAGTTTTGCAAGGGGGGAACCATAGATAGGAGCTCAGCCGAGCACTTGCCATTAAAATAACCATAGTATTTTATATGTTCATGAACAATTTGTACATACTAAGAATTAAGATCGAAATTATAATTACCTCCCTTATTTTTTATAAACAAATAATTCATCAGCCCATTTTGAAGTTGCCAAGAAATCTCGTGTGAAAAGCCTTTGATATATACAATGAACATATTTGAAGAAAGCTTTATATAATGCGTACAAAAACGTCTCTCTTTCTTTTATTTATATATATATATATATATATATATATATATATATATATAAATTTGCAAACAACATATATCTATGAAAGTGTATGGGTGGGTGAGGACATTTCTCAACCTCTATACTCAATGAATTTTTGGTCTAAAGACATTAAATTTGGTATATAGGATATTCAGACATGTGGAAAACTTTTTAATAGGTTTTCATCCAGAGAAAAGGGCTGCTAAAGAGTCAAAATTAGTACATGGAGGCTGTCGGATTTTTATCTGTTTGTCAACTGTTTATGACTGCACATGCAGGGTTGAGAAACATGACAGCTTCTTTATGTTAAGAATAAGATTGTTTTAAAACGCTTTGTAAATGCGTGTCAAGCTGGTGTAATGGTTATCGTACTTCACTTCATGTCTTTAGGTTTTGGTTTTGCTCTCAGCTCTAGTATTTTTTTTTTATTTACAAGAAGTGAACTGTTTAGAAAAAAACCCCATAATACTCGCAAGCCATGCCTCAGTTTTTGTATTAATTAAAATATAATATTTATGCATATTTTATGACCGGGCAATACCAGACGGCCTACTAGTACACACACACACACACACATAGATAGGGAGAAAGAGAGAGAGACATATAATAAAGTGATAAAAATAATCTTTATACAATAACCTATCAAGATACAGAAAGCTCTATATAGATAAGTGGAGTAAATATACAAGACCATTGATGACAGTTGAACATTAAATGAAAACTTTATTTGATCATCAAATCAAAAAGGAGAAAACATGTAAAATATAAAGAAAACGCTTTAGTTGATCTCAAAATTGATTTGGGTTCTATTGTAGATTGCGGTAAGAAATTTAATCCTGTTAAGACTCAACTATTGTCCTTTTATCGCAGGTGTGTCCCTTGTCTTCCTGAGATTCTTATGGATGGTTCTGCTCTCAATGAGAAATCAACTCTAAAACTTGGCCTTTTTTTTTCTCATCAAATCTTTCTTGGAGTTCATCTATTAAATCCATTGCTCTTTCTGCTTCTCGTATAATCAGTTCTCTCTATCGCAATAAACACTTTCTCACATCTGAGGCCATTCTTTATCTCTACAAATCTATTATCAAATCATGTATGGAATACTGTTGTCATGTTTGGGCTTGTGAATCTCTGTCCCATTTGAAGGTTCTTGATAAAGTGCAGAAACGTATCTGTAATTTGATTGGCTGCACTCTTTCTTCTTCACAGTAAACTCTTTCTCACAGACGTGATGTTGCTAGTCTCAGTCTTTTCTACAAATAATATTATGGCATGTGTTCCTCAAAATTGTCTAATCTATTTCCTGCTTCCTTTGTTTCAGTTTGTTCAACTTGTTCGTCTAGAGGACTCCACCAATTCATTGTTTTAATACTTCATTGTAATACAGCTTTTTTTTTTTTCAATTTTCACCCCAAACAAGGCACAGTGTCACTTTGAAGCAGGGGGCTACTATCAAGGACTTAATTAGCAGGAGCATTATGAAGGGAGATGAGTAAAAAGATGTTTGTTCACATTACACTTGAACTTCTGCATATCAGTACAGTTGGGAAAGCAGAATCCCGGAAGGGAGTTCCAAAGACCTGCAGTTCTGGGGAAGAAACTATTGGAGTAAGAGGCTTTCTTGCACCTAGGGATCTCTACTGTAAAGGGATGAGACTTAGTAGCTTGTCGGAGGTAGTTACGTCGAGGAGGTACAAGTGTTTGCAGTTTGTTAGAGCATTCACCATTAAAGTATTTGTAGAACAGGCAGAGGGATGCAACATCTCATCGATGAGACAGAGGCTGAAGCCTAGATGACAGTTCAGGACCTATCAGGTTGGCGACTCTCTTTTGAGCCCTGTCCAGGAGCGAGAGACAAGCAGCAGATGCACCAGCCCAGATGTGACAACAATACTCCATACATGGGCGAATGGTGGCCTTATAGAGGTACAGAATACTGTCAGGCGTAAGTAGTTTTCTAGCACGGTAGAGGAAGCTAACCTTCCTTGCAGCAGCCTTGACAATGCTCTCAATGTATCTATTCCAGTTCATATTCCCTATAAACGTTAGGCCAAGGAGTTTAAAAGAAGTACTTTCAGGAAAAAAAAAAAGTGGTTAAAAAAATCAAATATATATCGAGAAGACCTAGAAAACTGGATCAAATGTCACTTTGCTAACAGCGCGTCAACACATGTACACACCAAAAATTGCAGGTTGTAGGAGAGTAGTCTCAGGAAACAGGAAGGCAATAGTAGTTGCATGGAAGTAGTTTATGGTTCACATAGAATAGTTTGTGGTTCACATAAGTAGTCTGAAAAAGGTTGCCCTGAAAATGGCTGTGAACTACTATTACTGCCGCTACTGAGACCTTGAGGCTGCTTGGCTTGTCGACTGGGCAAAGTCGCATTCGAGTGGTTCCTCCTCTCTAGTTGCATTCGGAAATTTTTGGCCCTGAAACACTGTATTCATGAAAAAGTATTGTTACAGCAGGCGAAAAAAAAAAAAACCCAGAAAATAAATAGGATTAATTCCTTACCGAATCCAGCACAGTGAAAAGAGTTTCAAATATAAATTGATTTTGTTTAAGTTCGATTCGGTTTGGAATCAAAAGTTTATTGTTATTACTTATTTAAAAAAAATCAAATTTTATGGTTTGTTTTTTGTTTGCAGATAAAATGAAAAAAATTGACATAACATACACCCACGCAGGAAACGTCTACATGTGAGTTGCATGTGCTGGTCTTGTGGCTAACATTTTTGGCGCAATGCGCCATCATTGTGTGTTTTCTTTATTTGAGTGGAAAAATACCGGTGTTCTTAAACACACTGCAACACACATGCACTCAGTGCACACTTTTTTTACTTTTATTTTTAAATAAACTATAAATATAAAGATGTTATATAAATAACTAAGAATGAAAATGTATAAAAAATATTAATAACTGAAAAACACGGACGATAATGGATTCATCCGTATCCTATAAAAATCTCGCAACTTTGTATATATTGAACACATTCTTTTTGGGGGGAAAGATTAATGACACCGGTAAGGAAGACATTTTGATGCATATATAGAATTAAACTTAAAAAAAAAAAATATTTATAATGTATGTGTACTGGTCACAGAATGGAGATGTCATATTCCAAAAATCACATAAATTGATCAAGTAGTTTTTTTTAAAGAAAATCAGATTTTATGATTTTCAGCAATTAATAATAAAATAAAAGGCACAGTCTGTGATACTTTTACAGTTTAATCAAGACATTAAAAAAATGAAAATATTGAAAAAAGTTATATTGTACATACTCGTTATGGAAAGAAGTTCTCCGAAAAAAAAAAGTCTTTGGAGCGCTTATCGGCAGCTCCCGTTACTCTTGCTTCTCTTTTTTTGTCCCTCAGTCCTCATTTTTTTAATAAGTGATTTTTCTGACAAAGGGAGAAGAAAAAGCTGTATTTTCTATGTCTATCCTTGTAGTCATGTCACTAGTAAGGGTGCTGGAGGTAAACGTTTTATCTGGGCTCACGTTATCCGCCTGATAGTCAGGGACCTGAACCTTAGATTAACCATTAAGAAGGCTGTCCTATCAGCAGGTGCAAAGTACTGGGGCTGCTGTATTGCCATTTGATGAATGGATTCTGGACCATACAGTAGCTTCTGGTAGGGCCTCTCGATGCTATATTAGTGGGTAATTATTACGGCTTTACCTTATCATGTTCTACAAAAAAAAAAAAAATTCTTTGTTTCTTTTTCCCTCTTAGTTTCCCCTATCGGTCCTGCTCCAAGCAAGTCTGACGACCTAGTCCACAAATTCCAAAATTCCATCATGACAAGTTTCAAGAAAAAATACACAATTAAACCCGGTTCTCCAACTTCCAACGTAGACCCCTACTACCATGTCTCCTTCTCTAACATCAGGGGTCTACATTCTAACCTTCCAGAGGTTGAAGCCCAATTACAGGAGACTAAACCAGACCTTTTATTTTTAAGCGAAACTGGCATTGGACAGACTATTTTCTTAAATGAGTTCGTAATTAAAGGATACTCTAACTTAACTTCCAAATCTGACCCCCAAGTTCGCTATGGGCATGGAATATGTGCCTATATTAAAGATGGCTTTCCATGTGGGAGGGACATCTCCAGAGAAGATCCTAACTTACCCTATATGTGCTTCCGGGTTGCATTAGCTCACACTACTTCATTTATATTTACTCTCTATCGCCCCCACAACAGCGGAGTTACTATCTTTAAAAGTATATCTGATAAAATTGACCAAATCCCATCTGCTTATCCTTCAGCTAACATTCACGTATGTGGAGACTTCAATGTTCACAACGTCGAATGGTTGACCCACTCAAACAAGACTGATGATGAGGGGAGGTTCTGTCATGATTTCTCCATTGCTTATAACCTCACTCAGATTGTTCACGAACCCACCTGTGTGCCTGACAATGACGGCCGGTATGCAAGTCTCCTAGACCTTTTCCTCACAACTTGCCCTGAACTATGTTCAGTTTCCGTTCTGTCTCCTCTTGAATCTTTCCACTACTCAGTTGTATCAATTAAGATAAAAATGAAATGTATTAAGTCCTCAGATGTACCTCTCCATCGTACAGTATATCGATGCACTATGGCTGACTGGGATAGCTTCTGTACATTTATATCGGATCTACCTCTGCGTTCCATGTTTAAAAAGGATGTGTCCTCTATAGTATCAGACCTGACGGAATGGTTAATTGTAGGTATAGACCGTTTCATACCCTCAAAAAAGTTCCAGCAAAAACCTAACAGCCAGCCATGGTTCTCTCTAGAATGCACTGCTGCCATTGCACACAGAAATCACTTTTTCCACTGCTTCCAACGTAATAGATGTATGGAAACTAAAGCTGCTTTCAGGACTGCCAGCAACCATTGTAAGAAAGTAATAAAGAACGCAAGAGAGTTGTATGCTCAGTCCGATTAGGTGCTGTATCTCGGAATTGTTTCCAGTCGTCCTAGACTTCTTCTTGCCACTGGACTCAAGCAGTGCCGATTCAGGAGAGATGTTGGGAATTGCACAACCTTTGCCTCACAATTACACGCGCAGTTGCCCCGACAGGGGGATATCCTTTGTCTTTCGAGACTGAACGGAGGCATCGATTGATACCTACTTAAGGTAAGTCAAAGCTAGATGGACAAAAAGATTAATTTAGAGAAAATATTATAAATGAAGATCAACTTAGTGCGAGTCGGAGGTAAATGATAAAAATATATGGGGGGTAAGAGATGGAGAATAAAGGAAGAGAAGGCATCTAAAAATTATATTATGTATCTACTATTATATAAAAGTCTTTTCCCTATGGACTTGGAAACGGCTAAACCAATTTTTAAAAAATTTAACACAAAAGTACTTGATATGTCTGGGAGTGTTCTTATATAGGTTTTCTATTGGAATGCTTCGGTGACAATAAAAGTATGGGAGGGTGGAACAATTGTTGATCCTCATTCAATCCCAGACAATGTCGGGTATGCCTGCTAATAGATCTATCTGTCTACTATATATAAAAGGAACTTTGTGTGTGTGTAGTGGGTTCATTCCCTACGGACTCTGAAATAGCTGAACCGATTTTAAAAAATTTTACATAAAGGTACTTGATGTGATTTTTTTTCATTTTTGTTGATGCCAGTTAACTTGAAACTGAAGAAAACGGACAAAGAGCCCTTCGTCACCCCCCTCACTCCTGTCAGAGCAAGGAAGGTGACCACTGTATAGTAATGACGACAATAATGATGATGATGAGGCAAAGGATTCCAGCACCACCACCTGCCACACCAGGTCCAGAAATGTAAGCTTCCCACACCACAAAGACAAAAAGGGCCGCATCCCACTCTGCCTCCTGTCACTGCTTGATGACTGCTAGGATTAAAAAATAAAATTCTCAAACTCTTCCATCAGGAAAAGAAAAAAAAAATTCTTTGGACAAATCGAATTTTAAGATAAGCTAAATTTCTCTAATTCTGTTTATAAGGAGGAAATTTGAACAAACACAATTATGGAGTTGAAAATTTATAATGTATTGAGAAACTAATTGTTAATTTTTAACTGAGAGACCAAGCTGGAATATCTGAACTATTTCATGAATCCACAACAGCCCGGTGAGATTTACTTCAAATATGGGGGAAAGACGAACATATCTATCCTTTCTCCTAAAGAAGTTATTAGAAGTTGCCAATCTATAAGAAACTGTAAAATATTTCCTGCATAAACCAAGTCGGGAAAATACAGTTCTAAAGGCTTGTCGAGTTTCACACACAAAGTTCTACAAACTAAAGTTGGCAAATTTCCAAAAGGGACTCAAGCCTTTGACACTCAAAAATCTCCAGGGAGAGCTCCGAACCTTCCAATCCCAGTGTTGCTCATTCTCAAAAAATCCTCCTAAAAACAGCAATTTTCCTCCAGAAGGAATGTGTGCGAGTCCTTTCTAGTCTCACACAAAAACATGCGTTCACATTTCAAGCCACTTTTCTTGTCATATACATACGCGCACACAAACATATGCGCGCATGTCCACACACGTACATATATTCACGTTCGCCTATATACACTCACATTCACGTGTATACACACACATCTACTCACATATGTGCACACATGGGCAACGTCACTTCCTCTTTCAAAGGAAATCCACACATGCGCAAAAGACCACCGGAAACAACTATAAAAGCAAGAGCAATAAGCAGCTTTTTTTTTTTCGGACCAGCTTCCGAGCTGAACGGTCTACGGACCAACAGCGTGCCCTCACGCCACCCGCTACTATGCGTGGGACAAGAGTTAACAGGCAGTACGTACACCTTATACGCTTTCTCTCTCCATGAACTGGATTGACATTCTCACTCTTTCTCTCTATCTACAACTTGTGCCTGAGAATACCTCCGCATAGCTGACTGCTAACATGGCGCGCAGATTAACTGATGTCAACCCTCTCTCTCTTTCTCTTTCTACAAGCGGGACCGCCATTTCTCGTTCCTCTACTCCATTTCCTTTTCTTTCCACGCGCGAACAAACGATAGTGACCCGAACGTGAGATGAACACGTGTTATACCTAAAACATTCATTCTTCAACAGTAAATAAACGACACGTTTATCTTATCCATCAATTGAGTTTTTGTTTCCTTCTTTCCATTTGTTTCATTATTTTCTTTTGTAACGGGATTAGGATATATATATCCTAGTCCTCTACAAATGTTATAGTTTTAAATTACCTTTGTCTCCCTGCCCCTTTGGCTTTATCCCTTCCAAGAACCCCTTGCAGTATCAAAATGACATAGTTTATCCCCTTTGGCTGAAAGAAGCCCTTCTACCTTTACAAAACTGTATGAGAATCACAGCACATGTATTTTTTTTTATTTAACGATTTACCAGTCTCTTCTCCCTTCTCAGATATTCTTTTCAATACATCACAATTTTATTGACTAACAAAACAAAACAAAAAATCGACAGACTATTGCACCCTAAAAGATTTGACACTGAACCTACAGCTTCAAACTCGAAGAAATTATACAAGCACTGGAAACTAACTTGTGAAAACTACTTAACGACTATCAACAATGGCGAAATTGAAAACAACTGCCAGAACTTCTTCACCTTAGTTAAAAACATTTCAGCCGCTGTCTATGAGATAATGAGCAATGTCATGGACTACAGTAGCGTAATAGAGACTCTCAATGCTGCTTATATTCAACCAGCAAACGTTGTGTACAATAGACATCAATTACTGACAAATAAACAGCAACCGGCTGAAACTATTACTGCGTTCATGCAACAGTTGGAAGAATACGCAAAGTCATGCAATTTTCAAGAGCGAGAAAGAAAACAAAAAACGACATTCGAGACGCCTTTATCAGTGGCATCTCTTCCTCGTCAATTCCTCAACACTTTCTCGTGAAACCCTTCCACACACTACAAGAAACCTACACAATGGCCAGATCATTGGAACAAGCAGGAAAACATTCAGAAAACAGCAAAAACAACCATAACATAGCCACTGCCTTAATTCCTTTGGGAGATGCTCACTTAGTCTCTATAAAGGAAAATGCCCAACCTAAAAGGGTTTGCTTCTTCTGTGGAAACTCACAGCATCTGTGACTGCTATGTCCAGCACGTAACACCGAGAGTAAGAGATTTTAAAAAAAAAACGGACATAAGGTATGTCAATCTTCCTTTTCTGCTGCTGCTGCTTTATTATACGATCCTGAGTCGCTCCCGCCTAGTCTCGCTTAACTAGAGACAGAAGCAAAAGACATTACGTTCACTAAATGTAAAATAAATGAAGATATTGTGAATGCAATCTATTCTGGTAGCGTGGGAACATTTATCAATAAAAATATCGCAAATATAATGAAACTCTTCACGATTCCTAAAAAAAAAACTAAAGCTCTGGCAGACCCTAACCAACACGTCAACATTATTGGTGAAACCATTGTAGACATTGCGCTAAAAAATAAGATCCATCCTGGCATGACAGTCGAATTGATTAAGGATCTCTTTATCGACATACTTATCGGAAAAGACATCCTAAAAAAATACAAAAGAGTGACTCTAAAATTTGGCAGTCCTGAGGATGAACTCGTTATTGGAGCTATTAACAAGAATAACTCTTTTCCATCTATAAACCTCCCTCCCTTTCCTCTCTTTTCTCACCTTTCTCCACATACAACTCCTATTGCCACTAAATCACGTCATCACATGATTGCTGACAAAAATTCATAATGGGGGAAACTGCTGGGATGTTAAGAGAAGGCATAATAGTGCTCCCATTGTTTCCTTTGTGAGCTCAGGTCACAAAAAAAAAAGAATGGTTGTTGACTACAGCAATACCATAAATAGATTTACGGAACTGGATGCTTATTCTATGCCTAACATCAATAAAATGTTTGATGACAGTGTAGTATAGTATCTTTACTACACTCGACCTGAGGTCTGCCTATCACCAAATACCGATAATCACATGGATCGGAAATGCACAGCTTTTGAAGTAAGTAGTAAACTTTACTAGTGCTAGTTGTGCTTTTCAGCATCTTAACAAATGGCATTTTGCTATACTGATCAGCGATCAGTAGGAACTGTTGACCATTAAATTAAAAAAATGTTTACTGCAACATTCTGAAAAGCACAACTAACACTAGTTGTAATGTATATTTTGAAGCAATCTTTGCTGTCCACGGCATACTTGAAAAGCTATACATGGATAATGCCAGGTACTTTGTATCTAACGAACTCCATACTTTTGTTACAGAGTAGGTGTTCACTCATATTACATCAAGCCCTAGGTATCCACAACCAAACGGGTTTATAGAACGCATGGTCCAAACCGTAAAGAAAACATTTATGAAAGCCAAACAATCAAAAATGGATTATCAAATGGCCCTTCTACGCCTCAGAAAACTCCCCTTGACAGCCATCTGCCATTCCCGGCAGAAATCCTATACAATAAGAAAATAAGAACAAGACTTCCAACCTTGTTAAACATGGATACCCCCAAAAGAATATGAGATCAGAGAATGATTATAATATGAACTCGTTTATTTCCATTAGCTGACTACTATATATACAAGGAGTGATTAAAAGGGAAGTAACTCGATGTGTTCCTTATACTGTTACCATGAACAATTTTCTTACAAGTTTTTTTAGCCTGACACAGGATTTATTTTGAACTTTCACTAAACATCTACTAAATAATGCAGGACATTTTCTAAAAAAAGTGGACTTTAATTACACGTTGATGAACACTATCCTTAACTGACTTCATAATGGTCTAGGCGACCAAAAAGAGAGTATAAACTCCACTTCTGTATCCAATAATTACTGGGGGGAAAAAAAAAATCACATTTTCATAAATGTTAACTGTAGGGGAAAAGAAGTTTAAGTGAAATGAAATCTCTTTGCCCCAAACAAAATAATAATAAAAAAAGGAATAAAACAAAATGATATCTCCTTCTGATTTAAAATGCACCACATTTATTTTTTAACAAAAACAACAAGATGAATAAGCAAAGGTCCAATCGGTGAAAGTTCTTGCGAAGTCATTATGATTAGAATGCTAGATGAAAGTCCTTTGTGGAATTAATAAGATTAGAAGGTAAAAGTCTTGTGTGAAAACAATGTCCTTATTTTGAGGTTGGTGTTTTAACTGGCAAAGTTCGCCTTATTTAAAAGTCCCATGAGGAAAATAATTTGTGAGGAAAGTAATTTGTTGTTATTGATTAGAAAATGTGCGGAATGGGTGCATGTGTAAGTGTGATTTTTGAATGCCCGCATGGCGTGTATAATTATGGTTCTGACAGCGAGGATGTTATGAAAACGAGAGGCATGTTCCCGTGTGACGTTGAAGCAAGAAGAAAGGAAAAAGGAGGGAAGAAAGAATGTTTGATGCGTTTTTATACATTTTGGACCGGCTCCAAAACAAGATTGCTACTGCTGATATTTTAGTTTTTGGAAAAGCGTTAAAAAGACAATCTTCTAAATTTTCTCATTGGTCGCTTGTGTCGCGTGACATTGTCGTCAACTACATCTGCCAGAAATATGTTCATTTTACTTTTGTTGTTGTGGGGAAAAAATGTGTGGACGTATTTGAAATTATGCCGTTGCTGGAAGAACTTATTTTTGTGCAAAATGCGCGGGAAATTAAAATGAATAAACGTTCATTTATTTGCGCGCGAGCGTGTGTGTGTGTGTGTGTGTGTGTGTGTGTGTGAGTGACTGCACAGAACAGATTGATTGCTATTCGTTAGTATTGTTCTTAAGTGTTACATTTTATTTATTTATTTTTAATCTGTTTAGTCTATATTTAAATGAATAATTAAATGTCATCAATCCCCCCCTTTATAAATTGATTACCTCAACTCCTTATATACCTATTTTTTTGTGTGTATTTGTCTTTTTTAAATTAGCTTGAACCGTGGCTATTTGCACCAATATTTTTTTATGTGAAAATAGCTATTATTCAGGGAAATACTTTACGTTTCATCTTTTTATTGTTAATTAAAAATATTTTGTCTAACTCGAACGATGTAACAATTAGAATAAAAAAAATACAATTAGAAAAATATCTACAATGAAACAGTTTGAACGTATTTTTTAAACCGGAAGTTTGATCCGTACTTTATCGAATGACGTCACCACTAACCGGAAGTTATGGCTCGGAGTTGTCGTTCGGAGTTATATACCACAGCACGTGGTCGTGTTATTCCTAGTTATTCGTGTGAAATTAAATTATTTCAAAATGTTGACTTCGAAGACATTTTTCAAAAAAACAAAGAAAGGAGGAGTGACTAAGATCAACAGAGAGCATTATCTTCGTGATGACATTGCTTGCGGATCGGTTTTATGCGACAAATGTGGCCGATTTGGAACTACCCCAGTCCTACAAAAGTCCACCTCTCTTCTGACTATAGCCGGTGAAAACATTCACCATTACTTGATCCCCGACACTAATGTTGTTTTACATCAAGTAAGTCCGGTTATACCCGATCGTCGATGAGGCGATTGAAAAATTCATTTCATTTCTTCCTCTTTGTATAAACTAAAACTTTACAGGAACATTATTTTAATTTAAAACAAATAGATCTCTAATTTTTAATCGGTTTTAGTTTTATGGTTGAAATATAAATCCGCAGAACGTTTTTACTGAATTATTATAATTTTGATAGACATCAGCTATAAATTTAATTTTATAAAACAAACATGGCGACCAGTGAAAACAATAGGGACTACATTAGGTCTTAAATATCATAAAATCTATTACTCCCCGAGAATTTCAAATGTGATATTCGTTCAAAACAGACCCGAATATCTTTAAAAATCAACTTTTAAAAGATGAGTTGGTACTCAATTGCATTTGGACCAATTATTTTTATAAAGTGAAAGTAAAGTTACAAAATATGTGCATTTATTAACAAACAAAATAACAAAAAAAGCGGTAAAGAAACAAATATATAACAAATAAAAGTACTTCACGGGCGATGTGGACCCTGTGTAAACGTTTTCTTTTTTTTTTTTTTTAATGAATACTCTCTGAAGTGCGCAAAAGGTTTTCTGGGTTTGTACACATAGATTCGAATAGGTTGTCAAAAAACAAATATATAACAAATAAAAGTGATGCAAAGATAAGTGGGTCCAGCAGACGAGTCTCGTTCGGAAAAATCTGAACAGTTAGGTCACGTGACATGTGACACCGGTGCTTCTACCATTATTGACCCTTTGAATTCGTTGAACTGCTTTATGCAAACATTTGAACTTTGCTGTTAAAAAAAAATCTGTTTTCCTTTTTACGTTGATTTATCTTGCCTTTGGTTGCAATTATTTATTGTTTTTTATTTGCACTTTTTCGTTATATTTATAGTAATAAATGTTCAAAATTTGCACTTGTTCGTTAGTAATAAATGTTCAAAATTTCTTTGAATTTTTTTCTTTGAATTTAAAAAAAAAAAAAAAAAAAAAAAAAATTACGGCGAAGTTGTACAACCATCACCCCATGCGTAATTTCTATACTGATAGGTTTTTTGAAATTTTTTCACTGGATTATTATTGATTGGACACTAATTAACCAGATTATGAAAAAAAAAAAAAATTGAAAAAAAAAATCATTTTGACATTTGAAAGGGGTGCTCACTTTTTAGTTAGAACAATAATGTGAACAGACATCTCGTTGCTCAACTCCCCACAATCTCTCATTAGACACGATCCCAAGTAGCAGCCCCTTACATTCCAAGTGGCAATATGCATTGTTTGGTGTGAAGAGTGAAAAAAATCCATCCCGTTAATCCCAGGGTTCTCAACCTTGTTTGGTCCATCATGCACCTCTTTCACCATTTGTAAGAAAGTTACCCCCTCAAAAAGTGCACTGCTTTGCTATTTCAAGTAATACGACATACAAAGCTTCAGTAACGTTTTGGTTTTCTTTTTTAAAATCTGTAGAAAACATCTTCACTTTTTTAGAGCATTCCCATGGTGTTCCAAAAAAAAAGTTTTCTTATCTTTGAATTTGATGAGGATGAACATTTTGCAAATGTTGCTTCATCTTTGCTTGTTTCATAGAATCATTTGTCAAAACTTTAACATAAATAACACTGGGGACTTTTTTCTCCATCTATGATGATGGATGTAAATCCATATTCAATATATGAATGATCATATTTTCTTTTTTTTTTTTTATACACATGATTGGATCCGAATTCTGTAAATACAAACAAGAAAAAATTAAAACTATGAATGGGTTGAAAATTCACCCCCGGAGGACCCAAAATTCACACCTGGAGATGAATTTCGCCCCCATTGAGTACCTATCCATTAATCCTTATTCTTGAGTGGATTTTGGACTTGATAAGTGTTGACTTGTTAATAAAAAAATGAGATCTGCTATAAAAGCAGTTGAAACTGTCGGATTTTAACTGACTGCAACTCAACGGGTTAAACCAGAACTCGACGTAGAAGGAAAAAACAATGAAACTCTTACCTTACGTCTTTTCTTGGTCAACAGGAGTTGCAACGAATTGCCTCGTTGCTTACAATGACAGATCGTCTTTGTAACAGTAACTGTGTAATGGGTTGCTGGACTAAAACAAAAAGACCAACCAACAATATCGATGATAGGGGGTCTTTTTATACCCAATAGTCGATTCTATGCAAATGTTAAGTCTGATCCACGTGAGTGGACAAAAAAAAACACTATTATAAAAGCAGTCGACCAAGCACTTTCAAACCTTTTGCTTGAACGACTGCCACACAGAATTCCATTGCTTCACCCCTCCACATCGAGTTCCCCTAAGTAAAAATTACCACAAAACAAAAAAATATTTTGATGAATAATTCTTTAGATTTTACTCTTTTATATCTTTCTCAATTTCTATTTGCAGCTTGATATTCTCGAAGATTCTTTCGTTACAAATGTCATCATTCTTCAGACAGTCATCGAAGAGGTAAGTTGAACTTTTCTGGGAGATAGGGGGGGTGTCTACAGGCTCTACTTAGGAAGTCATTGTTACCCAATAGCAGCAGATTCCATATAGGTTCTCAGTTGAAACATAAAAATAACAGCCAAAATGAGAATAATAGTCTGAATAATCCAACTTATCAACCCTTATCTAAAAAATACTGGAATGCATATTTTTGTCATAAGGTTTTAAAAGATAATTAAGATGATGTAGGCAGCATATTCTATGGCCCTTACTTATAGGGCATAACATCACGTCTTGCAATAAATGTTCTTTGGAATTTCCCAAATGAAGTGCGTGCAGTGTTATGCCGTTCATTCATTTCCCATTGAAGTCTGTCAGATTTATTTTTGTCATAAACAAACTGTGATTGTTACTTTAAACATTGTAATAAACTAATTATGTTAATTGTACAACACAAATAACATTATTTTTAACAGAAAGTTAAGAGTTAATTTAGATTTTGAATTTTTGAGATGAGGATTATTTATTGGTATTATTTGGATGCTTTGGACTACTGTTCTCATTGAGTGTTATTTGCACAACGTTTCAGTCGATGAACTTCTTCAATGTATCCTGACGAGTGTGGTAATCTTTTTGTTGGACGTGGTAATCTTTGTGTCGGACTTGGTAATCTTCACAGAATTTTGAGTGGAACCCTTATTAAATTCACTCTAGTTTGACAAAATACACCTGATGAAAGTTTGAAATTAACATCAACTGAAACATGTAAATAACGCTCAAGACGAGAACAGTTGTCCGAAGAATCTAAATAATATGAATTTGTCATTATTTTTTTTATTTTTGTATTTGTTTTTATTTTTACTGATTGTTTAAAATTTTACTCTTAGGTAAAGCGTCATAATATTGCCGGTTATAAACGACTTCAAGAGATGATTGCACATTCAGCAAAGTACTTCTACGTCTTTAGCAACGAATTTCATCAGTAAGTTTGAATTTTAATTTTTTTCAAAATTAACTAATGATTTTTAGAAGGTTCTAGGACAGTTGCATACCAGACATTTTTGTTCTGGACAATTGCCTCATAAGACAAAGATGCTTGCATAATTTCATACCTCTTTGTAATTACATTTAGTTTTTAAAGACCATTATCATTAATATATTGGGAGGAGTAATACATTTTTAAAATGGAATAAAATGATTTCTTAAAGTTTTAAAGAGTTTGTGACTAGTAACTCCCCAAATTGGTACTTGTACAGTTTAGTCAAGACATTAAAAAATGAAAATATCGAAAAAAGTTTAAATTGTACGTATCCGTTATGAAATGAAGTTCTCCGAAAAAAAATTTCACTTAATGTCATCAAGTAGTTTTTTTTTTTTACAGCGAAAAAACAATTTGTTATGATACCGAGCAAAAGGTTTGATTTTTAGGAAGAAAAGCTAGAATTAAAGATGGGGAGGGAGTGTTGGCGCGTTACATGGAGTTATCTCCCTGTGACATGGTGTTCAGCTCCAGCAAATTTCACAATGGCTGACTTCAACGCGCTCTCATAAGAACGTGTTTTTCCGCTGTAAAAAAAAAACTACTCGATCAAACTAAATGAAATTTTTTTCCGGAGATCTTCAGTTCAAAATGGATACGTACAATATAACCTTTTTTCGATATTTTCATTTTTTAATGTCTTGACTAAACTGTACAAGTGCCCCCAAATTAAAACTATTTAGACAATCTTAGTTCTGCTGACTTTTGACTAAGATTAAAAGTGTTGATCTTTTTTAATATGAACAACTTGTTTAGATATTCTAACATTGCCAACAAACATTTATGTAAATCATGCTTTTATCCTTATGGATGGCTGAAATAATCTTTCTTTTTCTCATCTCTCCTGAACACTAACCCAGTTGTGTCTCTCGCACCTTGACAAGGTTCAAAAGAGATTCGCAAATCTGATAGGCCCTGAACTGGCATCTAAGCTTCAGCCTCTATCCCATCGACGAAACGTTGCATCCCTCTGCCTGTTCTACAAGTATTTTAATCGTGAATGCTCTAATGAACTGCAAGCACTTGTGCCCCCACGACGTGAACACCCTCGACAGACCCGACAGGCCGCAAAATCCCACCCCCACACTGTAGAGATCCCTAGATGTAAAAGATATTTCTATTCCAGTAGTTTCTTCCCCAGAACCGCTAGACTTTGGAATTCCATTCCAGGTCCCTGCTTCCCCAACTGTACCGACGTGCAGAAGTTCAAGTGCAACTTGAACAGACATCTTGCTGCCCAAATCCCCACATAGTGCCCCAGTAGTTTTTGCCCCTGATAGTAGCCCCCCTACACCAAAGTGGCAATGTGCCTTGTTTGGGGTGAAAATGTAATAAAAAAAAAAAAAATTATAGCGCTCTTTTAGAACTCTTCATTGGTTTGAGGGGCATAACTCCATTTTACTAAGAGATTCGCTCATGTTATATAACAATTTCGGATGTTAAAACCAACACGGTTTCAAGGAATTGTAAGGAAAGAAAAATGCAACCTTTTTTTTTTAAACAAAGAATTAAAACATAAAAGAAAAATAATTTTTATTATAGAAAACTGACATAGCTACTGTATTTATTTTTGACTTTTTTTTTTTTATTAAAAAAATGAATGTTTCGGTTTAAAAGAAAAGGTAGTTGTGACTTATAACATTAATAACAGAGTGAAATCATAAAAATAGGATGAAAACGTTTTATTTTTTAACTTTTTTTAATTGTTAAGGGATTTAAAAATGTAATTTTTAACATAACTAAAAACAAGGTATATGCAATGATATTTGCAGAGGAATTGCAATTTTTATTATACAAAACATTTGGGTTTGTATTACTATATACATAGATCCGAAAAAGTTGTCAAAAAACAAATATATAACAAATAAATGTTATCGAAGGCAAGATAAGTTACTTTTCTACCTAACTGGATAATTTTTTTAGTGTTTTTATTTAATGTAACATGTTTATAAACTCGAAAAACATACAATGTTTACCGATGTATTTGAAAATTGGCAACGGCGGGGCACTCTCTGGTAAACACGGTAAATAACTTCTGATACTAAAGTTATTGGAATGTTTTCTTTTTCTTGCTTTTTTTTCCTGGAAATTGTAATCAAAGATGTTTACATTTCAAATGTTTGCAGATCCACGTATATTGAACGGAAACCTGCTGAATCATCCAATGACCGAAATGACAGAGCTATCCGAAAAGCCACTAAGTGGTATCAAGATCACCTCGATGATTCTGGCAATATGGATGACAGCATAAAAATGGTATTGTTGTCTGATGATAATGAAAATAGAGCTCGGGCTGAGGAAGATGGTGTCTTAGCATGCTCTGGTGAGTGAACTTACAAATTGTCATGATTTTTTTTTTTTTTTGTTCAATACTCTGTTAAATGCTATCAACCTCTGAAAATTATATTTTCTTTCACTACAAGAATCAGCAAATGCTGGTCTGGATCTTATTAACAGTGATTTGTTTTTGACCATCCTACCAGCTAATATCATCATTTCTATCTCAAATTTGATTGACTTTTAAATGTTTTTGTGGGCTTTTATTATTATTTTTTTTATTTAGGAATTTTATGTAAGGAATAAAATAATAAAATTTGAATCAGGGACATTAAAGTGATAAAAAAGAAATTCACAGAATGCTTTAGTAAAAGTATGTATAGGTTCTGGAAATTTGATGCAAGCACACTCTTATAGCAAAATTTGGAAAATAAAAAAATCGATAAAAAATAAAACAATGGCCTTTTGTGCCTATAAAGCCTGTTTATAAGAAGGTTCAGATGGGCAACTACGTTCTAAGAGTTTTGATTAGCTGCTGATCCATGAGTGAATGATATATAATAGGAAAATTCTTGCTTGAATTAATCAATATTTATATATTAACTAATGAAGTACTTCATGCCAGTAATAAAACCAATTTGATTCTTCAGAAATCAAATAATTACATTTTTTTCTTCTTATTATTACTTGAATACTATTCTTCACAACATTTTTGGGGAGGTAACCTCATGTGTATAATATCAAATTTATTTTTCGTTTTCCTTTCTTTTTCACTTTCCTTTTTTCCTTTTTCTTTTTTTCACTTTCTTTTCTGTTTTTTTTTTTCTATTTCTTTTCTGTTTTTTTTTCTATTTCTTTTCTATTTTTTCTGTTTTTTCTATTTCTGTTTTTTTTTCTATTTCTTTTCTGTTTTTTCTATTTCTTTTCAGTGTTTTCTATTTCTTTTCAGTGTTTTCTATTTCTTTTCAGTGTTTTCTATTTCTTTTTGTTTTTTCTATTTCTTTTTGTTTTTTCTATTTCTTTTTGTTTTTTCTATTTCTTTTTGTTTTTTCTATTTCTTTTTGTTTTTTCTATTTCTTTTTGGCTTTTTTCTATTTCTTTTTGGCTTTTTCCTATTTCTTTTTGGCTTTTTCCTATTTCTTTTTGGCTTTTTCCTATTTCTTTTTGGCTTTTTCCTATTTCTTTTTGGCTTTTTCCTATTTCTTTTTGGCTTTTTCCTATTTCTTTTTGGCTTTTTCCTATTTCTTTTTGGCTTTTTCCTATTTCTTTTTGGCTTTTTCCTATTTCTTGTTGGCTTTTTCCTATTTCTTGTTGGCTTTTTTCTATTTCTTGTTGGCTTTTTCTATTTCTTGTTGGCTTTTTCTATTTCTTGTTGGCTTTTTCTATTTCTTGTTGGCTTTTTCTATTTCTTGTTGGCTTTTTCTATTTCTTGTTGGCTTTTTCTTTTTCTTGTTGGCTTTTTCTTTTTCTTTTTGGCCTTTTCTTTTTCTTTTTGGCTTTTTCTTTTTGGCTTTTTCTTTTTCTTTCCTGCTTTTTCCTATTTTTTTCTGTTTTTCCTATTTCTTTTGTTTTTTTTTTCTTTTTCATTTCCTTTTTTTTATATTTTTCCATTTTTTCCCCTTTTACTTTTTCTTTTTTCTATTGTTTTCCTTTTCCTTTTTTTCTATTTCAATTTTTTACTGTTTTTCTATTTCTTTCTTTTCTATTTCTTTTTTCTTATTTCTTTTTTCTTTTCTATTTCTTTTTTCTTTTCTATTTCTTTTTTCTTTTCTATTTCTTTTTTCTTTTTCCTTTTCTTTATTTCTTTTTTCTGTTTTTTTTTCTGTTTTTTCTATTTTTCTTTTTTCTTTTTTCCTTTTTTCTATTTTTTCTTTTAAAAGAAATACTTGTTGAACTTTTTAGTGTATGAACCGACTGGACAAAAAATGCTCAACATCTGAAATAAAATGTGTGCATTAAATCTTCATTTCAAACTCACAGACAAAACTCTAAATGTAAATATTAAAAAACTTGAATTTCCTGTTTCTTTTTTGTAGTGAAATATTATGTTAAGAACTTGCAGAATGCAACACATTTGCTTGACAAACTGGCGGCCTACGAAGACCATGAAAAGGTGAGATTTTGATAAATTCCAGCAATTCAACTCAGTTTTTTTAATACCTGTAAGCATTAGGTACACAAGTGTTGTGGAATTACTAATAAGTTAAGAAAATGTTAAGACTGTAAATCCATAATCAAGGGGAGATAAATTCTTTTCTGGCGGAGTTATCTCCTTTCAACTTTGTTAGTTTAGTTCTTGTGTAGAGCTGCCGAGAGACACTGGCAGGCACTATTAAAAAGAATGACTTTGAAGATGGAGATATATTACTTCTGTCCGTGATAATTATGACATGCAAACTCATAATATCGGACTGAGACTGATAGATGTAATTTGTATCATTCTCTGTGTTGCGTCCTTGTAAATAAAATGTCTATGTCAAGTCAACTGTATTTTCATTTCTTCGACTATTTTCTGTCATTCATGTGCTACACATATTCATCTTCAGACAATCTTCTGCAAGGCATTAGTAGTTATCATATGCTGACACCCCTATTCATAGTAGAAAGAATAACCAATTTATGTGAGAGAAATAAGAACCAGATGTGAAGAAAGTAGATATTCTGTTCATACTCTGTTAGTAATGGCAGAAGTTCCATAGTTTCTTATAATAATAAGTAATACATTTTTAATACAAGAATGCAATTTTTATAATTCTGGCCCTTCTCTTCTGATGAGAAGCATTTAGCTTCAAAATGCCATGGCCTAAAAAGTATTTTTTTTTTTTTTTTTTTAATTTTCCCCTTAAATTTTCGTTATTGTTCTAATGATATAATAAAGTTATATATAAGCTTTTATTCCTCACCTTTCATTTCCTACTAGAATTGTCTGGATGGTGCAATGGATAAAAGTTTTGAGTTATAATTCGTTCATGGTGACAGTTTTCCTCAGTAAGGGGTGATATTAAGAATACAATTACAAGTGAATACTTGTACTGCATCTTAGTTGATAGATCAAGAGCAAGCTACTCTCATGAATTAAATAAAAATACTTTATAATCACATAATTTATAAATTAATAAATATTTCACATATTTATTAATAAATACTTAATATTTCATTTAGATCAGATAATTCTATGATTTTGATGGATTTCTTTTTTCAATCATTTTATTTTCATTTTCATTACATATCACTATCTTCTACATTTTATTAATATATGTCGGGTACTAATAATAATTTTGTTTGTTTATTTTATATAATTTTCAAATAATTAAAAAAAAAAAAAAAATCGGATGACAGAGCCTCCCCCACTTCTCACTCTGCCATAGAAATAATAAATGAATAAAATAAAAAACAAACTTTCTTGTTTTAGGCAGCAGGCAAGAACCTCTTTCCGGAGCATCTGTCATTCTCTGAAATCAACAAAGGGGTGAAATTTGGAAAATATCTACAAGGAAAATTCCAAGCCAGCCGAGAAAACTATTTAGAAGGAAGAGTGGGTGTTGTTGGTGGTGAGGAAATGGTAAGTTGTAAAAATAATATTTTCCACCCATGCGGACGTACGTTTCTAATACATCGTTCTAGGTTTTCTTGGAATTCTGGGATTTCAGATTTTTCCATATTGAAGTATTCAAGTTAAAAGCGAAAAGAAACTAAAGAAAGCAGAAGACTTGATCAATAAGACCTTCGCAAAGTCAACAAAATTCACCAACTAGCACAAAGCACAAAAAAGTATGAAAAAGCAAGTAATGAAGTAGCAAAATCTATCAGAAGTTTATGAACTGAAGAAGTTTAAAAAAAAATCAAATGTATATACTGTAAACTAACGTTAACGCAAAGCACTTCATTCTGTTTTCAACTATTAATAAAATAAAATAGCTGAGAGACCCCCCTCCACTTCACCTGATAAATAACTTTAAAAACATTAAATTTCACTGTAACATTTCAATTTATTCCAGCCATTTTATTAATAGTTACCTGACTCCCCCTCTACCTTCTTCCAAATAACTTTCATTTAATTCGGAAAATGCTGTTTTAATTTTTATTTTCCGGTAGCATTTCAGCCCGGCGTTGCCCGGGTGTTTGAAGGTGTATGTTGAGCAAAAAAAAAAAAGATAAGCGGTCAATTTTTTAAACTTTGACCCCTATTATGACCCCTTAACATTTATTGTTTTGGACTCAAATCAAGTTATTAAGTTAGATCCATGTCCAAGTAACCTATATCTAAAATTTCAAGTGTTTAGACCCAAAATTAGCGGAGGAGTTTGGTAGAACTCTCAAAGGTCAAATCGTTGAACTTTGACCCCTTAACAGCCAAATTTCTGGTTAAAAACAGATTACAAAGATTTTCCCAAATCTCAGTACCCTGTATATCAAATTTCGAGTCTGTAGACTGAAAATTGACAAAGTAATTTTGTAGGGAAATGTACACACACACAGACAGACAGACACTTTTACTTTTATAGATATATAGATTGAGGTTTTGCAATAATATTGTACAATGTTTGTTTATTCGGAGCATCCATAAATTGGAGATGTTTTACACACTATCCGTGAGTATCTTCTGTCTCTCTGTACAGCGGTTTGTCAAGACAATCTGGCATGAGGATATTTTTTCCTACAAGTAAACCCTGACTAAATATTCAAAATCATCAGTATGGCTAACCTACATTATCTTTTATGATGAATGGTGCATCTTCTCCAAGTTATGTTACTCCACCAGAATAGATGAATTCTATTCCTGGAATCTAGTAATAGAAAGAGATAAAAAAAAAAGATATACTACGACTTAAAATGGTCAGCTGGGAAGAGGAGAATTATGTTTTCAACGTTTTTACTAACTTGATGTTTGAGAGATAAAGAACTTAAAGCAATATTCGAATATCTGCGTGTCTCTAATAGAGTTCAAGTGTTAGTCGCAGGGAGAGGGCATCTTGATTTCTGAGAATTTTGACTGAAGTAAAATGAAATAGATAAAAAAGTTGAATATAAAAATGTTAATATGGGGTTCCAGAGAGGAAGCAGGAGTTCCTTGGTTTTCTAAATTTTTTGAGCGCTCTTGGGACAATGTTGGGACATGGGTTTTGCTAACGTTGTTGTAAATTAATTTATTCAGATTTAGTTTATATCCATAAGATTGAAACTCTTTGGAAGCTGTATATTAGTGTCTGGAGAGTATTACTGGAAATATAGAAACTAGAATACTTCCATGTTGTTAGGAGTCGAGTCTCTTTTTGTGGTCAGCCTATATATATATATATATATATATATATATATATATATAAATATATATTTTTTTTTTTTTTTTTTTTTTTGCTTGTAATATTAATAAGTAGCAGGGCGCCCGGCATTGCACTGTCATAAAATATGCTTAAATATGATATTTTGATTAATGCAGATTTCGTATTTATTATATTGGACCCAAGTTAAAAAAAAAAAAAAAAAAAAAAATGTAACTAATGCGCCACCACCGAGAATTGAAACCAAAACGTTTAGCTTATGATTTACTTTTCCTTTGATCTTAATGCCTGACCTATGAAGAAATGTTTGCTGCAAGCTAAAAATGAAAACATGAACCAATAGTTATTACGTTATGCATGCATATTCGTAATGCCGTCGTTCGACCTTCACCCAGCAAATTCCATTTTTTTAATTTCCACACTTTTGCATCGATTTTCCCTTGCTAAAGCCCAAGTAAAAAGTTTCGCATTATGTTTGAATACCCTATATATTAAGTTTGATGTCTGTAGACCAAAAACTGACAGGTGTTTAGTATGCAAAATTTTTTAAACAAATATATAAACACATACATAAATATATTATAAAAAGAGGTTTGTGTTTACTAAACCTTTTTATGCAAATATTATGCAAGTTTAAATCATGTAGAATATCTGCATGAATATAATTACACGTAATAGTTAACTAAAGATGATCATTCCATAAGAAAACTAGAAAAAACTAATAGGGAATTCATTAAAATGAATGTTTAAAAGAATATCCAAATTAGCTAGATCTTTTGCAGATGAGTTGTATTTTCTTTTTAAATAAATAGAATAAAGAGTTTTTAATAAAGAGTTATCAATACACACAAATTTTTTTTTATATATATATATGAGCAAATAGTTAATAAAACATGTTAAAAAACACTTTGAGTTAAAAACATTTAATCTGAAAAGGAAACACTTAATAAGTGGATAGTCCTTAATCCGTGGAGTTTCGAAGAAATACTTTCCTTCTCATCCGAGGGCAGGAATTAGCAAAATGCGGGATCAGATTTTGCATACAAAAGTATTTGATGAAACTGCAAGTAAGTCAAAGATCTTACTTGATAACAAAAAGTGAAGCAGAGGGAATATGGTGAAGAAAAAAGGTGATTTTACGTGAATAGTTAGTCTGGTGAAAGGGAAATTATCTAATGACGGTGTGTATATATATATATATATATATATATATATATATATATATATATGATCAGATTTTTTTTGTGTGTGTGTGCTCATATGTACTTATTTGGATGCTATTTTCTTTATATATTTGTATGTTTGCGCTATGTGTGTATGTATGCATTTGACATGTGAACAGACAGGCTTTTTTGCGACATATAAAATATAGTTAATTTTCACATACATATCTGTGTAGGTAATAGTTTCCTTTTTCTTTTTCTAATTCCTTTTATTCTGTCTAGGTCATATGAAACTTCTAGCCCAGAGACCAGCAATAATTTCTTCTATAAATTGGAACGTTGTTGCCTATCTTTTAAAATATTAAATTGTTTGCCTTTATTATATTTTGTCTATCAATGAAAGTATATGGTCTATTTTTATCCGAGCTAAATTTATTTTTTTGGCTCTTTCAACTTAACCTTTTCAATTAACAACCTCTAACTGCATTTTTTTTTTTTTTTTTGGGGGGCGGTGCTATTCCCGCATTGGATTTTGCATATCAGTTGATTTTAATTTTATTTGGACTATATTATATGCTTAGATAGACTATGCAATCTTTTCACTTGCATTAAATTATATGTCTTTTCTTCATCGAACCTGAAATTCATTTGGAATATCCTTTTGACCTTTTACTTTTCTGTATTTTATCAGCTTTCACATAAATACGATTTCTTTTTATAAACATGAGTTTTCATTTTGTGTGCTAACAAAACATGAATAATATTTTACTAATATCTCCTCTGATGATACGAGTCATTCATTGAAACTCCATGGAATAAGGAAAAGTTTTTTTATTTGTATTTCTCGTCGAAAAATAAATTTGTTGTAAATTTAAATTTACAGGATTTAATTTCCTATTTTCTTATATTATCGCTCTATTCTGAATATTGAACCTTTTCACTGGTTGGGATTGTCATATAAATATTAATAGTAATATACTTGCTTTATGTTGCAAAATTATTCAATTTGTAAATTGAAATTGAGTTTCATTTGAATTATATAAGTGTTGGGACGATTAATGGTAAAAATCGAAACATTTGGGGGAATCTGTATCAGAATCAGAAAAATCTCTGCCTATTTTCCAATGTTAGAAATGATTCTTTTGTCTTTTTTATTTGATTTTGTTTAAAACAAAATCTTCCAGTGTTGGCAGTCATGTTAAAAAATAAATATTTATTGATTTTAAACCACCAGTAAAACTAAAATCTATAGATCATCCACATGATTTTTTTTTGTATGTTTGAGAAAATATCTGCACATTTAACAGATATTTTACAGTAATTGGGGGGGGGGGGTATAACAACTGTATAGTTAAATATTTAGAGATTTATAAAGAATTTGTGTCAATAATTGTGTTGGAATTGGGAATTTGGTATGGAATTAATAATTGTATTGATATTGGTGTGAAGAAGGGGGAATATTAGAATCATCTCATCATATATATATATATATATATATATATATATATATATATATATATATACTGTTTTAACAAAAACTAAGAGTTCAAGAAATGGGTTGATAGCAACAAAAAGTGTATTTCATTATTAGTTACAATTGTTTCAAGACCATTTGGACAAATTCAAACAATATCGTTTGAAAATTTTCACAAGAACAGCGTTTCTTCAGACTTATTAAATAAAAAACACTTTAACAATGAAACATTAGAGAAAATAAACATTTCCTTTATGAGGAAAAGAAAACAAGCAAAGACACTTAACCTCTATCGCATCTTTGCAAAGTATTTTTTTAAAGATTTATATATCTACTTATTTTCGTATCTTTATTTAAAAAAAAAAAAATTTTTAACTAATATCTTTTTAAAGATTTATATATCTACCTATTTTCGTATCTTTATTTAAAAAAAAAACAAAAAAAAACGAATTTCAAACTAAATATCAAGCGATATTACCACTAATTACCTATGCCCATTAAATATGTTTTATTAATACCATTTATCGATTTCTTAAATTAGATTTCTATATTTCTTTATTTAATTAAACTTATTTTTTAAAAATATTTATTTTTTAATTTAAAAAATTTTTCCCTTTTCAATTTTTAATTTTATTATTTTTTTAAACCGGACTAATCAACTAAGTTAAAATGTTACGAAATCACGTAAGTTTCGTATCGGGAATTTGCTCTGTTTATTTACAAAATTATCTGCATGCTTATTTATGCGATGTAGGACAGGTTTAAGTTTAAAACTTATTCAATAAGGAAATAAAGTCTAAACATTACTTCATATTTAGTTTTTTTTTCATTCTTCGTTTAAAATTAAAGATCTCGATCTATTTATTATTTTTATCTTTTTGAATTTTATATATTTTTTATTATATATATTTTATTCGTCCTTTCCTGTTAAGATTTATGATTATCGGATAGTTTAGAAGTAGAAGGGAGATATATAAATAAAGGGAAGTATGCAAACCGACAATTACAAAATTGTTCCAAAACAAATGATACAAAATAAAATCTTTATTTATTCTACGTTTGTTTTGGAAATAAATTTTGTAAATGTTAATTTGCATAATTTTAATTCCCTTCATATATTGATGCTCTATCTCGAATATTGAGCAATTTTTCAGAATAGGATTAATATTTATACTGCCATTTTAAAATTTGAGTATACATATATATTGTTGTATTTGCTCTCAATGTTTATTGAGTTGTATCGTTTGTGATAGAGATACAAGATGACGAAGCCTACTGAATTGAAAAATGTACATTTTATTTGTTTTGTTTTTTTTAATTAAATTGTTTTTTTTTTTTTTAATTTTTTTGTAATCAGGTTCTAATAATTTTTTTATTATTAGGTTCTAATAATTTTTTTATTATTAGGTTCTAATAATTTTTTTTTGTAGTTATTTTTTTTTAAAATTAGGTTCTAATGATTTTTTTTTTAATTAAATTGTTTTTTTTTAAATTTGTTTTGTAATTATTAGGTTCTAATTTTTATTTTTTTAAAATTAGGTTCATTTTTTTTTTTTTTTTTTTTTAAATTAGGTTCTAATGATTATTTTTTTTTTGTTTGATTAGGTTCTAATAATTGGTCGTGAGAATCTGAACCGGGCTATTCAAGATGACACAGTTGCGATTGAGATGCTACCAGAGGAAGAATGGACTTGCCCTTCATCTTTGATAATGGAGAACACTGCAGATGCTGACAAAGAAGATGAAGTTGAGGTGAATATGACTTTAAACTGATGAGCAGCAAAAGTAGTGTAACGCTGCAGAAATAAATCCAACTTTGCTTTTCTTGCTTTTTTTTATCGTTTTTTTTCTCGCCATCTCAACATCAGCTTAAAGAGTCTCTCGCTGCCACTACAAGGCCCCATACCCATCTCCCTTGGCACATGTTTTTCTTTCTGCTCCGCTACATGCTGGCTGTAGACAGATGTTTCTTGTCTTCAATGCACTTTTTCTTCTCCGACCATGTGGTGTCCTTTCCTTTTTCTTTTTCTAATTACTAAGGATACAGTTAAGACTCAGCATTCCTATCCCGTCGCAGTTAATCACCTGACGAAGGCCAGAAGAATAGCTGCCTGAAACGTGAAAACAACTATGAAGATGAGGATAACAGTCTGCAAATAAATATACAAATTAAGGATTCAATAATAATAATTCAATAGTAATAATTCAATAGTAATAATTCAATAATAATAATTCAATAATAAAAAACAAAGTGCAACAATTAGCCTCGTCCTCGTTTCTTCATAAAATTTTTTTTTTTTAAATAAAAATGAAATATTTGATCAATTTACATAATTTTTGGAATATGACTTCTTTGTTCCATACATCATAAAAATTCTGCTGTAGTTTTGTTTTTGTTTTAGAGAAATATGAATTCTCTTCCCTTGCACGATTTTTAATAGAATTTGTTCAAATTTTGTTTTCTTGCAGGAAGAAATGAAAAAGAAAGTTATTCCGAAAGAGAAACGACAACCGACGGGGCGTATTGTAGGTATTGTGCGACCGAACCGGAGGAATTACTGTGGAATTTTGAAATTGTCAGACAGGAAAGAGGTAAGTAAAGTGCTGCTTAAGATACAGTTAAATCATTTTTTTTTAAATATGCCGTTTTAAGCAAAAACAATATTACATTCTTAATTGTCATGTCGAAAATAGTAATATATCCAAAAATTATGAAAATTCATTGAGTGTAAAGTTATTTATAGTTAAAAATAATTTTTACGGAAAATTGGGTAAAATCGCATTTTCTTTTTTTAGATTTCTTACATGAAGAGGTCACAACTTATCAAGGTCTGGAGGCCACTCAGGGATAAGGGTTGTTGCGTGTACACTAATCAATGAGATAGTATTATAGTAATCATTAGTATTGGAGATTTGATAGTGTCTTACTTAAGGGGGCGGTTTGTCAGGAATTTGTTTATGTTGGACTTGAAGACATCCAAGTTGTAATCAGGTGGGAAACGGGCAAACGGAAGCAAGTTCCACAGTCATGCACTTCTAAGAAAGAAGCTCTACTCATGGAATCTACGTTTGGATTTAGGCACAGATAAAGAGTGGGGAAAATTATTGACAGTAGTTTCAGCCAGACGGGTGTTTCTCATGAAAGATTGGCGAGAGGAGACGAGAGATTAGAGCTCAGACGAGCACTTGCTATGGAAATAACGATAAAACAAAGACAGGCTCGCAACGTCTCTTCTGTGGGAGAGAGGCTACAGGGAAGAGAAAAGGGCATCCCTCACTAAATCAAAAAGTCTATTTTGTACTCTGTCAAGACAGGATAGGCTGTTTTTAGCAGCTCCTGCCCAGATGTGGCAGCAGTACTCCATCCTTGGACGTACTTGGCTTTTATACAGATAGATTTGCATCAGTAGTGAGATATCTTCTGGAGCGGTAGAATGGTCCCACCATTTTCCCAGTGTCCTTGGCAACAGACCTGATGTACTAGTTCCATTTCAGATCAGGAGTAAAGGTCAAACTCAGAAGCTTGTCAAAACATGGAGCCTCCCCAAGACGAGAGCCATCCATTTCAATTGATGCCAGATGGGGATCAGTGTTGATGATATGAAGATAGAAGCTTAGTTTTAGATGCATTAAAAGTGACCAGCCACCTCTTCCCCCACTGTACCACGCGCTCAAGATCAGAGGAGAAAGAATCAGAGAGAATTTGTCATTTACGGCCTTTGATGTGTTGCCATAGATGGTCGTGTCATCAGCATAGATGTCAACGAATGATTTAAGTATGTGTTTTGGGAGATCATTGATGTAGATCAGGAAGAGAGTTGGGCCCAGGATGGACCCCTGAGGGACTCCAGCATTAATACTGTGGGCCTCTGATTTCTGCCCATCAACCACTACTCTTATGAGCCTATCGGAGAGAAATTATTATTAATAATAATTGAGTAAACATTTCCAGTGATACCGTAGCTGGAAATCTTGTGAAGTAGGCCCTGATGCCATACCTTGTCGAAGGCCTTCGATATGTCAAGGGCAATTACCCTAGAAAGGAAGCCTTTGTCAAGAGATTCACTAATCCTATGAGATATAACCGTTAGCACATCTGCTGTAGATCTTGCAGAGCGGAAACCATATTGCATGTCACTAAGAAGGTTATTTCTGTTGAGGTGGTTGACTACTTCTCTATTTAATATGGATTCCAACAACTTACTCATGACACACAGGAGACTTATTGGTCTGTACTGAGAGGGAGATGACTTTTCACCTGAATTCTTAAATACAGGGCATACTGATGAGGTTTTCCAGGGTGTTGGAAAGCACTTCTTAAGGCAACGCTTAAACAGTTTTGTAAGTATGGGGGCAAGTTCTGGTTGGAGCTTTTTCAGCACTATAACTGGAATGCTGTCAGGGCGAGTTGCTTTACTGGAATCAAGGTTCTTGATTAGCTTGGCGACCTCATGCACAGATATTTATATGTTGCATAGCGTGTTATCCGTTATAGGAGGAAATATGGGGAGTTGATGGCCTTAATCGTATAGGGTAGAATTAGCTGCAAAGTTCTTGGCAAATAGTTTGGCCTTGTCTGATGCTGACGAGATGACCTCAGGTCCATTGATGTTAGGATAGAATGCACACTTCTGTTCAAGATTTTATGAAAGTAGACACTAGGAGTCTACATGCAGGGGACATAACTCTGAAATTAATATTTTTGATTACTTGTGTCATGCCTGCAATATTTGTTGTATGTAGTGGTTGACTTTATTTTTATTTATTTATTTTTTTTTTATTAAAAACACAATTGCAGTTGTTCTACTCAATTTTCATATTTTTTGGATATATTACTATTTTCTACATGACAATTAAGTACGTAATATTGATTTTGCTTAAAATGATATATTTAAAAAAATCGATTTGTCGACTATATCTTAACAAGCACCAAAAAGTTTTTAGTTTTCTAAATTTTAATTTTTTTTGTCTGCGTATTACTTATAGATCTTGATTATTTGCCAGAATATAACTACTACTACTATTTTATTTATTTGTTTTTTTTACTCTTGTTCACATAAAACATATTGCCATATAAGAAGCTACCATTTAGGACCATGTTTACAATGTACTATGTAAAGATATGATTGAGATGTTAATTTACATTACATTTGCCCATGTATCATGTATTGTTGCCACATTAGGGTTGATGCATCCAGCACAAGTCTCTCCCTCTTAGACTGGGCTCATAAGAGACTCTAATCTAATAGGTCCTGCACTGTCAACTAAGTTCTAACCCCTGTTCCATCGCCAGTGTTCCATCCCTGTGCCTGTTTAACAAATATTTTGATGTAATGTGGTCTGATGATCTTTTCGCACTTGTATCCCACCCCCCCCCATCCCCGGTCAATGAACCCATTTAGTAATAAAACCCCATTTCTTCATTGTAAAGGTCCCTACATGCCGGAAAGTCTTCTACTCTGATAGTTTCTTCTCTTAAATTGTTAGATTTTAGAATTCCCGGACTGTACTGACATGCAGAATTTTAAATGTAATGTAAACTAACATCTTGCTCATCTCCTCTAAATATGGTCCCAAATAGTAGCCCCTTATAGTTAAATGGCAATATGACTTGTTTGAGGTTAATATGATTAAAAAAAAAGTGACGACTGAATAGTTTAAAAACAAATTTAAGAATTCTTCAGCCAGAATCCTTTCAAAGTTAAGGAAAGATGAATATCTATATAGCTAAGTTAAATAAAAAAAGTAAAAACAATTTCGTTTGAATCGTCTTTGTAATCCTTCAAAAACATGTACCAGTTGCTCTACCGTTTATGAAAAATATTAACAGAATATCTTAAACTCTGAAACACAGAATGAAGATGCAAAGCATATATGGTGCAAGTATTTTATGATGATTTTCGTACAGTGATATGATCTTTTTGTAAACATTTGTAAAGCAATTTTGATCTTTTTTTGTCTTTCCCAGAGTCGAAATCATCTTTTTATTCCTGCCAATAAACAGATTCCTAAAATTTACATCAGGACGGAACAAGGCAAAGAACTGTCAGGTCAACGCCTCATTGTTGCAATCGACAAATGGCCAATTCATTCTCGCTATCCTATGGTTAGTCTAATTATTTTAAATACCTTTTTTTTTTTTATGTATTTCAGGATGTATATGTGTGTAATATATATACATATATTTTTTATTTACAAAAAGTTTAGATAAGACAAGACATTGGTACCCTCAGTTTCAAACCTGATAATAGGTGACTGTTTTAGATACCCATATCAAGCTCTCTTCAGTTTATACTCATAACCAGAATAGGGATCATATAGATATATTACAAGATCTCGTTCACATCTTATTTACCTGAAACAACCTAAAATTCAAAATTCAAAAAAAATATAG
This sequence comes from Euprymna scolopes, assembly GCF_053919585.1. Classification (NCBI taxonomy): domain Eukaryota; kingdom Metazoa; phylum Mollusca; class Cephalopoda; order Sepiida; family Sepiolidae; genus Euprymna; species Euprymna scolopes. Next base: position 14,638,981 of record NC_136505.1, on the reverse strand, counting down.
TTAAAAAATATTCTGTTTAATGTTCGGATGCTAAGGAAAACAAAGAAAAAGAATGAAAGAAAAAAAAAGTAATGGAAAGAAAAGGAAGAATTTAATATGCTTAAAATTTTGCCGTTATATATTATTTTAATATATTTGAAGTGTTTATTGCATCCTTTATGAAAAGAATGTTATTTTGTTCTATCAATTTTAACCTCTTTTTGGTCCCAAGCAGAACCTTTTCTGAATTAACCAGTCTAAGGCAGATAATCTTGCAAGTTCTGAAAGCCATTTCACATTTTATAATTATTTTATTATATATTTTTATATTTAACTTTCATTCTTTTATATCATATACCATGTTTATATTCTTTCACCCGCCCGATTTAATGAGTAAAATGTGAATTTTTAAAAAATAGTCTGAAGAAACCTATTTTATATAAATTTTTATTATAAAACCCTATTTTATCAGATAAGACAATTTTATTGAATTTAAAGCCTAACATTAATTAATTAAAAAAAGAACAAAACTTTATATCAATTCCAAATTAAAATTTTAAAAAATTTAATTTTAATTTTGCAATTAAAACTTTCTGATTTTAATTTCAAATTTTAAAAGCAAATTAAGTTTCTATTTAATCTATTAAACTATATTTAAAATTTAAACATAGTCTTGTTTTTGTTTTTGGGGAATTCTTTTCTAGTTTAAGGAATTTGTGTACTATATTAAACTCTTACAAAAATTTTCCATATAAATTATATTCTTACAAAATTATTCCTTTTTTTCCCATATAATAATTTTAATAATTTAAAATATAAATTATAACATAAAAATAAAGTATTTTTAATAAAAAATAGAAATAATAATAAAAAATTATAATAAAAATAAAATAAATTTAATACATTGAAATTTAAAAACCTATATAATAAAAATTATAAAAATTATAATAATAAAAAAAATATATAATAATAAAATATAAAAATTATAATTCTTTTTAAAACCAAAGCTGTTTAGGAATTCAGGTTTTGCCTTTTTTACTGTCCCAGTTTATAAGGAATGCTCTCCTTTTGTGTATGCAACATTTCAGGGATTCGCTCCGCGCGTTTAAGATTTTTTCCACGTTGCTCCTTAGCTGTCGAAAATAATTATTAAAGAGAACAATTTAGACACAGGTTAAACTTGAAATATATATGTATTAAAAAAAAAATCCATTCGTAATTTCACTTCATTTATTATTTTTATTTTACTTATTTACTGTATTTTATTTTATCAGTCTATTTTTAGACGCCATCTTTATTTTATCACTGTCTATTTTTAGACGCCATTTTTTCACTTTCTATTATTTTTAGACACCATCTTTCAAGGTACTACGCTATTTTATCCCAATTCAATTGTCTCTAATTTTTAAAAACTCCCTTCGTAATCTCGTTTCATTTTATTTACTTAATCTATCACGGTTATATTTCCAGACGCCATCTTTTAAATCTCGACGATATTTTTGCCCAATTAATTTTCTCGTCTTAGTTTATCGATTTATTTATTTTATTTTTCATTTTAAGACGTAATCCACTACGCTAGTTTACTCTAATTTATTAGTTTCTCAAATCATAAAATGTATACATGTATATAGACATCTAATTTACATAAGGAAAACATGCTGCTTTCCCCCATCATTATATATAGCCCCAAATCCTCCGACCCTCTTGTCAGTAACCATCCCTCTTGAAAAAGCCCACATAAATCTGGCGAAACGTTGAGTATTCAGGTCCTTCCACCTCCATTCTATTTCACACATATATATATATATATATATATATATATATAAATATATATATATAAATATATATATATAAATATATATATAAATATATATATATAAATATATATATATATATATATATATATATAGTTTAATGTAAAAGGAAAAGAGAGAGATCAGTTCCACAAAAGGAGACTTATCCGGATAATGCCAAGCTCAACAGTAATTATTGGAGCCTATACAATTAATCGAAATGCCCTGGCATAAAGAGCCCCTTCTACCCCCCAAATTTTGCCTGTATTCCATTATTACATAAATGATCCATTCTATATCTACCTATATATAGTTTTGTGTCTTCATTTCATATTCTTGTTGTCCTCAACATTTTTTCATGTAAGCAAACATTAAAAATAACAGAATTCATTTGTTTAATTACACATTTATTAGTCCCCTAACAAATTCACTCCTGTTTATTCATGCTTTTCTCAATAACCATGCCTTCGATTTTGTAAAAATTTTGCACAAACATTAGTTATGATGAAAATAAATTTTTGCCAGAACAGATTTTCTGTTGCCCCTCTAGTTTTATTCAGAACCTTTCAAATCCAATTTTTGACGTCAATCACAGACATAACTTGACTCACTGCAGTCAACACTCCCAACATACAACTGCATCATGATAGACATGCCCACTGTCAAAGCCATCATTTCCTTCTATGACAAACTTACAGCATTTGGTCCAAGGATTCCACCTGCACGTAGCAAGCTTTCCTTTCGTCGATTCCTCACAATCATAACATAAATGCTTCTTGCAGACTTGAGAGTATCATGGCAATGCACACCAAGGTAAAAAAAAAGTCTCTTTGCATAACATGTATCGCAGAAGGTATGTTTCACCTTCACGGCAGTCACATTTCTTGACATAGCAATCCTCTTCTATATCTTGGTCACTCTTGAAATTTTCTTTCCAGACTTATTGTGGAGGGGAACTTGCATGCTCAGCTTGTTATTTTTTCAATTTTTCTCATGATTTTTTTGTGTTGAAATATTAATTAAAAAAAAACAAGCAAAAACTTGATAATCTCCAATAATTAATATTAGGTATTAAACCAGTAATATTTTAAAATGCTTAATGTGATTTTGGCCTGTGCTACTGATTCTGGCATCACAAAATTTAAATTTGGTACTCATGCAGAGAGTGATCTGTGCTGAAATAATAACGTTATATTTAAAAAGCCATTCTTAACAAGGGGAGGGTGTTTTGTACCTATTCTGTACTTTAACCTTACAATTGAATAAAAAAAAGTATAATAAAACTTTAATTAAACTTGGAAATATGATTTAAAAAATAGCGCGGATCAGCACCAGAATATTTTTAACGTCTTTCCCGTGAAAAATGTTTTCTTGGCATCTAACTGCCTCAGTTTTTTAAATTTTCTTTTTCCATTTTTTTTTTGTTCATTTGCATTTTCACTTGCAGATTATTCAACAAAGAATCTAAAACAGTTGCGATACATATGCAACATGCATTCATTTTTTTTTTTTTTTTTTAAATGCGTATATAATTAAATAGAAATTATTATTATTTTTTTTTTAAATGCGTATATAATTAAATAGAAAATATTTTTTTTTTTTTAAATGCGTATATAATTAAATAGAAATTTTTTTTTTTTTAATGTTTACTTAAATATATGAAAAAGAGAGAGGTATAGAGTTCTGTCTTTGCTTTTATCACTGACCACGTGATTGTCTGCCATGTGTGTGCTCTATTATAAAATTAAGTTACAAACCAAGAAAACTGACTAAAACAGATTTTCCAAGAAAAATTCCTGTCTCTTTTCCAGGAATCTAACATGATCCAAGATGGTGACCTTTTAAAGATAGCCATAATTCCTTAATTTACTCAAAATCCGCTGAATGTTAGAATTTATAGTTATTTACATGAAATGATACTGTTTTCTCCCCTAGTTAATTAAATAACAAAAATGCATGGTTTTCATAAATATTAAATAGATTGATTAGTTTTTTGTCTCAAATCCATCAAAAGTCATGATGAATAGTTGTTAATATTATTCAATTGATTGAGATTGTCGGACTGACTTCCTCATCTTGGTTATTATAGTCACAACGTTTCGGCCGTTTTGCCCTCCGGCCTTTATCAGGTGTTTTGTATCGAACTGGGGCTTTTCCAGGCGTCGCCATTCAATCCTAATGTCGGGTCCGTACCGATTGGATAGTAATTTTCTGTATTTTTGAGATGAGGTGTTTTCATTTATTGAGATTGTGAATGCCTGGAAAAGCCCCAGTTCGATACAAAACACCTGATGAAGGCCGGAGGGCAAAACGGCCGAAACGTTGTGACTATAACAACCAAGATGAGGAAGTCAGTCCGACAATCTCAATCAATGAAAACACCTCATCTCAAAAATACAGACAATTACTATTATTCAAGTAGTTGTGATCGCAGGAGGAGATAACTCCTGCTTTATTGTTTTTCTTTTTAATTTCCGTTATTTTCATTTGGCAGGGACATTTTGTCAAAAAGCTTGGTCCAATAGGAGACAAAGATACAGAAAACGAAGTCTTACTTTTGGAGCATGACGTTCCTCATGCAGATTTCAGTCAAAGAGTTTTGGATTGCTTGCCAAAGCTGCCTTGGCTTATAACTGACGAGGTAAGATTTTCCATTATTTTGAGATGCATCTTTCATTTTGAATTGATGACTCATGACTTAGCAACATTTATTGTAATATTTTAACATTTTTTTTATTACAATGATTTTATTTTTTGTTAGGTGTATTAATATTAAAGCCTGTTAAATATTTCATCCAATAAATACTCAAATATTTGTAATTTTCTCGTTTTTTACCCCCCATTCCCTTTTTTTAAAAATACTATTGTATTTTCCTTTCCTTTTTCCCTTTTTTATTTTTCTTTTTTCTTTTTCTTTTTTTATTTTTCCTTTTTTATTTTTCCTTTTTTATTTTTCCCTTTTTTTTATTTTTCCCTTTTTTTTATTTTTCCCTTTTTTTTATTTTTCCCTTTTTTTTATTTTTCCCTTTTTTTTATTTTTCCCTTTTTTTTTATTTTTCCCTTTTTTTTATTTTTCCCTTTTTTTTATTTTTCCCTTTTTTTTATTTTTCCCTTTTTTTTATTTTTCCCTTTTTTTTATTTTTCCCTTTTTTTTATTTTTCCCTTTTTTTTATTTTTCCCTTTTTTTTATTTTTCCCTTTTTTTTATTTTTCCCTTTTTTTTATTTTTTCCCTTTTTTTTTATTTTTTCCCTTTTTTTTATTTTTTCCCTTTTTTTTATTTTTTCCCTTTTTTTTATTTTTTCCCTTTTTTTTATTTTTCCCTTTTTTTTATTTTTCCCTTTTTTTTATTTTTCCCTTTTTTTTATTTTTCCCTTTTTTTTATTTTTCCCTTTTTTTTATTTTTCCCTTTTTTTTATTTTTCCCTTTTTTTTATTTTTCCCTTTTTTTTATTTTTCCCTTTTTTTTATTTTTCCCTTTTTTTTATTTTTCCCTTTTTTTATTTTTCCCTTTTTTTATTTTTGTTTTTTTGTTTTTTCTTTTTTCTTTTTATTTTCTTTTTAAATTTTACTTTGAATGTTTCCTTATTAAATCGACTCAAATCCTGAATATTTTTCAACACACAATTTCAATAGATTTCAAATTTATCATTATTTTAAATTGTTTTTTTTTTTTTTTTTTTTTTTTTTACTCAACTTTATAGATGAGGCAAGGAAAGTGAATTCATACTTTTCTCGGTAGAAGTGATGTTGAATGAGACTTGAACACATTTGTCTGAATTCCTGATCTCATTCCCCTATCCTGACTGAATTATGAATCTGGTGTTGGCATGTCATATCTATCAATGCATTGCAGAAATCAAATATGTGTGTGTGTGTGTGTGTGTGTGTGTGTGTGTGTGTGTGCGCGCGCAAATATGTAGAAAATTCTATCACTAATTGCTCGCTAGGTTAGCATTACTGGATGGCATCGTCCTTACGAGTTGAAATTCCTACTTGTGAGACATCATCTTTGGGTTATGAGCTGGTTGGATGATCGTGTCCCTTGTCGAGACAAAGTAGGTCCACTTTAGATTTTGGCGCAGGTTGCTTGATCTGTGTTAATTAATAGAATTTCTTGTGTGCGAGGCGTTTGCTCAGTTGGCAGAGTGTTTGCCTCGCATGCAAAAGGTTTGGGTTTTGAATCCTGAGTTTGGATGTGTCCAACTGATGAGCCCAAAATGAGGGCGAAACTCGAGTCTTGGACTTCTGGTTCATTGACTGTCATGGCTCTTGTGGGCTGTGACGTTGTTTGACTGGAAATTATATGATGAGAATAATGGAAATAGTATTCTTATGAGATAGAGATGAAAAAAAGGAACAAACCAAGTTATATGTTTACCAACGTTTTGTCTTGCTTGTAAGACTTCTTCTGGATGGATAAATTGAAGAAAATAAGATACCAGTACAATATTTGAGAATGTATTTGTTGTGAAAAGGATGACTTTCAGAATGAAAAAGTTGTTGAAAAATATTTTAAAAATGTTAAAGCGTTAAGAACAGAGGAAGATATAAAAACAGTAAAATATATATATATATATATATTTTGAATATTTTATTTAAATTTTTTTTTTTTTTTTTTTTTTTACTAGGATCTGAAGAGACGAGTAGACATTCGGCATATTAACGTTTGCAGTGTGGATCCTCCTGGCTGTACCGATATTGATGATGCTCTCCACTGTAAAAAATTAGAAAATGGAAATTATGAGGTTTGTGTAATTAAGCAGATTTCATTAAATAGCGATAACTTTTAGAGAGTAGGAACTTTTTTTTTTTCTTTTTTTAATACAGATCTGAATTTTCAGCTTATTCGTGAAAATCCGCCATTTTTAAATTTGTCCATTTATGCCAACATTACATTTTATTGTGCTGTTTTGATGCTTCTCTCTCTGTATCACTTTTTCTCGCTTGGTATCTTTCTCTCTGTGTCACTCTCTCTCTATCATACTCTTTTCTTTTTTGCAATAGCATAGATGACAGTTGCCTTTAAAACTAACAAAGCTGCATCATGATATCGCTCAATCGAAGAGAGCAAATTATATATTTTTTTTATTATTCTTTATCTAAATATTGCTAAGATCTCAAACTATTTCAATGTTTTTCTTAGAGACTGATGGGAACAATTTTGAGAAGGTAGAGATTTACATGGATATAGTTCTGTTTGAAAATTCATGACTTAATTATTCCGATTTGTTATGTCTGACCGGGCTTTCAAACAAGTGAAAGCTTTAATTTTTGAAACTCTAAAAAGGAAACATTTACTTCTTAAACCGTTGACTAGAAAGATCTATCCAAACAGATTAAATAAAAATGGTCAGTTAATGATTACGCTAGAAATTCTTCAAAAGAAAATTGGAAGGTATTTAACAAAAAAATATACATATATGTACTCCCTCTCGGGGAGGTGGGGGGGAAGAAAATTGGAAGATATGTAAAAAAAAAAAATATATACATATATCTACATATATGTACTCCCTCTCGGTCGACAATCACCACCAACCTCAATGCTGTGTGCTGTAAATTTCCTTTTTTTTTTTTTTTTTTTTATAAACTTGTGTTCACCTCTAACAAGGCATATCGCCACTTCAACGTAAGGGGCTACTATTTGGGACCATGCCTAGGAAAGGTTAACAAGATGTTGGTTTACATTACATTTAAACTTCTGCATATCAGTACAGTCAGAGAAGCAGGTAGCAGGAAGGGAATTCCGAAGTATAGCTGTTTGAGGGAAGAAACTATTAAATTTTCTGGTATTTAGGGACCTCAATAGTGAAGGGGATTTTGTTAAGCTGGTTTTTTGGAGATATGTATGTCGAGGGGGCACAAGTACAATGAGTTCATCATAGCACATTCTATTAAAATACTTGTAAAACAGGCACAGAGATGCAACATTATGGCGATGGGACAGGGGTTGGAGCTTAGTTGACAAAGTGGGATTTAGTAGATTGAAGACTTTTTTTTTTGGACATATCCAAGAGGGAGATGAACTAGCCCAGATGTGTAGCAACTTCATGTATGAGCGAATGATGGTCTTGTAAAGGTACAGGATACTCTCAGATGTGAGTAATCTTCTAGCTCGATAGAGGTAACCCACCTTCTTTGCAGCAGTCTTTGCAATGTCCTCAATGTATTTGTTCCAGTTCATATTGCCTGCAAATGTTAAGCCGAGGAGTTTAAAGTACTTGTACCTACCTGGTGTTACCCAGGATTGCAGTAAAAGCACATTTAAAAAAATTTAAATTGAAGACTCCTATTATATTCTTAAATTTAAAAAAGCTGTCTTACCTCTTGATAATTTATTTTTTGGTTATAGTCAGCTAACGTACTTCCTAATTTCTGCCGTAGTGCTACCGGAAGTAGTGACAAAGCAATTCGGTTCTTTCGCTTTTTTCTCTGAATTTGTTATTTGGATTTCAATTTTATTTTTATACTTTCATAAACAGATATCTATTATATAAATTCAAATAAAACACTTTTTTTTACATAGGCATCACCACTTATCAAGGCCCAGAGTCCACTCAAGGATAAGGGTTAAAGTAGTACATTGAATAATATAGTAATCGTTAGTAATGGTAAATTTGTTAACTTAAGTGGAACGTCTCAAGAACTTGTTTACGTTGGACTTGAAGACAACCATGTTGTAGTCAGCTGGAAAGCAGGAAAACGGAAGACAGTTCCACAGGCGTGCAGTTCTAAGAAACTTTGTTCATGGAATCTACGTTTAGGTTTAGGGACAGATAAAGAGTGGGGGCAAATTATTGATAGTGTTTTCAGCTAGATGAGTGTTTCTCATGAAAGTTTGGCAAGGGGGGACCATAGATTGGAGCTCAGACGAGCACTTGCCATGAAAATAATGATAAAGCAGACACAGACTTGCAACATCTCTTCTGTCAGAAAGAGATTGCAAGGAAGAGAAAAGGGCATCCCCTACTAGGCTACAAAGTCTATTTTGAACTCTATCAAGGCAGGATTTCTAGCAGCTCCCTCTATCAAGGCAGGATTTCTAGCAGCTCCCTCTATCAAGGCAGGATTTCTAGCAGCTCCCTCTATCAAGGCAGGATTTCTAGCAGCTCCCTCTATCAAGGCAGGATTTCTAGCAGCTCCTTCTATCAAGGCAGGATTTCTAGCAGCTCCCTCTATCAAGGCAGGATTTCTAGCAGCTCCCTCTATCAAGGCAGGATTTCTAGCAGCTCCCTCTATCAAGGCAGGATTTCTAGCAGCTCCCTCTATCAAGGCAGGATTTCTAGTAGCTCCTTCTTCCAGTGAACTGGCGCTGTATCTATAGATTGGCATTCCATGCACGTTCATATTGCCACTCTGCTGCTTTTGTCGTCACAGGCCAAACTTTTTGGGTGAAATAAGCGGTGTGTTGCACTCCTGGATGTCTACTGTTTCTGTAGAATGGCTATGTTGAGGCATCCTTATTGTCGTTTGATGTTAGCTTATTTTGATCTGCTCAGAGCCATGATTGTGTTCTATTCCAACTGACAGCTACTCACCTTTCGCAAATTCAAGACTGTCCATACAACATTCCAAAACTCGTTACTACTCCTAAAACTATCCGCAAACTAATTCTAAATATATTGACCTCTATTGTCCAATCATTGCTATACTTAGTTTTTTTTTTTTGTTTTTTTTTCTAACATTCTTAACACTTTTTTGGGAAGAAGGGATGGGGTGTGTCACTTGTACTTACCCTTTCCTGTGCTTCAGTTGTATCACCAAGGTAACAAAACTGCTGAACTACATATACTTTCTCTTCATCCAACTTCTTATGTCTGTTGTAATATGATTCTTGCATATAAACTATTAGTATCACCCAACCTAACTGTAATTTCACTGCAACCAGAATAAAAATTGCATTGCACTAAAACCCCTTTCCATAAACTGAACACTTCTCACCTTTTTTGTATATCATTCTCCTTTCTTTTCGCCAGGTTGGTGTCCACATTGCCGATGTCTCCCACTTTATTCGGCCGGGAACAACATTGGATGATGAAGCGAAGCACAGAGCAACCACTGTTTACCTGACAGACCAAGTAAATCTTTTAGATAACCTCTTCTTTATTCATTTGTTTCCACTGTGTATGTAGAATACGTTGATTGTACCTCTGCAGATGCATACCTTCTTTCAATGTTTTTTTTTTTTCAAATGAATAATATCTAAAATTTAGAAAAAATTGCTCTGGAGGCCTCCTCAATTTTATAAGTGCGCAATACCATGAATAGAACAGGAAGTAATCTAAAAGTTAGTTAACTCGGTTTTAGTAATGTTCTGTATCCTAGATAAAGCAGTTGTTTCAAAAAAGTGTCGCCTGGGATAAAGAACTTCTCTGTTCTTTTGTTGGTGTTACCTGGGAATCATAATCCATACTTTTCAATATAGTGAGATTACATGCAAAACAAAAAACCCCCCCAAAAAACCCAGAAATTTCTCTTCTAGAGGGGCGTGTGGATTGCTTTGGAGGCACAAATATTACATACACTATTTAACATCTGCTATTTTGTTCTTTTCATTCTTTATTATTCAACTTCAGTCATATAAGTTTCCGTATGAAATTGTCATCCAAGTCTGTGGCTGTCATAAAATATGGCACTGCCAGCAAGCATGTCTCATCCGTTGTCACATCTTCACACAAGAATTCTCATGAGAGTCAAAAGAGGGGAGGTAATTTCGTTTTTTTTTCAGAGGAATTAGCTCCCTTTGATCATTGTCCTAACGAGTTGTAAAACTTTTCCCAATAAAACTCAGTTTTTTGTTTTATTTGCAACTTAAATTTCAAACGTCAAAACCATTGCAAATATCTTCAAGATCATATATTAGCAATTAATTAACTTGACCCTCATGAAAGTAAAATTATTCAAGGGATTTTATTGTCTTTTCACTGACATCATCTGCTACATTATTTAGGATATCAGTGACCTTGATACCACATTCGCATTAAATAATAAATGCACACATGAGCATTTTTTTTTATTTTTTTATTTATTTTTCTTTTTTTAGAAAACCTTTATTTGAATCTGAATAAAGACAACAACATCATGTTGCTAACCAAAGAATTAAAGAGATGAGATATAATATTTAAAAAAAAATATTAACAATTTTTATACCTGTTTTTTTCATGCTTATGCATCATCAATGCTGCAGGTGATAATTAGGGCTAGGACAACAGCATATTCTTTTCTTTGTTTTGACTCTCGAGTGTGTATCCGTTGATATCTTATATGCTTTTATATAGAGTGATGTGGTTCTCGGTTGATTAACTGTGCCTAACTGTGTCGGATATATACTCGAGAGTCAAAACAATGAAAAGAGTATGCTGTTGTCATAGCCCTAGTGATAATTACTGCTGGTTGGGAAATTTGAAACCAGTCAACTAAGCCAACCTTGTCTATGCAGGTTAGTATCTTTCTTCCAAGCCACCTGCAACTAACACCTGAATGGAAGGAAATTAGTACTTATGAATGCCATGTTGGCAGGACATCATAATAAACAGTCATGAAAGTATTCTACAAGAAGTCAGAATGATGCGTTTTTGCTAATGCTGACTGCTTTTTTTCACAATTCCCTAAATAGGGTTCAACTTTAATTTTTTCAAAGGGGCTTAATAACTATAAAAGTTTTTAAATAAATATTAATTTTTATAGCTACAGGCACTAATTTCATACTTATGCAATCATCAGTGTAAAAGTGATAATTACTGCTGGTCAGGAGATACAAACCCAGTCAACAAAGCCACCATTGATTTTGTGGACTCATTCTTAATAATGTTTATGCCTGTATTTGGTTTTAGAAATGTTAAAATTTCATTTAATTCTCGTCATGGTTGACTGGTTTTGGGGTTATGTTCCTTGCTAGTAGTGAGAGATGGCTTCGTGGCTGGGTTCGAATCCCATGACCGGTAGCAATTGTGATTTCTTGCACTGATGATTTGTAATACGATAAAACACTCGTGTCTGTAGGTATATAAAATAATTATACATATATATATATATATATATATATATATATATTAGTTTTGCAGGTTTTTAACGTAAACTTAAAAAAACTATAGAAATCATTTTTGGTCCCCTGATTTCAGAGAGGGACCTATGTTTTCAGTGGCATCCATGTGTCCATTAGTCCGGACTATTGCCAGATAACCGTCCATTAGTTTTTCTTAAAATTTTGCCACAAATTGTATTACATTAAATAAAAAATGTTTTTACAAAAATTTCCATTGCGCCCCCAGGTGCTCAAAAGGGGTAAAAAATGCCCCAAAATGGCAAAAAATGACACATTTTGCCCCCATAACTTTTGATCCATCCATTAGATTTTTTAAAAACTTGGCTAAAATGTGGAGTCCATTGTTCTTAATATAAATCCAGTATGGGTGACCCTGGTAAAATTCTGGTTTGTGACACAGGGGACTTTCAGTGCTAAAAATGCTTCTTTTTGTGGCTTTTTTTTTCATATTTCTCAATAAAAACTTGATATGTATGACTATATAGTGTTTTTTCATGGTGTTCAACTTAAATATATATATGTTAAGGCCTGAAACTGCATCGTTTGTCCATTTTCACTGGGATTTGGCATCCCCCAGGGATCAAAATAGGTAAAAAATGCGCCAAAATGGTAAAAAATGACACTTTTTGCCCCATAGCATTTGATCCATTCATTAGATTTTCCTGATACTTGGCCAAAATGTGGAGGCCATTGTTCTTTATATAAATTCAGTATGGGTGACCCTGGCAAAATTCTGGTTCGCATCCCTCTGGGACTTTTAGGGCTAAAAAAAAACATGACTTTTTGGAGCTCTTTTTTTTATATTAAGAACTTGATATGTATGTCTATATAGTAGTTTTCCATGGTGCTGAATTCAAATATACATGTGTTAAGGTGTGAAACTGCATCATTTGCCAATTTTCACTGGTATTTGGTGTTCCCAGGAGGTCAAAACGGGTCACAAATGCCCTAAAATTGCAAAAAAATTACATTTTTTACCCCATAACTTTTGCCCCATCCGTTAGATTTTTCTAAAACTTGGCGCAAATGTGAAGGCAATGTTGGCACTTCACACTTCTCACATTCATCATTTCTTCACTATTTTTTGTGGCGTCATCTCACATACAGCACAAGAGGGGGACCATGCATGCGCGGCTTGTTTATAAAAATCTAATTTTTAATCCTCCGTTGGAAAATTATTTTGTTAGTAAGTCATTTAATCTCCTGCAATCCCTGAACAAACTGCTTTTTCGCACTAACAATAGTCATACATTTTCAGGGATCATCAGTTAATTACCATCAAACACGGTTTTGGGGATTTAAAAACAAAACAGCTTATTAAATAATGGCTCCCCAGCAGTGTTGATCAAACACGTACGTTCCCAAATAAAAGAACAAATAATATTCCAGATAATTGATCCAGGCTTTTTGCTCCAGAGCTTAAGCTAGTCATATCCCCCCCCCCCCAAATTTTTCTTACCTGCATCATTCATCCTTGTCTCCAAAAAAGAAACAATTATTTTGACAAATCTATTGCATTTATATAAATACTTTGAAATGTGTTAAAACACTAAAAAATTATCTCTGTAGGTGGAAGAGGGGGCTTATCTTGCCTTTGGTAACATTTATTTGTTATACAAGGCTCGTTCCAAAAGTAAGGCCTATTTTTTAATTCGAAAATTAAAACCTTGAAGTGCTACGAAGACAGGATTGGTACCATTGAAACAACCTTTTGTGTTCCAAAATTAATTCTTCTCAATGCACTTTTGCCAGCCTTTTTTGATGCCTTGGTTGTACTTAAATCAATGAACTCATCTCCTAACTGTTCTGACCTCCACTGCATTGGCTTTGTAGATGTTCAAGTGCTGGTGAATGTTGATCAGTTTGTATATTCTAATTTTTTTGCATAGAGGAATTCAGTGATGCATCTCTGCTTTTGACTCGTCTATGACAGGTGTTGCTCTCATAGAGTCTTGCACAAATAATAGCGTCTTACGTTCATACCTTGTTTGGGGTAAAAAAAGAGTTTAAAAAACATGTTCAAATAAATTAATCAGTTTCCTATTACTTCATATATTCTGCCAGTGTTTTAATTTTGAATAAACATAACAATAAAATAAAAACAGTCCCATTACGATTCTTTATTTTCCTTTCTAAAAATATTGGTCATTCAAAGAATGTAAATTAACCCCACGTCCGTCTGTGTCTAATGTTGATTTACTGCATTTTAATGCACTCTAATACAAATGTGCTTCTAAATGTATGTTTTTACTAATATATAATGTAATATTTATAATATATAATAATATATAATAACTAGAAGATATACTTTGCATTGTGCATTGCCTGGTATTAAACGTAACATTACATTCCTTAAAAAAAAAAACTAGCCTGGGTGTCTGGTGTTGCTCGGGTGTTTGGAGGTGTGTGCTGCGCACAAAAAAAAAAAAAAGTAGTAGTAGGCAGGCAGGCTCGAATCTGTACTGCGAAGGAGGAAAAGAATGTGAAAAAAAAAAAAGTGACATCTTTGCTGTTGCGCCCATCGCCAAACCAGAAGTGGCGTAGGTTAAAATTAATGCTAGACAATTGAAATAGGGGATAACTTTTGAAAATATCTGTGAAAAAAGTGACCCTGTCTGTAGAAAAGTGCCCAGTTGAGGGTAAAGAAATTAATGTTTTGGACCAATTTTTCTATATTTGTTGTCCGAATGGTTGAGCTTCAAAATGATATAGATCTCAGAAAAATCCGTCGTCTCTGTTGAATGTTTTAGGCAGACATACATTCATACATATATACATTTAAACAGACAGGTGAGATTTATATTATAGACTAGCGAGGGGTACCCGGCGTTGCCTGGGTGTTTTTCGGGGTATGTGAAAAAAACCCGAAAATGTGAAAAAAAACAGGTGCCCGTGAAAAAAAACCGAAGCCTTCACGACGCGCAGTTGGAAAATAGTAAAGTGTTTAAAAAAAAAAAAAAAAAAAAGTGCGCGTTTTTGATTGACGTGACGGCGATAGGTATTCAGCAGTTAGCATTTTGTGCGGGACAGTTTTGAATGTGGTGAATAAATCAGTTTGTTTGTTTTTAAAACCTGCTCTCTGTTTATTAGGAGGAGCGAAATGAAAGCTACAGTCTGATACGACGAAGTCGACATTGAACAAACGTTACTTAGCTCTCTTGAGACAACTGGCTTTCGGCCTGTAATTAGAGTCGAGTTTCGCTTTTTTTTTATACTGAAAACCGAATGTAACGTGTGCCGATGCGGGAAATGTGGAATAATTAACATTTGAAAGTCAATAAAATTAAATAGACAGGTGAGCTCTGTGGATAACTCTGAGATATTACAATTTATAGATAATACAAAAAGTTTTAAGAAGTTGTGAACCGAGCAAGCGCTTCTCTGAAAGAAGCCTTTTGTGAACATCGAGGAAAAGCATACATACATACATACATTTTCGCTTTTATATATATAGATAACATAAAAAACATAGAAAGAAACTGAGAGATGTGCATACGAGAATTATGTTTTTTTTCTAAATAGTTTACTTTAATACTCAAGCAGAGATCGAAACCAAAGCCTAAAGACTGTGAATCAAGTATAACTATTAGCCCAACTGAACACGATCTCCAAAAAATGTTTTCAAATCTTCTTATTCTTAACATAATGTGAATGATTCATGCATCTGCAGTCGTAAAACAGATAAAAATCCAACGGCCGCCACATACCAATTTTTTCAATGTTGACCCCTTAGCAGCCCTTTATCCTAATGAAAATGGATTAAAAAGTTTTCCACGTGTCTGAATACCCTATATACCAAATTTCAAGTCTGTAGTTCAAAAATTTGTTAAGTGTATAAGAAGTGTCCTCGCACACACATTCTCACTTTTGTAGATATATAGATGAATAATATTTTTATAAATTTGTTTTCAACTTCTTTCAGCGTATTGACATGGTTCCAGAATTGCTAAGTTCCAATCTGTGTTCGCTACGAGATGATGGTGATCGGTAAGTCAATGATAAGATTATTTTTACTCTTGTGATTAGAAATAATACTTTGTCAAAATACAATTATTTGCCAGTTAAAAAAAAAAAATTAATTTGCACAGATCTGCAAGTTAAGATTTTACTGTTTTGTTGACATTGGTTTCTCCCGATCGATGTGGATAGTCACAAAAGGACAACATAAATGTGGTACATCATACTCCGACAATTAATAAAAATAAATCTGCTTGAACACAAGTTTAGGAAATGAGGACCTCTTTCTTCACTGACGAACGGCAGAACAGATATTGCACTTTGATCCAAACAAGACCTGAAACCTCTTGATATAAAAAACTAAAAAATACTACTTCACGGATGCAAACTAGCCAAAGATAACTGTTAGGTGGCTAGATTTTGACCCAGAAAGCAGCAATTCTTATCCCTTTGTCAGAAACATTACTGAAAGAATGTGAGAACTAAAGGACAAAATAAAGGAAGTGAGAATTATGAGATTGTCAAAAGTGAAACCAATGTCCACTTTTTGCTCGCTTTATTTAAATTGAAGTTTATTTGAACCAAACATGGCTGAACTGCAGAAAGGGTTGTGAATTTTATCAATGATTCCATTAATAAGTCATCTTATACCTAGAATTCTTATTTATTCTTTGTCAATCTTCTCTTTTAATCCGATCAATGGTCCCATTCTGTTATAGTCCCATCCATTCATTCAAAAACAAATAAAAACATGTCTGCCATTTTTTAGAAGCAAAAAACAAAAACAAAAACAAAAGAAGACTAAAGTGTATGTGTTACTGTCATCCAGCATAGTACCAACCTTTATTTTTATTATTATTGGTCTGTTGGTTTTTAAGGTTAGTTTTTAACAGAACAAAAACTTATTCGGGTATTTATCCTTGATTTTCTTTTTTTTTTTTTTTTTTTTTTTAAAATCATTATTCGATAGGTATTTTTAGTACTATTATTATTCTTTCAACAATCAAAAGAAGTCTTTTCAATCAGCAATAGCCATGACTAATAACACCCCGCCTGAGAGCTCATTCTTCAAAAAATAAAGTGGTAGTAGTGGGGGAGGGAGATCAAAACAACAGTAGGCAGCTTGGGTGGAGAGGGGTGTTAAAAAAAAAAAAAAAAGTGGTAGTAGGCAGGTAGGCTTGAACCTGTAACGCAAAGGAGGAAAAAAAAGAAACTGACGTCTCAGCTAATGTCTCCATTGCACAACCGAAAGTCACAAATGTCGAAATTCAGCGTAGTCAATCAAAAAAGGGAACGATGACTTGTAAAAATAGCGATGCAGAAACTGTCCCCTCCTTGTAAAAAAACTGTCGAGTTGAGGGTGATGGAATTAATGTTTTTGGCCAATTTTTTTATATTTGTCATCCGAAAGATTGAGCTGCTGTCAGATGTTTTTGGCAGACACACACACACACATTTTGCCTTTTATATATTAGAAAAATAATAACTTGATCACACAACAAATTTGAGTCATTGATTTCTCGTATTGATATGCCACATTTAAAAAATTCTGATTGTATTTCATTATTTTTTTTTTTTTTTAACACAACCCTTCTTCCTTTCTCAAACCTCTCTTCCACAGACGTGATGTTGTCTTTTCTACAAATGCTATAATGTGTTCTTCAGAATTGTCTGATATATTCTCTGCTTCTTTTGTTCCAGCTCATTTGACTTGTTGGTTTAATGGTTGTCATCAATTCACTGGTTAAATGCCTCATTGTAGTAATTTCCTATTCTAGTATCTTCTTTCTAATAACTGCAAGGTTGGGGAACTCCTGTCCTGCTCACTGTTTTCATATTACCTATAGTGTTGGTCATTTCAAGACTAAGGTTAATAGGCATCTCCTGTTTTTGCAATAATCAACTTTTGTTCTTATTAGCTCCTTAAGCCAAGTGGCTTCGTGCGTTGTGTGATTTCCATAAAAAATACTTCAGTTCAGAAGATTTACGGAGTTCATTTATTTGCTTGCCAGGAGATTAAATACAATGTTAAATAAAGCTTTGAAAAACCAGCGTACTACAGGAAACCCATGCTGGCCTACAATAAATGTCCAAGCAATACTGTTGGTATTCCCCTGTAGCAGTGAACTAACCCTTCTCAGAATAAAATCTGGCAGTGTAGACTTCCTAGGACTGAACAAAACCCTATCTTAGCCAAACACAACCACTGTTAGACCAATAGTTGAGGACCTATCCTTAATTCATATAAAAGATATGTTTATGGAAATCTATCTGAAAAACACTAGAAGCAGTTTGTAAACCAACAGACAAAACTGCAGCTTTATATATAACAATTAAATTATTGCAAGAATAAGACGATTCATTTTCTTTAATTTTCAGGTTTGCATTCTCAGTAATTTGGGAAATGAATAATGATGCAGAAGTATTGCATACAAAATTCCATAAATCTGTAATTCGTTCAAAAGTAAGTTTTTTTAAAATCTTTTTTAAGTTCTTTTTCATTTTAAAATCATTGATCATTACATAATTTTCCCCTTTTTTCCAACTAAAAATAGAATATCTATATTTGTGATCTACAAAGAAAATCAACTTTCCATTGTGAAATTGTTTTCGTAGGATATTTACGGATGCACAAAAAATACCATCATTGTCTATGGAATCGACTATGTAATGTACAAATCCTATTAAATCTATTGTGATCATTTATGTGCTATTGGGGAAAGCTTATGAACTTATATAATGACATTTGTGCCCGGGACAATGCCGAGTGGTCTTGCTGGTATGTGACAATATTGTCAGATTGAAAAGAAAATAGAAATCTACAAATTTATTAAATGTAGCAAGACACGCAAGTTATTCCCAGGAATGGAAATATTCAAATAGCAAGTGTGACGTGTGATCCTATCAAGATTGTCTACAGTTGGGGTCGCAAAGATCAGTGAACAGTGCAATGGATGAGGCTGTTGAAAGGTATTTTCTAGAGTCTGGGAACACAGACATCTTTCTGATTTGAGAAAAAGATGAAAAAGAAAGAAGTTAATTTCGAATGCTTTTTAATTTGAAAAGCAAGAAAAAAAGAGAAAAGAATTATAATTTTTGTATGCGAAGAGGAGGAGGAGGAGGAATGAAGGGATTATCAGTATAAGCAAAGAAAAAACACAAGTTAACAATTTGCATCTGCTCCCCGATAAGTTCACGTTGTTCTGAGATAGTCGCCAAATAATATCTTCCAGAACTTAAGAACCAAGAAGTCAATCATCAAAAACACTTACATCAAACCCAGCTACAGCCAAAGTTAGGGCACATCACCAAGAAGTGAAGGAGTACACATAAAGTTTAGGATAGATATTACATTTCTCCATTAAATGACTCAAAATGGATTGATATGTCAATAATAAAAAAATAGGCTAAAGTTTTAAACGAATATTTCATGTTTAAAGTTTAAAATGTCAAAGTCAAAGAATTCCTTTAATGATTTACGAATGAAATTGTTCTCAAAGAATCAACAAGTTATTCTCAAATAATTTCTTTTGTGCTCTTACACTAAAGTAAAGCATTAGAATTTATTTATTTATTATTTTTTTCAGGCTTCGTTAACTTATCAAGAAGCCCAAAATCGAATAGACAGTACATCGCAAGATGAGCTGACAGAGAGTTTGCGGGGTCTTAATAAACTGGCAAAAATTTTAAAGAGGAAGCGTATTGAAAAAGGGTCAGTAAATGTGATTTTCATCACAATTTTTTTTCAGCCTCGTTTCCTTTTTTTATTCTTCTCACAATCTTGATTTTTCACCATATCACATCATTAATAACCTCTTTCTCTTCCACTCTTTGTCCTTCGCTCTTTCTTTCACCGTGCCCCTTCCCTGCTCTCTCTCTCTCTCTTTTGCCATGTCCCTCCCCTGCTCTCTCTCTTTTGCCTTGTCCCCCTCCTGCTTTTCTCACTTTAACCCCCCTCCCCACCTGCTTCACTCTCTCTCTCTCCCCTCCCGTGCCAGTCCCCCCACGCTCCACCTGCTCCCATCCCCGTCCCCTTCATGCTCTCTTTCGCCCCATCCCCCTCTTTTTCACCCCCTCTCTTTCGCCCCGTCCCCCTCTCTTTCGCCCCGTCCCCCTCTCTTTCGCCCCGTCTCCCCTCTCTTTCGCCCCGTCTCCCCTCTCTTTCGCCCCCGTCTCCCCTCTCTTTCGCCCCGTCTCCCCTCTCTTTCGCCCCGTCCCCCTCTCTTTCGCCCCGTCCCCCTCTCTTTCGCCCCGTCCCCCTCTCTTTCGCCCCCGTCCCCCTCTCTTTCGCCCCCGTCCCCCTCTCTTTCGCCCCCGTCCCCCTCTCTTTCGCCCCCGTCCCCCTCTCTTTCGCCCCCGTCCCCCTCTCTTTCGCCCCCGTCCCCCTCTCTTTCGCCCCGTCCCCCTCTCTTTCGCCCCGTCCCCCTCTCTTTCGCCCCGTCCCCCTCTCTTTCGCCCCGTCCCCCTCTCTTTCGCCCCGTCTCCCCTCTCTTTCGCCCCGTCTCCCCTCTCTTTCGCCCCGTCTCCCCTCTCTTTCGCCCCGTCCCCCTCTCTTTCGCCCCGTCCCCCTCTCTTTCGCCCCGTCCCCCTCTCTTTCGCCCCGTCCCCCTCTCTTTCGCCCCGTCTCCCCTCTCTTTCGCCCCCGTCTCCCCTCTCTTTCGCCCCCGTCTCCCCTCTCTTTCGCCCCCGTCTCCCCTCTCTTTCGCCCCGTCTCCCCTCTCTTTCGCCCCGTCCCCCTCTCTTTCGCCCCGTCCCCCTCTCTTTCGCCCCCGTCCCCCTCTCTTTCGCCCCGTCCCCCTCTCTTTCGCCCCGTCCCCCTCTCTTTCGCCCCGTCCCCCTCTCTTTCGCCCCGTCCCCCTCTCTTTCGCCCCGTCCCCCTCTCTTTCGTCCCCGTCCCCCTCTCTTTCGCCCCCGTCCCCCTCTCTTTCGCCCCGTCCCCCTCTCTTTCGCCCCGTCTCCCCTCTCTTTCGCCCCGTCTCCCCTCTCTTTCGCCCCGTCTCCCCTCTCTTTCGCCCCGTCTCCCCTCTCTTTCGCCCCGTCCCCCTCTCTTTCGCCCCGTCTCCCCTCTCTTTCGCCCCGTCTCCCCTCTCTTTCGCCCCGTCTCCCCTCTCTTTCGCCCCGTCTCCCTCTCTTTCGCCCCGTCTCCCTCTCTTTCGCCCCGTCTCCCTCTCTTTCGCCCCGTCTCCCCTCTCTTTCGCCCCGTCTCCCTCTCTTTCGCCCCGTCTCCCTCTCTTTCGCCCCGTCTCCCTCTCTTTCGCCCCGTCTCCCTCTCTTTCGCCCCGTCTCCCTCTCTTTCGCCCCGTCTCCCCTCTCTTTCGCCCCGTCTCCCCTCTCTTTCGCCCCGTCTCCCCTCTCTTTCGCCCCGTCTCCCTCTCTTTCGCCCCGTCTCCCCTCTCTTTCGCCCCGTCTCCCCTCTCTTTCGCCCCGTCTCCCCTCTCTTTCGCCCCGTCCCCCTCTCTTTCGCCCCGTCCCCCTCTCTTTCGCCCCGTCCCCCTCTCTTTCGCCCCGTCCCCCTCTCTTTGTTTTGCAGATCCATTTGTCGTTACTTGTCTCATGCTGATTGGGATTTTTTTCACCTGAAAAAACTATCAGCATCCTTGCAGACCCATGTTTAAGCTCGCTCAACAAATTCACCAATTTTGACCTTCCTTGATTCCTTGGCGGCATTCATGATGAACATGCAATGCGACTTGTGATAGGAAGAGTAAACGATATCCTGCTTGATCATTTGACATCCCATTGACTTGTGACAACCAATATCAGTAGCGATCTTGGCATAACTCTGACTTCTGATTTTCATCCAACACCTTACGTAGCAAATTCTCGTGCGTTATCTCCCTATATGTCCCAGATTTAATCTTCATCAGTATTTTTTGTGGTGTGTTCACCCTACAGATAATAATGAACTCTTCCGCTTTTTATAAAAACTGGATGAATATGTCTTTCATCATTAGCACACGTTATGCACAAGTCTTGCACTTGTGGCAGTCGGACTGATGTATAACCTGTACTTTTCATTTGTTATATTTGTTTTTCTATTTAAGATATTTTGTTTTCACGAATTAACCCAGACCACAACAGTATTAAATAATACAAAATTAGTCAACATACGCACAAAGAGGCAATCAAAAGAAAACTATGAACTTCTCGTAAAAGAGCGGGTGATAGTTAAAAAAAAATTTTTTTATTGTTCTGGAAGTCCTTCATCTGAATATTTGATAAATAAGATTTGTGTAAATCTATGCAAATCGCATCACTCTCAAAGTCTCAGTTTTTCAGTTGTTTGCCTTCAGGCTTCTCAGTTTAATAAACCTCAGATCATTAATTTGAGGCTCAGGTTCTAATTGCAGTAGAAACTTTATTTTTACGCAGGACAATACTGGCAGATTCTTTTGCTTTGAAATTCCAGTTCCAATTCACTTTTTCGACTATCATAAGACTATTCTTGTTTCTTTTTTTTTTTGTGTTATCTTCAAAATCATCCGACCATTTTTTCTTTTCATGCTTTCGTATTGTCTTTTCAGCGCCCTCGTTCTTGCATCGAGTGAAATACGTTTTCAAATCGACAGTGCAACTCATGAACCAATTGATGTCCAGGCCAAAGAAATACGGTAGGAAATGTTTGTAGTTAATATTCAAATATTGAATTGTGCGAACTACTATTGAGTAGAACTTGGCCCTCATATAATTAACACATTATTTAAATTATCTAATATGAACAGATTATTTAAATTATCTAATATAAACAGATTATTTAAATTATCTAATATAAACAGATTATTTAAATTATCTAATATAAACAGATTATTTAAATTATCTAATATAAACAGATTATTTAAATTATCTAATATGAACAGATTATTTAAATTATCTAATATGAACAGATTATTTAAATTATCTAATATAAACAGATTATTTAAATTATCTAATATAAACAGATTATTTAAATTATCTAATATGAACAGATTATTTAAATTATCTAATATGAACAGATTATTTAAATTATCTAATATGAACAGATTATTTAAATTATCTAATATAAACAGATTATTTAAATTATCTAATATAAACAGATTATTTAAATTATCTAATATAAACAGATTATTTAAATTATCTAATATGAACAGATTATTTAAATTATCTAATATGAACAGATTATTTAAATTATCTAATATGAACAGATTATTTAAATTATCTAATATGAACAGATTATTTAAATTATCTAATATGAACAGATTATTTAAATTATCTAATATGAACAGATTATTTAAATTATCTAATATAGATAGATTATTTAAATTATCTAATATAAACAGATTATTTAAATTATCTAATATGAACAGATTATTTAAATTATCTAATATGAACAGATTATTTAAATTATCTAATACTAGCGGGGGTACCCGGCGTTGCCCGAGTGTTTGTTTCCGGGACCGGGGGGGGGGGGGTAAAAAATGTTATGGTAGGTAAGTAGGAAGGATCAAACCCGGAGTCATGAGTAAAAGTAGGAAAATAAAGTGTGAAAAAAAACAAAAACATCTGCAACGTTAACAGTTCGGCCACCAAGAAAAGTCCATTCCAGTTGTTTAGGAAAAAAAAAAAAAAACGACTACGGTAGGTCGGCGCGAACGTGAAAATATAATGTGAATTGTCCAGCACGCTAACCACTACGCCACAGAGCACTGCAGCTTAGTTTAGTGATTTTAAATAACTTCACATGAAAGAACTACGAAGCCAAACCGGTGTTCTCTTCTCAACTGTTCCTTGTGAACGATCTCCAAATGGTGTTAAGTGGTGGCAGGGGGAGGAGGAATTTATTAGAGAGAAAATATTTTACCACTTCCATTGATCTTAACCGATTTTGGCCGTGACTTCTCAGCAGAAAAAGTATAGAAATCTAAGATTATCGAGGAATTTGAGAAATAATAAGCCTATAACACACCTCAGATATTGTTCTGCCGTTTGTGCATATTATATTTGCATGAAATATCTTGATTTTTAATCCTATTAAGGTCAAAATCAAACGGGGGAAAAATGAGTTCATTTTATTTATATAGAGATAAACAGATTATTTAAATTATCTAATATAAACAGATTATTTAAATTATCTAATATAAACAGATTATTTAAATTATCTAATATAAACAGATTATTTAAATTATCTAATATAAACAGATTATTTAAATTATCTAATATGAACAGATTATTTAAATTATCTAATATAAACAGATTATTTAAATTATCTAATATGAACAGATTATTTAAATTATCTAATATGAACAGATTATTTAAATTATCTAATATGAACAGATTATTTAAATTATCTAATATGAACAGATTATTTAAATTATCTAATATGAACAGATTATTTAAATTATCTAATATGAACAGATTATTTAAATTATCTAATATGAACAGATTATTTAAATTATCTAATATGAACAGATTATTTAAATTATCTAATATGAACAGATTATTTAAATTATCTAATATGAACAGATTATTTAAATTATCTAATATGGACAGATTATTTAAATTATCTAATATGGACAGATTATTTAAATTATCTAATATGGACAGATTATTTAAATTATCTAATATGGACAGATTATTTAAATTATCTAATATGGACAGATTATTTAAATTATCTAATATGGACAGATTATTTAAATTATCTAATATGGACAGATTATTTAAATTATCTAATATGAACAGATTATTTAAATTATCTAATATGAACAGATTATTTAAATTATCTAATATGAACAGATTATTTAAATTATCTAATATGGACAGATTATTTAAATTATCTAATATGGACAGATTATTTAAATTATCTAATATGGACAGATTATTTAAATTATCTAATATGGACAGATTATTTAAATTATCTAATATGGACAGATTATTTAAATTATCTAATATGGACAGATTATTTAAATTATCTAATATGAACAGATTATTTAAATTATCTAATATGAACAGATTATTTAAATTATCTAATATGAACAGTTGCTCACCTATCTCTTTTGACTTTGTTATTTGTGTAATTTGATTTTGGAATAATTTCTTTAAAAATGAGTAAAAACTTAATTTTTTATAATCAGTGTAACCAAATATTTGTCACTTATTTTTTCGTTTCTGTTGATTATTTGGATTCTTCCAACTACTGTTCTCATTTTGAATATTATTTTCATAACGTTTCAGTCAATGTAAACTCCAAAGTTCTTCAGGTGTATCTTATCGAACTCTGAAATCTTCACAGAATTTCGAACAAAACCCTTTATTTAATTCAATTGCGAATTATTAACTTATTAATGCAATTGAAAATTACTTTGGACTTCTACCCAGTCATGGCTGATGAAACAAGAGCATGCTACACCTTGTGGATTAAATAATGGGTTTCGTTAGAAATTCTGTGCAAATTCACGAGTTTCACAGAAAGATTCCTAAGATTGAAAGAAAGATTTCTGATTTGATTTGGAATTTTTGGGCTATTGTTCTCATCTTGAGTGTCATTTTCACAACGTTTCGGTTGATGTAACTTCTTCAGGTGTATCTTATCAGTCTTGCAATGTTTATGTGAAACTCTGTAATCTGCACAGAATTTCGAATGGAACCCTTTATTTACTTCACGGGAGTAGCATGCTCTATTTCCATCAGCCATGACTGGATAGAAGTCCTAAGTAATTTGCAATTGTATTTTTTGGTCACTCATACCGAGGATTGAACCTTTATCCTTCAGAAAAATATCACTTTATACTGCATGATCCTCAGTTCTTGTGATATTCTCCTGAAGGTTGAAGGTTCAATCCTCGCTGTAGGCGATAGAAATATGCAATTGCAAATTACTTCTGTCCAGTCATGGCTGACGGAACAAGAGCATGCCCCCCTGTTGAAGTAAATTCCAAGTTCGACAGAAACATTCCAGAGTTTGACAAGATACATCTGAAGAAAGTTGGAGTTTACATCAACTGAAGCATTGTGAAAATGACGTTCGAGATGAAAATTCCAAATAATTGAATAACTAATTCTCATCACAAAAATTCAGAAACATAAAGATCCTTGAGTTTGACAGAAAAACTCCCAATTTCAACCAAATACACTTGAAGAAAATCAGAGGTTATATCGGCAGAAACGTTGTGAAACTCACACTCAAGATGAGAACAGTAGTCCAATGAATCCAAATGATATAAATTTATATATATACTAGCGAGGGGTACCCGGCGTTGCCCGGGTGTTTGGAGGTGTGTGTGGTTTTGGGTAAATCAAAACTCCGGGGGGGGGAGGGGGGGGGGTAAAATAAAATAAAAAAAAAAGTTTTAGTAGGTGAGTATGAGGATTGAACCCGGACCCTTGAGACGAAGTTGGAAATTAAAGTGTGAAAAAAAAACCCTGCGACGTTAACCATTGGGCCACCGAGAGGTACTAACAGAAACATGTTTGAATTTATTTAATTACTTAGATTTGGCAGGTGCACGTTTTAATGACTTAATGAGGTCAACTTTGACTGCGGGATAGTATTTCATTTACTGCGGGAACGCTTTTTTTTATTTTTATTTTCCCAAGATGTTGGTAGGGTCCAAATTGAATAGCAATTGTTTGATATAAGGAAAATATTTCCACATTGATCAAATCTGATTGCTTTCGGACATTTCCGGCGATAGACAGAAAATACCGCCAGAATTAATGTTGCTTTTATTATATGAAAAAGCCTAATCCACATGCGACGAGTGACAAATGTTGAATATTTATTTTCCCGAAGTCGAGCAAATTAAATAGACAGGCGAGCTCCCTTGTTAACTCGGAGATATTATGATTTATATATGATATAAAAAGTTTTAAGAAGTTGCGAGCCGACTGATCGCTTCTCTGAAAAAAAGCCTTTCTTGGACATACACAAAAAGTGAACATATATACACACATTTTCGCTTTTATATATAGAGATATAAATTTGAAAACCTGAAGATTTTGTGAAATGATAAAATCATTTTTTTTTTTTTTTTTACGTTTTTATGTTGTTATTAAATTCCGAATTTTCGTCAATAACCTGGCTTTATCAAGGAGATGTCAGTCCGATTGAGTTTTTTTTTCTTCTTCATAATAATGTAATAAGAGGTCAAATCCTCCCGAAGAGAAGATACATCTTGTCTCAGTAATTGTTTATATCCGTGTGTTGTTGCTTGGTTTAAGTGTGAAATTTAAGCAATGTAAAGTCACACATTTTAGAAAACATTTTTTAATGAATTTAATAACAACAAAAAAAAGTAAATAAAAATGATTTTATCATTTCACAACATTTTCAGGTTTTCAAATTTTTATATTTAAATTAATTAAAATGTTTTCTAAAAATGTGTTACTTTACATTGCATGCATATATATATATATATATTTGTCTTTGCATAAGCAGTAGTTTGTTGCTACACAGTCATGAGCATGTTTCGGTCTACCAGTATTTACCAACTAAAGACCTGTTCTCCGTGAATCTTCACACTCAGAACAAAAAAAAAAAAAATAGCCTTCTTTTGCTGAGTTAATTTTCGC
Source organism: Euprymna scolopes (assembly GCF_053919585.1). Classification (NCBI taxonomy): domain Eukaryota; kingdom Metazoa; phylum Mollusca; class Cephalopoda; order Sepiida; family Sepiolidae; genus Euprymna; species Euprymna scolopes. The sequence goes on along the minus strand of NC_136505.1, from coordinate 14,611,666 downwards.
TCTTCATTTTGAATTCCGTTTTCAGAAATAAAGGTCGTTGCCTGATGAGGTCTCTAGTTGGTAAATACTGGTAGACCGAAACATGCTCATGACTGTGTAGCAACAAACTACTGCTTATGCAAAGACAAATGTAACTTGCTCTACTTCTGTATTGAGTACTCTCGTATGAACCTCGTTATATTTCACTAGTTAACCTACCTTTGGAAAATAGCAACCTCAAATTATATATATATATATTCTGAAGAATCCAAATAATTTGAATTATTCAATTGTTTAATTTGAGAAATGTAAAAGTTGATTAAATTCATCATTTGGTTTAATGTCTGTTTTACATGCTGGCACATATTGGAAAAATCGTCTTCCAAACTATCTCAGGCCAAGTTTTTATTTTTCCCATCTTTCAAGTCAATTCTTATCAGTTCCTTACCATGATTTCTTTGGTCTTCTCTGCTGCCTCAGCTGTTCTTTATCTACTGACCTAAGAACTCTCATCCATTTTTTTTCAACATGACTATACGATCAAAGTCTCTTGTTCTACACACATCTCCCTATATTGTCTAAATTTAATCTGTAATCGTCAGATTTAAGCCTTTTTTTAAGACTCATTACATATCGTACCATTCTATTGTATCTACAAACAGGAAGTTTGGAATGATTGATTCCTAAACTAATTAACCGATCATTATGAATTTTGAAACTGATTCTGAACGGCCATAATGTGGTTTCAACATTCTTTCAATTGGAATCCCCTGTTCTGTGCACATCTCTTTTTGAATTCATCAAATCTGAGTGTTTTTAAGACTTGCAATATACACCCATCATATCATTTTTTAAGACTTGCAATATACACTCATTATATCATTTTTTAAGACTTGCAATATACACTCATATCATTTCTCTCCATTCAATGCGTCATCAACCCTTCCAGGTCAGGTCCCACTTTAGCAAATATTTATCTGGTTCAGTCTTATTATTTACATTATTTTTACAAACTTTTGTGGCATGAGGTCAACATAACAGATGCAGAACAACATTAGAAGATCAGTAAATGCAATTTGGTCGTATATGCAAAGCAACAGTGATCTTTATAGTGAGGACAATTATGGAAACTAATAAAAGCAACATATGAGCACTATTTCACATTTGAATATATTAGATTTTCATTAAATTTAATTCGTAACCATCTTAGGCATAGACGAAGACCCAAACACAGCTATTTTTGTTTCTAATTTGCCAAACTATTTTAACAGTTTATAATAAATTAAAGTTTAATGTTATTCATTTTTAATTTTCATAGTCTAATTTTCCTGTGTATCCTACAATATCAATAGAGAATTGAGTTTATAACAAGATGAAATTTGCATAAATTAAAATAGCGTATTTAAGCATATTATGAGAGAACAACAAAATAATGATTCTAATAAATTCACTTGTCCTACATTTTTGTTTTGTTTTTATTTCATAACAATAACATGAAATAGCTATAAAAAAATAGTAGGAATTATAATATCCAAAAAATTAACATTTAAATTAACAAAAATAAAGAAGCTCTAATAATATAAATAAGCAAATTTTAATATATTTACTGCCCTCTTGTTATTTTCTGCTTGGTAAATGCCTGATTTTATATTTCTGTTTTATTTTGATGGTATACTTTTGATTTGACCTTTTTTTTTTTTTTTTTTAAAAAAGCGGTACCTCTTGAAATTATCAAATACACTTACTTTCCCGGTTATATTAAGCAGTAAATTTGTATTTACTGATTTATATATGTGAATTATTTTCAAAAATAGATATACAAAGATTTATAAGCTAAATCGTTTGTTTTTGTTTGCATATGTTACTTCAACATTCTGGTATTTTATATTGCTAACCGCCTTCTTATGCACTTATATATTTGTATAAATCATTTTTTTTTTTTTTTTTTTTTTTTTTTTTTCAGAGATACCAATTCCATGGTGGAAGAGTTCATGTTGCTTGGGAATATTTCTGCTGCTAAGAAAATCTTTGAGTCTTTTCCTAATTGTGCCGTTCTTAGACGGCATCCTGCCCCACCATTATCAAATTTCAAACCATTGATACAAGCTGCTGCCTCAAGGGTATTTTTTAATTTATTTTTTGGAAAATAATTGAATAATTCAAATCAATCTCTTTCACCCTCCGAAATTTAAAAGTGCACCTATAAAATATTTTTATTTTGTGATGGTGATGGATGGGGATTTTTATCAAAAACTCTTAGAATTCAATGGTCAAATTGAACAGATATTGAGTGAAGTAATACAAAGAAATATTTTGAGCTGCTTTTGTTTTCAATTTGTATCTTCTTTCAAATAGTATTACGTATTTGGAAAAGTAACGTGTTGTACACAATTTTGAACGTTTGAAATGAGGGCTGAGGAAATGAGAAAAGTTACGGGTCCGTAGATGGTTTTGTATTCTTGGAGATTTTTTTTTTTTAATTTCAAAGTTAAAAGGGAGATACTTTATTAGAATTACCTCCCCTTGTCAACCAAATTTTATTTCACACATACGAAATTATGGCGAAAAAAAAAACAACTCCAATAATACAAAGCCATCTATGGAGCCAGTAACTTTTCTCTTTTCTTTTCCAAGATGGCAACCAAAACGTTACACAAATAACATTGAAGATGAGAACAATAGTCTGATCAAAACAAGTAATACAATGTATTGCAGCTCTTTTTTTGATGTAGTCTAATCTTGGTTATAACTTCCCATTTGACAATTCAAATATTTCAGATTTGCATTGATTTTGATTTCAATTTTATATTTTAGGTATTTTCTAGAATCAAATAATTTAATGGATTTTGATCAAAATTAGAATAAGGATTCTAGGCATAAAGTTTGTTCTATTTTTATATCATATTATTGCATTTTCACCCCAAACAAGGCACAATGCCACTTTGATGTAGGAGGCTACTATCTGGGACATAATTTGTAGGAGTACTATGTAGGGAGTTGAGCAGCAAGATGTCTGTTTACATTACACTTGAACTTCTGCATGTCAGTACAGTTGGGGAAACAGGAACACTCGCATTTATATTATATTGTTTTGACATACAACCATTGAGGACAACCTGGATTCTTCTCTTATTTAAGAAGAACTTAATTATGTCAAGTACTCATTCAGTAATACCATAGGATCTGATTTTAATACCCTGTCAAAGGCCTTAGATATATCTAGTGCCCTAGCCTCCCCTGCTTTATTCAGTGCATGATATATATGTTCAGAGATTACAGTTAGGATATCTGTAGTAGAACAAGCTTGTCTAAACCCATACTGTTGGTCAGACAGAAGTTTAGCAGCTGTGAAGTGGTGAACATAAGTAGCATGCAAGCAACAATATTTGCTCAGTTTTGATAGAAAAAAGTAGTAAATGGGGATACATGGTTCGTTGTCCTACTCAGGAATCATGGTTAGGTGCAGAGCGTCTCAAGCGAGTCCCTGATATTGTAACTTTGCACCTGGCTAATAGACAAAGAATAAGTATGTAAGTTAGGAGATAAGCAGAGCTTACCTACTCCTTTAACGATATAGGTTTGCAAACTGGAGAATTTGGTGATGTTACCAGCTCTGGGAAGGTTGTTGACTATGACTGAGGAGGCCCCTTCCCCTGTGTTTCGGCGCAGTGATATAAATCAAAAACATAGGCTTTATATCGAGGCCTAACTTCTCCTAGATGGATGACCTGACAAAATCTACAGATCCATCATTCTAAAAGGTGGTACCCATGCACTGGGGATCAATACCATATTTTTCAGTGCCCTTCCATGGCTCGAAAGATAAAGTTTTGCCCTCTTCTAAATAAATTAGCATAAAATATTTAGAGATTACCTTTACTATGGATAGAAGTGATATTACAATTATGCATGATAAAAAGACTGTTCTGTTTTTTGTAATTTGCTTGAAGATAAGTGAAGAAAATATGGTTAACATATGCCTAAAATCATGTAGAAAAAATAAACTAAATACAAAGAAAGAAAATAGTGTTAAATTTACTTCATAGTTTCATATAAAGCGAACCTATAATATTTACTTATCTTAATTCATGGTCTTCAAAACTCTCATGTGATCACACTAGCTGTCTACTTTCGAATCTTTGTAAGGAGACATAAAATTAGTGCATACCAACATAGCTGATTGGTCCTTTGAATAATCTCTATGCTGAAATAGCTCAAAGTAATGAACTCCTTATGGATAAGGAAACATTTAATGGAACCAACCAGTCCAACTTCTTCAAACACTATCAGATTTTTTTCTGTGGTATGATCAGCCTGGTGAATTCACATGGCATTGTGCTGCATATTATTGACTATTTTTCACCGCATATGGAAATATTATCGACTGTTTCTTATCATGTTATGCTTATTTTTCTTTTATACTTTTTACTTTTTTTTTTTTCTTTATTTTCCCTGTTTGTTTTTCATCTTTTCCTTTTTTTCTGTTTTTTTTATTCTATTTGTATTCTTTTTCCTATTTTTCTTTTTTATCTGTTTTTTCTTTTTTTTCTTCCATTTTTTTCTTTCTTTCGTTTTTTCTGGTTTTAGTTTTTTCTTTTTCTTTTTTCTTTGTTTTTTCTCATTTTTTTTTTCTTTTGGTTTTTTTTGTTTCTCTTTTTTGTTTCTCGTTTTTTTTTTTTGTTTCTCTTTTTTTTTCTCGTTTTGTTTTTCTTTTTCTTGTATTTTAGTTTTTGTTTTTCCTTTTTTAGTTTTTCATTTTCAGTTTTGCTGTTCCTGTTTTGACTTTTCCTGTATTTCATATCAAACTTTTCAATTTCAATGAAAATGGTTGCATGGTTTTACTATGTAAATCATCAAATTAATTTTAGATTTCATAAAGTTTAGAATTTAATTTTTTTTTAAATTTAGGATTGTTTTAATTTTTATAAATCTTAGGAAGAACAATCCTTTAAAGAATTATTTAAATTTCTAAATTATTATGCTTGGAGCATTTCTACATTTGACCTCTTGACCTTTCACTTTTCTCTTGTCAGGGCGTGTCGATGGACTGTACTACAAGCAAAGCTTTGGCTGAAAGTTTGGACAATGCAGATTTTGGCAGCGACAGCAATTCCAATACGATGTTACGAATGATGACCACTCGCTGCATGATGCAGGCGGTTTATTTTAGCAGCGGCACTCTCCAAGAGGTCGATTTTATCCATTATGGTTTGGCTACGCCTATCTACACACATTTTACATCTCCAATCCGAAGGTAAGATAAATGAGTGCTTTTTTTTAAAATTATTATGTGGGAATTTTTTTTTATTATTAATTATTATGTATGAATTTTTAAATTATTTTGTTTTCCTGCCTTCCAACTGACTACAGTATAGTTGTCTTCAAGTCCAACATGAACAAATTCTTGATGAGCCATCTCCTCGAGTAATCCAATTTACCAAATTTCCACTACTAACAATGACTGACATGTTTCCCTTGACCACTGTACACTCATTAACCCTTATTGTCAAGTGCCCTCCGGGCCTTGATAAGTGGTAACCCCTCGTTTAAAAAAAAAAAAAAGAAAAAATTTAAAATTATTATGTGGAAATGTTTGTCCTCATAGAGACGCAAATAAATAGAAATTTGGTTCCTGTTGTGTTATCTTCCACAGTATTGTTCTTATTTGATGTGTGTTTTAGGCAAAGGGATGCAACATTTTGTCGAGTGAAGCCTGGCTGATAATGTGGGACCTATTAGGTTGGTAATTTTCTTTTGAACCCTGTCCAAGAGGGAGAGACTAGTAGTAGATGCACCAGCGTAAATGTGGCAACAATACTCCATACATGGGTGAATGGTGGCCTTGTAGAGGTAAAGGATACTATCATGTGAATAACTTTGTAGCACAATAGAGAGAGCTACCTTCTTTGCAGCAGTCTTAGCAATGTCCTCAATGTATTTAAAAAAATTTTTTTTATTACATTTTCACCCCAAACAAGGAACATTGCCACTTTGGTGTAGGGGGCTACTATCAGGGGCAACAACTACTGGGGTACTATGTAGGGATTTGGACAGCAAGATGTCAGTTCACATTACACTTGAACTTCTGCATGTCAGTACAGTTGGGGAAGCAGGAGCCAGAGTCTAGCTGTTCTGGAGAAGAAACTACTGGAGTAGAAAGATCTTTTACATCTAGGGATCTCTTCAGTGTGGGGGTGGGATTTAGCTGCTTGTCGGGTTTGTCGAGGGTGTCTATGTCGTGGGGGCACAAGTGTCTGCAGTTCGCCAGAGCATTCACCATTAAAATACTTATAGAACAGGCAGAGGGATGCAACATTTCGTTGATGGGACAGAGGCTGAAGCTTAGATTCCAGTTCAAGGCCTATCAGATTGGCGACTCTCTTTTGAACCTTGTCTAGGAGCGAGAGACTAGTAGCAGATGCACCAGCCCAAATGTGACAACAATACTCCATACATGGCGAATGGTGGGCTTATAGAGGTACAGGATACTTTTGGGTGTTAGTAGTTTTCTAGCACGGTAGAGAGGACCTACCTTCTTCGCAGCAGCCCTGGCAATGCTTTCAATGTAATTGTTCCAACTCATGTTTCCTGTGAACGTTAGGCCAAGCAGTTTGAAAGATGTACTCTCAAATAAAGAGTCACTGGTCATTGCTATTGGTGGCAGAGAAGGTTTCTTGTAATTATTGAAGGAAACCAATTTCATCTTGGCAGCATTGAATGTGACCATCCATTTTTGTCCCCATTCCCCGTGAATATTAAGCTGAAGAGTTTGAACAGAGAACTTTCAGATAATGTATCATTAGTCAAGACTATTAGTGGTTGAGCAGGTTGCTTGTAGTTATTAAAGGGAAGAAGCTTAGTCTTGGTAGCATTGAATGTGTTTTCGTCTAGAGTTTCCGCCATTTCAATGGATACGTGTTCATTCGTTTTACCCCCTCATGTCTTTTATAGAGCGTGGTGTCGTAAGAAAATATACCCGTCACAGTCTTATGTCGGAAAAAAAAGAAAGAAAACTTTGAACTTAAAATTAATGTGGTTTGTGGCTTCTTCGAGAAATACACATTTTCAATTACTTTTGAACTTTAATTTTAGTTGGAAATGAATTTCTAGCCATCAATCTAAAAAAAAAAAAAAAAAAAAAAAAATTTATTTTATTTTAAGCAATTTCATATGAACATACTAAAAATGTTGTCAGAAAAAAGAAAATAATATAAATTTATAGGAGAGGAGGTTAGTTCCCCAAATTTAACATAAAATTATTCTCCCATTTTCTGGCCATTCTAGTCTTTTAGAACAGTTAGCCTTTCAAAATGTTTTTTGATATATTTTTTTTTCAAGCTGCAAAAATAATTACCATACCACTAACCCTAAATCTAAATTATAAACCCAATCTAAAGAAAAAAAACTCCTTCAATCCTAAAACTAGCAATAACCTTTTCTTAATCCTACCACTAACCCTAAGTCTGAGTGACAAGTTCTAACTCAACAAAACTGTTCTTAAAATCTAACATAATCATCTAAAAATAGAAAAAGGTGTACATCACCCCCCCTCTAAAAAAGGCACAGGATTTATCCCTTCATAGAAAAAAAAAATTGGTTAACTGCCCTAAACACTAGAATAACCCTGAATGAAATGGGGGATTATTTTATTTAAAATTTTTATGTGAAACTAATCCCCCACTCTAAATTCCAAAATGTTTTTTTGTTTTTGTTTATTGGTTAAGTAATATGATGTGGCGTCATCGTTTGTTTTTCAGATATCCCGATATTCTTGTACATCGTTTGCTCGCCTTGGCTATTGGTGCTGATGCATCATATCCAGATTTGTTAGAAAATCTTAAAATGCAGGTAGATAACTCTCATCTTTTATTTCATTTGTTTTTATTGGTCCGCCTGATAAAAAAGGGAATGGACCTACTAATTCTCGTCTGTTCTCACTTTTTTCTTGGATTTTTTTATTTTGGAAATTTTGCACAAACATTAGTCATGGTTTAAACAAATTTGAAATTAAATTTTTTCAATACTTTAGAATGAAAAATAATTTAAGCAACTTTTATTTTTAAGTAAAATTTAGCTTTAATTAAAAATTAAAAAATGCTATATGAAATAAATGCACGTGATGCAGCAAAGGATTTCGCCAAATTTATTTGTGCCATTTTCTCTCTCTTCATAAAGATACAAGTCAAACAGATTCACTGAAGTCCTGTTGATCTGTTCCATTTGGCTCAATCTTGGTTTTTGATCGCAAGTTCAAGACTGCTCTTTGGTCTACGAAATTGTAATTGGCAGCCATGTTGATTTTTTATTCATTGAATGCTTACACATTTTAATTGTACATTTCTCGAGTTTTGAGGGGTAAAATAAATGAACTTTTTACACAAAATGATGACTCATATAATACTGTTTAAGACGAAAAACATTTTAAATGCCTTATTTTTCTCATATTACCCACACACCCTATTTAGCAACATTACTAAAAAAAGGTATTTAATGTATTCACATCCATTTTGGGGAAAAATTAAAAAAAAAAAGTTTAGTGTCCTTTTGATTTCTCTTCCCCTGTTTGGAAGGAGTTCTTCAAAAATAAAAACAAAAAAGTCAAAAAATGCACAAATGAAGGTTCAATGAAGACCATGGGAAATGCAAGATTAGAGATTTAGTGATGAAGTGTTTGACTAAAAAATTCATTATGGAAAATGTGGAGAAGCGTTAGAAAACACTGAAGGATACACTGTATAGATAAGGAACGTTGTATAGACTGGCTAAAAAGAGGATCACTCTACTATAATCAGGAAAAGTATTATAGGTGCTATCCAGGCTCAAAGCTTGATGACCAATGCTTTTAAGAAAATGAGTGATCTCGGCAAAGAAAACAAGTTCAGGTTTTGCCGCACAGAAGTAGAGTCTGAACCACCTGACATCCAGTTGTAAATTTCTGCTGGGGGACGGCTATTATACAATGCGACACAATGGAGTGTGTGAATATCTCGACTGGAAAATCTGTAAAATATTGAATATTTAGTGTAGCAGCAAGTCTTGAGAACATGTTTACCAGAAAAAGCAGTTAGAAATAAGTCAGACACCAACAACTATGCAAAGTTATGCAATTCCTGCTGCTATGTACTTAAAAAAAAACTAAGTTATTAAACCTACTATACTGATAGAGGACGAGAAGTAGAAAGAAACAACCTTAGTAGAAGTTAGTGTCCTCAATGATGCTGGGTTAAACAGCTGAGAGGAGGGCACTTGTACAGTTTAATCAAGACATTAAAAAATGAAAATATCGAAAAAGGTTATATTGTACGTATCCATTTTGGACTGAAGGTCTCCGAAAAAAAAAATTCATTTAATTTGAGTTTTACAGCGGAAGAGCACGTTCTTATGAGAGCGCGTTGAAGTCGGCCATTATGGAATTTGTTAAACACGCCACGGGGAGATAACTCCAGTTAAAGCGCTGACACTCCCTCCCCATCTTAATACTAGCATTTCTTCCTAAAAATCGAACCTTTTGCTCGGTATCATAACAAATTTTTTTTTTTTTTTTTTTTTCTGAAAAAAAAAACTACTTGATGAAATAAAGTGAAATTGTTTTTCAGAGAACTTTGTTCCATAACGGATACGTGCAATATAATCTTTTTTAGATATTTTCATTTTTTAATGTCTTAATTAAACTGCAAATACTGAGAGGAGAAAAGAAACAAAATACTAAGATTTGAAACCGATGGTATCAATGATTTTCTGATAATCTAAAATACATAACTTTTTAATTGTATATAGATCGTTTCAGTATTTCTTTCTTCTCACTTTTGGCTGTTATTTTTCTTTCTGTTTGGACTTAAATGTTTTGTTTTTCTTTTCTTACAGAATATTTGCAACCATTGTAACTATCGACACAAGATGGCACAGGATGCTTCACGTACATCTGTAAATCTACACACGCATGTAAGAATTGACTTTTTTTTCTTCTTTACAAGACAAGAAGTAGTCAACCACCTCAACAGAAACAACCTTCTTAGTGACATGCAATATGGTTTCCGCTCTGCAAGATCTACAGCAGATGTGCTAACGGTTATATCACATAGGATTAGTGAATCTCTTGACAAAGGTTTCCTTTCCAGGGCAATTACCCTTGACATATCGAAGGCCTTCGATAAGGTATGGCATAAGGGCCTACTTCACAAGATTTCCAGCTACGGTATCACTGGAAATGTTTTCTCAATCATTAAATCATTTCTCTCTGATAGGTTCATAAGAGTAGTGGTTGATGGGCAGAAATCAGAGGCCCACAGTATTAATGCTGGAGTCCTCCAGGAGTCCATCCTGGGCCCAACTTTCTTCCTGATCTACATCAATGATCTCCCAAAATGCATACTTAAATCATTCATTGACATCTATGCTGATGACACGACCATCTATGGCAACACATCAAAGGCCGTAAATGGCAAAGTTCTCTCTAATTCTCTCTCCTCTGATCTTGAGCGTGTGGTACAATGGGGGAAAAGGTGACTGGTCACTTTTAATGCATCCAAAACCAAGCTTCTATCTTTACATCATCAACACTCTGATCCCCATCTGGCATCAATTGAAATGGATGGCTCTCGTCTTTGGGAGACTCCATGTTTTGACAACCTTCTGAGTTTGACCTTTACTCCTGATCTGAAATGGAACACGTACATCAAATCTGTTGCCAGGGACGCTGGGAAAATGGTGGGATCCTTTTACCACTCCAGAAGATATCTCACTACTAATGCAATTCTCTAGTACGCCCAAGGATGGAGTACTGCTGCCACATCTGGGCAGGAGCTGCTAAAAACAGCCTATCCTGCCTTGACAGAGTACAAAATAGACTTCGTGGTTTAGTGAGGGATGCCCTTTTCTCTTCCCTGCAACCTCTCTACCACAGAAGAGACGTTGCGAGCCTGTCTTTTTTTTTTATCGATATTTCCATGGCAGGTGCTCGTCTGAGCTCCAATCCCTCGTCCCCCCCTTGCCAATCTTTCACGAGAAACACTCGTCTGGCTGAAACTACTGTCAATAATTTTCCCTACTCTTTATCTGTGCCTAAATCCAAACATAGATTCCATGAACAAAGCTTCTTTCTTAGAACTGCACGCCAGTGGAACTCTCTGCCGCTTGCCTGTTTCCCACCTGACTACAGCTTGGACGTCTTCAAGTCCAACATAAACAAACTCCTGACAAACCGCCCCCTTAAGTAAGACACTCTATCAAAACCCTTAATACTAATGATTACTACAATACTATCTCATTGATTACTGTACACGCAATAACCCTTATCCCTAAGTGGCCTTTGGGCCTTGATAAGTGATGACCCCCCATGTAAAAAAAAAAAAAAAAGATAAGGATGTGAGAGTTTAGCTTTCTTTTTTATCCAGAAAAAAAAAAATAGGATTCTTGTTCAGAATTTCCCCATATTAAAAACAAAAAAAAAAGTAAAAAATCTTTATGATGTATCTACCCATGATGAAACAAAAATATCATATTCCAAAAATCATATAACAAAAATATGTAACTATATAAATCTCAGTCGTTTGTGTGTTTGTATGTGCGCTGAAAACATTTGCCTCAAAATGGCATGAACATCATACCATTAGAAAGAACGATCACTCAGACACATAATATCGAAAAAATTAGAAAAAAAAATCAATTATTTCATGTAGACATGTCATTTTGTTTGAAGTGTCAGGTAAAAATCTTGGTTTTGACGCTGTTTGTTTATCACACATGCACAAATGTTTTATTCGTTGTTTCATTTTAAAAAGCTAAATTTGGAACGTCATAACATCTGTTTTGTCATGGTCCGATCGATAATGTGTTCACTTATGAACTTATGCAAGTTCGCACACAGCATTTTTTTTTTCATAACGTTTTCTCTCTCCTATCTTTTAAGATTCTCAACTTTCTTACATGCATTCACCACGCTGCATTTTTTTTCTTTTAATAACATAAGATAGCACTCAAGTTCAGTTAAAAAAATTTTTTAAAACTGTATTTTAACACTGGGCAGTGCGGGTGACCACCCCGCTCATTTTTTTAAAATAACAAAATGATATTTTATGAGTAACAAAAGCAGCTTCTCATGTCTGCCATTTAGAAAACAATCTAAAAAAGCAAAACTTGGGGTCATAACTCAATAATACATAATTGCGAGATTTATGCCGTAATTTATGCCGTAATGCCTACAAATTCTTACTAATTGCTTAAAAATGATTTTATTTATAAAAATAAAAGTACTTGATCAATTCAATTGATTTTTTTAAATTTTATATTTTCATTTCGTCATGGGTATTTACATCATACAGACTTTTCTTTAGTTTTGTTTTTTAATAATGGGGAATTTGAGACAAGAACTATAAACTGATTTCCGTTTAAATTGCTAGAGATGCCTATATGTATGCGTTCTCTGCTTTTCGGTCGACATGTTTTTTTTTTTTTTTTTTTTTTTTTCAATAATAAAAATTCTGATTTCTGGCCAATCGTTTGAGCCATTTTTTGTTATTTGATTTTGCTTCTCTTTTTCTCTTGCTTTATCTCTCTTTCTTTTTTTTTTATTCTCTTTCTCTTTTTTATTATTCTCTCTTTCTTTTTTTATTATTCTCTCTTTCTCTTTTTTTATTATTCTCTCTTTCTTTCTCTTTTTTTTATTATTATTCTCTCTTTCTCTTTTTTATTATTATTCTCTCTTTCTCTTTTTTTATTATTATTCTCTCTTTCTCTTTTTTTTATTATTCTCTTTCTCTTTTTTTATTATTATTCTCTTTCTCTTTTTTTTATTATTATTCTCTCTTTCTCTTTTTTTTTATTATTCTCTCTTTCTCTTTTTTTATTATTCTCTCTTTCTCTTTTTTTATTATTCTCTCTTTCTCTTTTTTTTATTATTCTCTCTTTCTCTTTTTTTATTATTCTCTCTTTCTTTCTCTTTTTTTTATTATTATTCTCTCTTTCTCTTTTTTTATTATTATTCTCTCTTTCTCTTTTTTTATTATTATTCTCTCTTTCTCTTTTTTTTATTATTCTCTTTCTCTTTTTTTATTATTATTCTATTTCTCTTTTTTTTATTATTATTCTCTCTTTCTCTTTTTTTTTATTATTCTCTTTCTCTTTTTTTTATTATTCTCTTTCTCTTTTTTTTATTATTCTCTTTCTCTTTTTTTATTATTATTCTCTTTCTCTTTTTTTATTATTATTCTCTCTTTCTCTTTTTTTATTATTATTCTCTCTTTCTCTTTTTTTATTATTATTCTCTCTTTCTCTTTTTTTATTATTATTCTCTCTTTCTCTTTTTTTATTATTATTCTCTCTTTCTCTTTTTTTATTATTATTCTCTCTTTCTCTTTTTTTTTATTATTCTCTTTCTCTTTTTTTATTATTATTCTCTCTCTCTTTTTTTATTATTATTCTCTCTTTCTCTTTTTTTATTATTATTCTCTCTTTCTCTTTTTTTTATTATTCTCTTTCTCTTTTTTTTTATTATTCTCTTTCTCTTTTTTTATTATTATTCTCTTTCTCTTTTTTTTATTATTCTCTCTTTCTCTTTTTTTATTATTATTCTCTCTTTCTCTTTTTTTATTATTATTCTCTCTTTCTCTTTTTTTATTATTATTCTCTCTTTCTCTTTTTTTATTATTATTCTCTCTTTCTCTTTTTTTATTATTATTCTCTCTTTCTCTTTTTTTATTATTATTCTCTCTTTCTCTTTTTTTATTATTATTCTCTCTTTCTCTTTTTTTATTATTATTCTCTCTTTCTCTTTTTTTATTATTATTCTCTCTTTCTCTTTTTTTATTATTATCTTTCTCTTTTTTTTATTATTCTCTTTCTCTTTTTTTATTCTCTTTCTCTTTTTTTATTATTCTCTCTTTCTTTTTATTATTCTCTCTTTCTTTTTTTTATTATTCTCTCTTTCTTTTTTTATTATTCTCTCTTTCTTTTTTTTATTATTCTCTCTTTCTCTTTTTTTTATTATTCTCTCTTTCTCTTTTTTTTTATTATTCTCTCTTTCTCTTTTCTCTTGCCTTCCTTATCTCTCTTGTGACAGTTCTCTCTGAAATCTGAAGCTGTGAATTTTGCTATGAAGGCTAAGATTTCAAATGATATAATTGGATAAGGGACTTTTGTTCCATCAGAGAGTGACTACCCCCAACCCCATTGAGTCTTTCTCTTAATTTTGACTTCTTTAGTTTTCACTTCAAATTTTTTTTTTTTTTTGACTAATCACACATCCCTGCAATAAACTATGGCACAGAATTTATAGAATTTCTTTCTTTTTTCCCATTGAAATCGTTTTGTTTGATTCAAATGTTCCTTTTCTTTCTTTTTCTTCAGATATTCTTTAAGGATAGGAAATGCGATGAAGAAGGGTACATTTTGTTTGTGCGAAAGAATGCAATCCAGGTTCTCATTCCCAAATACGGTTTAGAAGGGACCATCTACATCACGAAAAGCAACAAAGAAAAAAGTTCAATTTTTACATTTGATGAAGAGGTTAGTTTGGATGTATATTTGTTTGACAGGCTTATGAGAAAACTAAAAATGATACTCCATTTTTATTATCACAGGATTCATACAGATTTGAAGAAGCCTTGAATTTTTACTTTTGCCTTGAAAAGGCCTTATTTCTATTATTACTTTGAAAAATTCTTGAAAATATGGAAGATATTTGAAAATTTCTTGAAAAGACCTTGAAAATTGTATTTTTTATATCCAGTAAAAATTTGTGTCGAAATATTAGAAATAAAATCAAAATAAATACTATTAAATTATTTTTTAAGTATTAATAAAAATACCATTAAAATATTTAAATATTGAAAATTGAATCGAAATACATTGAGTTACGTCCCTTTATCACAAAACTTGCTTGGGTAGTTTTGTGATAAAGATTCAAATCTTTATTTTTTATCCTCATAATTTAATTTTTTGGGGAATAATTGCACAAAGTAGTAGTGGTGGTCACCTAAAAAATACTTTCTTGCACGGATGAAACTCTCAAATGGAAATGTATCTCAGCATTTGCTTGGCTTTGGCTGGAACATGACATCACAGTCGTATTATGCCGAGTGTCACTGATAAAAGCATAACAACACTTTATAAAAAAGAAATGGTAAAATAAAAAAAATGTATCATTATTTTGTGTTTTATTATTTATTTTTTTTTTAAATAACTGTCAAGAAAAGGTTAAAGGAAGCAAAAATTAATTGTTTGGGGGTTAAAATAATTTTAAAGAAAATATTTAAAAAAAAAAAAGGTTCAAAGGAATTTTTTTTTTTCAAATATATTTTGCTATGTTTTATGTTTAAAATTTTTTTTTTGTCAATGAAAACTGGAAACAAAATTTTTTTTTTTTTTTCAAGTATGTTTTAAGTATATTTTGTAAAAAAAAAAAAAGAAGATTTTTTTTTTTTTTAAATTGGAAAAGGTTTTAAAGATTCATTATGTTGGTATTGTCCATGATTTGCATGTAACAGCTGTTTTTTTTATTTTTTTTTTTTTATACCTCTTGCAATATTTATCCAAAACTTGTCTGCTAGGCACGTGTGCCACTGCCTCGTTATAATTCATAGCACCGTGTTGTGATTGGCTAATCAGTGTGTTACGTCAGACAGCGGCTAAACCCGAACTGTTGCTTAACACAATCCAGCTGTTGACATCATGTTCCGGCTAAAAACAAACGAACGCTAAGATATATCTGGTTCACAGTGTGCACCAGTACCAGATATTGTTTGGGTTGTTATGCAGAGAAGAAGCTAGTTTAACCCAATCATGGTGAATATAATTGCAACAACAATCAATCCTGAATGCAATTTTGTTGCTCAAATAGATTGCAAAACTCTCTGGAATGCGTGCACATAGATGGATGGGATGGTTTCTGTGAAAATATACTTGATTGCCTCCAAAATGTTTTAAAAAATAATTGCAAAATTCATTCTTCAATTAATATTAATTCATTTTTCAATTGTTCCCAGAAATATCACATGATAGCTGGTGATATAGTCCTGAAAGTGTTTGATCGTGTGATCGTGCAAGTCTACATTGATCGATCAAATGTCCAGCACATGAAGCTCCACCTGGATCTTGTGGAACCAAAGGTGAGATAACCCGTCTCTCTATACATATATATATAATTTATTAGTGGACATTTCTTTTGCAATGTCGTCAGACAGACGTTAAATGTACTTCAGGTGTTAGAAAGTGGGGGAAAAAGATAAAAAGTATATATAAAAAAAGACAAATGGAAATAGGTTTATCGGGTGAAAAAAGGTATAGGAAATAGGGTTGGTGGAAAGGAAGTTGTTTACCAAGGAAGACAAAAGGAAGCTGAGGTGGGATTGTTGGTTAAGATCTGATGATTAGGACTGTGACAACAATATTCTTTTCATTCGAGTATATATCAGTTAATATTTTATGTTTTTATATAGTGATGTGGTTCTCTGTTGATTAACTGAGTCTGTGTCGGATATATATTCGAGAGTCAAAACAATGAAAAGAATATGCTGTTGTCATATCCCTAGTGATGATGATTGGGACAAAGAAGGTCGAGTTTGTTTTATAATAGAATGACGTATGAAAAAATGGTAAAAGAAAACAAATATATAATAAATAAATGTTACTAAAGACAAGACAAGTTACTCTTCTACCGACCCAAATAAGTTTTTGGTGTTTTAACTGATTTTAAAGTGCGTTTTAAGTGTGAAACACAAGTTATGCCTTTTCCTTTGTCAAAACTCAAGAATGATATAAAACGAACAGACATGACAGAAATCAACCAAATAAAATATCACTATGACATTCATTCAGTGCGTTCCAGGTGAAAACATTATTACATACTTATGTTTCATGTCGGAAGTATAAATTCCAAAAAATTATCCAGGAATATTTTAATGAAATGTGCTCTGATGAACTCGTCGCACTTGTGTCTCCTCGATGTACGTATCCTCGACAAACCCACTTAGCAACAAAATCTCACCCCTTCACTGTTGAGGTCCCTAAATGCTAGAAAGCTTTTTACTATAATAGTTTATTCGCTCGAACAGCTAGACTTTGGAATTCCCTTCCTGTTACCTGCTTCCATGACTAATGATTTGCAGAAGTTTAAATGTAATGTAAACCAACATCTTATTAATCTTTCCGAGGCATGGTCACAGATAGTAACCCTTACGTCCAAGTGGTGATCTGACTTGTTAGGGGTGAATGTAAGTAAAAAAAAAAAAGTACAAAAATAATTACAAGTAAAAAATAGAATTTATCAAATTATTGAGTTTTATCATATGTTTTTAATTTGGAACAATTGTCCAGCGACCTATTCAGTATGCCAAAAAAGAGAGATAATCCTTGATTTAAATTAAGCGTCTGACATTTTTAAACGAACGCATTTCAAAACATTTTTAAACGAACGCATTTCAAAACATTTTTAAACGAACGCATTTCAAAACATTTTTAAACGAACGCATTTCAAAACATTTTTAAACGAACGCATTTCAAAACATTTTTAAACGAATGCATTTCAAAACATAACTATGGCTGATTTTTTTTTTTGTTAAACGTACATCTAGCACACCGGATCACTTTTCGTAATTTTTGGAATTTATACTAATTTCACCAGGACCTGCAAGTACATAATAATGTTTTCACCTGAAATGCGTTGATTTAAAAGATCACCAATGTAAACAAGCACAAGCAGTAGTTTTAAAGATGGAATTGATTTCAGAGCATTTATTTTGTTGAAAACAATTAAAAATGATTTCTATACGCAATTCCAATGAGACCATCAGTGGCTGTTTGGTGTCTGTTGAAATTTTTAGTGAATATAAATAGCGATGACAGAATATATTTTTTCTGAAAATGGTATGTAGGGGAATATTATAGGCTAGCAGGGAGGTAGGGGTGGGGGGTGGCGTCCAGCTTTGCCCGGTTGTAAAATATGCATAAACATGATATTTTAATTTGTCCAGATTTCATATATATTTTAATTTGTCCAGATTTCATATATATTTTAATTTGTCCAGATTTCATATATATTTTAATTTGTCCAGATTTCATATATATTTTAATTTGTCCAGATTTCATATATATTTTAATTTGTCCAGATTTCATATATATTTTAATTTGTCCAGATTTCATATATATTTTAATTTGTCCAGATTTCATATATATTTTAATTTGTCCAGATTTCATATATATTTTAATTTGTCCAGATTTCATATATATTTTAATTTGTCCAGATTTCATATATATTTTAATTTGTCCAGATTTCATATATATTTTAATTTGTCCAGATTTCATATATATTTTAATTTGTCCAGATTTCATATATATTTTAATTTGTCCAGATTTCATATATATTTTAATTTGTCCAGATTTCATATATATTTTAATTTGTCCAGATTTCATATATATTTTAATTTGTCCAGATTTCATATATATTTTAATTTGTCCAGATTTCATATATATTTTAATTTGTCCAGATTTCATATATATTTTAATTTGTCCAGATTTCATATATATTTTAATTTGTCCAGATTTCATATATATTTTAATTTGTCCAGATTTCATATATATTTTAATTTGTCCAGATTTCATATATATTTTAATTTGTCCAGATTTCATATATATTTTAATTTGTCCAGATTTCATATATATTTTAATTTGTCCAGATTTCATATATATTTTAATTTGTCCAGATTTCATATATATTTTAATTTGTCCAGATTTCATATATATTTTAATTTGTCCAGATTTCATATATATTTTAATTTGTCCAGATTTCATATCTATTACTATAGAGATTTCAAAAGTAAAAAAAAAAGAAAGAAAAAAGTATTTTGGTGCCATCAGCTAGAATTGAAACTGAAAACAAAACTGTAGTATTCAACTTTACCACTGTACCAACGTGACACGCAGAAGAACTGATTATAACGATTTTTTTCAATTTTGACCCATTTTTGACTCTTTAAAAACTGTTTTAACCAGCTAAAGACTCATAAAAGATCCATAAAAAATCCAATCATTTGAGGATCATAGAATCCTAGAAGACATGAAACCATAGATATGCATCGTTCACGGCAAGTTGTCAGTAAAAGATGAAGAAGGCTTGCAAAAAGTCCATCAGCGTTAGATATGTTGCCTCTGGACAACTATTGACCCCAATGTTTGTGCCGTGGGTTTGTTCATCTTCTTGCTTTCGCCATGTTGTCACTTGTATTAATGCTTGCCAATGGCATATGCACTGGTTTGTAGAACTGTGATGCAGCAGATTTTTTGTGCATGTGCAAACGTCCAGTTGTTGGATGTGTAACCAGAGGAAGAGGGTGGGGGTATTGGAAATTTATCAATGTTAGGTTTTTAATACTATGAAGACTACAACACTATTGTCCCTTAGACCATGTAAGGAGTTGCCTCCGGTTGTCTGGGTTTAACTGACAGGTCCTTTAAGTTTTGGGTAACTTAGAGTTACTCCCCTTTGTTTATATAAAAACGAGTGTTTATGTGTAATCGCTCTCTTCGTCAAGATGTAAATAAAGACAGACGGTCTCTCCGTGTCTGTGTGTGTAAAACTAAAACATCTTTACGTGTTAATTGATTTCTCTTTTTGTCAGCCGTATGACTTCAAATATGAATTTTAACTAACAAGGTGTGTTTTTTATTTAATGCATAATTAACTATTAAAGGTTATTAACTAATTAATTAACCTACAGGGGACTGAAAATATCTTTGACCAAGAAAACAGCCTTGTTTAGAAGATAAGTGCTTCAGTTAACAGGGATCAGGATCACTTTTGTGCGAAGAACAATATCCAGGGTTATTTGCTGGTAAAGCTTTGGGTTAACCTATTTTAAGTAGATGTCCTGGAATAACTAACCCCGGGACAAACGAATAGTGATTGCTAACAATGGGTGAGAACCAGTCAAGGGTGTAGAGATCAGAGAATAGTAGAAAGATAGGCAGTTTACAAGTGTACATGCGTATTGTTGGGCCTCTGCCACTAGCATCCACCTTTGAATTAGCTTTTAGCTGATATGCTGGAACTTAGATTTATTTTTCTATCAAGGCAAGTTATTGCCACCCAAAGTCATCTATTTATCAGAACTCTTCATCTGCTTGATCCCTCTCCTTGAACAATCTATTTCACCTCCTAATATACCTTACTCTCAAATGGAAATTTTAGATGTCCAGATCCTTCAGTTATCAGTAGAACTGAGTACTTCTATCCATTTTCTTGGTCACTGTTGGTCTTGAATTTGGTTCTATCTGTCCTAGGTTTGGTTCTGTACTATTTTAGGTGATCTACCCTCCCAGGCTTTACCTTCTCTCTTTGAAAATGAATGTTTATTACTAATTGCTTGCGACACCCTTACTGACCAACTACTCAGTCATTTTTTTTCTGGGGATGAGCACACACGTCTTTTGTATGCTAACTTTTTAATCTCCACCTTCCGACCTTGTGTCACATCTTCCTATGGTGGAAAGAAGGTAAATAATAATTACTTACAAACATTATTTATTTATTTATTTTTTTCAGGTTCCTGGTTTTAGTGTTCCACCCGTAGTGGAAAAGAAAGAAAATTCAGATGATGAACCTGCAGCAAAGAAACGCAAGACACTTTAAAAATGACTTTAGAACTTTTTGATACTTTCAAAACAAAAGAATTTCAAAAGCTGATAGTTGGACATTTTTTCAAAATAATTTTACTCTCCACATATTCACCATCATGATTAAATCAAAACTTCAAAAGCTAGCTTCATTATTTTGGTTCTTTTATACGACTGGGACGTATGTGAAATGTATTTTAAAAACTTTATTTTATATAAATGTATTTTTTTTTTGTCATTCACAAATTACTTTATAAATAAGCAAGTCTCATAATGTCAACCACTTTTTTTTCTTTTAGCTGTAATCAAAGTGTAGTATTTGATTCCTCTGTCAAAGTTTAACTCGGGGAAGGCCAGTCTCTTAGCACCTTGATGACACACCAAACCACTCGAACACGGGTGTTAAATACAGACCTGTCTTCGAACACAATGCCTCTTGTCCCAGAGAAATGATCATAAGAAGTGCTAAAGGGCCTTTAGGTTTTCCGCAGGCATAGAAAGGATGGCCAATCAGTACAGGATGGGAGGAAAGACATCAGTGGCGCACGCCTCAGTTATACCCTTAAAGGAGAGTTTCTTCTAAAGTCAAAAGTTCATCGATGCTTCAACCTTTGATTGTACCTCCAACCAATTTTTCTTGAAATGGAGAACCTGTCTGAACCATATACCAAGGATTTGAACTGGGTCATCTGTCCAACTGAAAGGAGGCGGAAGGGTGGTAACATTGCTCCAAGCACCTAACCGAAGAATGATAGCCTTGCGCCTAATTTGTTGTAAATGTAAATTATTTTTATATTTCTGCAAATAGATATTTTAAAGTGTAGTATCTGTTCTGATGCTACACTTTGATGCATTTTGTTCTTGTTTATTGAAGGAGAAATCCCTTCAGACTAAGAAAATTTTTTCCTCACAATTCCAAGTATTCCCCTTTATGTAGAGAATATATTTTCTCTACATTAAAAATCAATCTCATATCTAACTTTGTCTTTGTGAGGAAGGAAACAAATAGGGACTTGTCAGCCATTTTTTTTTTTTTTTTTTTTTTTTTTTTTTTTTCATTAATAACAGATTTAAAAAATTGCCAACATACCTTTATCATGATATTCAATCAAAGTTAAATTTTTTTTTAATGGAAGATAATTTTATTTTAATCTGAAGCCGAAGAAAAATAGTAATGTTTGCATGTGTCACTGTCATATAAAAGAATCCTCATTGTTTTATGTCTTTTTATTATTTTATACCCTGGAATTTATTATAGGGTCAGAAGAAAAAAAATTTTTAATTTTCTTTTCAAAAAGATGAAAAATATCTGAGAACATTGTATTTTTCAAGCAATTAAATTTTTTTATATTTTTTATGGTTTTGATTTGTTTTAAGAAAAATATTTTTGATTTGTTTTAAGAGAAAGATTTTTGATGAAAAATCTGACAGAATCATATTTTCTCAACATTTTTACAGTTGAAAGGAACAGGTTTTGCACGGTAGCTTATCTGATGTCACTCAAAGGCTCCCCCCCCCCCAAGACTATTATGAAAAAGTGGATCAAATGTAAATTTAGCATGTCATCTTAATGGTGAATGCTCTGACGAACTGCAGACACTTGTGCCCCCACGACGTAGACACCTTCGACAAACCCGACAGGCAGCTAAATCCCACCCCCACACAGTAGAGATCCCTAGATGTAAAAGATCTTTCTACTCCAGTAGTTTCCTCCCCAGAACCGCTAGACTTTGGAATTCCATTCCAGGTCCTTGCTTCCCTGACTGTACTGACATGCAGAAGTTCAAGTGTAATATGAACAGACATCTTGCTGCCCAAATCCCAACATAGTGCCCCAGTAGTTGCTGCCCCCAACACCAAAGTGGCAATGTGCCTTGTTTGGGGTGAAAATGTAATAAAAAAAAAAAACACAAAAATAAATGTCGAAATCATTTGTTTTTATAAAAATGGTTCTACAATCGTTTTACTCTTTTTCATCTCAAACAATGCATATGGCCATTGGGGCTACTATTTGGGATTGTGTCTAAATGGGGACTATAGTGAGTTGAGGAGCAAGATGTCTGTTTTTTTTCTTTTTTACATAGGCATCACCACTTATCAAGATCCAGGGACCACTCGAGGATAAGGGTTAAGAGTGTACAGTAGTCAATTGGACAATATAGTAATCGTTAGTAATGGAAATTTGGTAAATTTGTTAACTTAAGTGAAACGGATCATATAGAACTTGTTTACGTTGGACTTGAAGACAACCAAATGACATCTATGCTGATGACACGACCATCTACGGCAACACATCAAAGGCTGTAAATGACAAAGTTCTCTCTGATTCTCTCTCCTCTGATCTCGAACGCGTGGTTCAGTGGGGGAAGATGTGGCTGGTTACCTTTAATGCATCCAAAACCAAACTCCTATCCTTACATCATCAATGCTCTGATCCCCATCTGGCATCAATTGTGATGGATGGCTCTCGTCTGGGTGAGGCCCCGTATTTTGACAAGCTTCTGGGCTTGACCTTTACTCCTGATCTGAAATGGAACACGTACATCAAATCTGTTGCCGAAGTCGCTGGAAAGATGGTGGGATCCTTCTACCGCTCCAGAAGATATCTCACTACTGATGCAATTCTCTATCTATATAAAAGCCAAGTACGTCCAAGGATGGAATACTGTTGCCATATCTGGGCAGGAGCTGCTAAAAACAGCCTATCCTGCCTTGACAGAGTACAAAATAGACTTCGTGGCTTAGTGGGGGATGCCCTTTTCTCTACCCTGCAACCTCTCTCCCACAGAAGAGACGTTGCGAGCCTATCCTTGTTTTATCGTTATTTCCATGGCAGGTGCTCGTCTGAACTCCAATATCTGGTCCCCCCTTGCCAATCTTTCACGAAAAACACCCGTCTAGCTGAATCCACTGTGAAAAATTTCCCCCACTCTATATCTGTGCCTAAATCAAAAAGCGGATTCCATGAACAAAGCTTCTTTCTTAGAACTGCACGCCTGTGGAACTCTGTTCCATCTGCCTGCTTCCCACCATACTACAACTTGGATGTGTTCAAGTCCAACGTTAACAAATTCCTAATGAACCGCCCCCTTAAGTAAAGTAATAACCCTTATCCCTGAGTGGCTTCCGGGCCTTGATAAGTGGTGATCACTGTGTAAAAAAAAAAAAAAAAAAAAAAAAAAAAAAAAAATGGTAGTCATCTATCTGGAAAGCAGGAAAATGGAAGACAGTTCCACAGGCGTGCACTTCTAAGAAAGAAGCTTTGTTTATGGAATCTACATTTAGGTTTAGGCACAGATAAAGAGTGGGGGAAATTATTGATTGTGTTTTCAGCTAGACGAGTGTTTCTTGTGAAAGTTTGGCGAGGGAGAACCATAGATTAAAGCTCAGTCGAGCACTTGCCATGAAAATAACAATAACAAAGCCAAGACAAACTTGCAACATCTCTTCTGTGAGATAGAGATTGCAGGAAAGAGAAAAGGACATCTCCTACGAGGCTACAAAATCTATTTTGAACTTTATCAGCGCAGGACAAGTCCTTTCTAGCAGCTCCTGCCCAGATGTGGCAACAGTGCTCCATCCTTGGATGTACCTAGCTCTTATATAAATAGAAAATTGCATTAGCAGTGAGATATCTACTGGATTGATAGATGGATCCCACCATTTTTTCAGTGGTCTTGGCAGCAGAGTTGATGTACGTGTTCCGTTTTAGATCAGGACTAAAGGTCAAGACCAGAAGCTTGTCAAAACATGAGGCCTCCCCAAGACGAGAGCCATTCATTTCAATTGATGCCAGATGGGGATTAGAGTATTGATGATGTAAAGATAAAAGCTTGGTTTTAGATGCATTGAAAGTAACCATCCACTCCTTTCTCCATTATACCATGTGCTCGAGATCAGAGGAGAGAGAACTTGGTCATTTACGGTTTTAGATGTGCTAACCTGCTGAAGCTAAATTTTATGTGAACATAGTAATGTTCACATAAAATTTAGCTTCAGCAGGTTAGTACAGTAAGAGAAGCAGGAAACAGGGAGGGAATTCAAAAGTCCAGTAGTCCAAGGGAAGAAAATATTAGAATAGAAGGCTGTGTAGGAACATCAGTAGTGAATGGGTGGGATTTTGCTGCTTGTATAGTGAGGGGGCACATGCTATGAATTCATCAGAGCACATTCCATTAGAGACTAGAGGTAGGTGCACCAGCCTAGATGTGGCGGCAATACTCCGTGCATGGGTTAATGGTGGCCATGTAGAGATACAGGATAGTCTTAGGTGTGAGTAGTTTTCTAGCACGATAGAGGGAGCTCACCTTCCTTGGCGCAGCTTTTGCAATGTCCTCAATGTATTTGTTCTGATGAATGTTAAGCTGAGGAGTTTGAAGGAAGAATTCTCCGGTGTAGGGAGTTATTTGTCATGGATATTAGTGGTTGGAGAATCATCTTGTAATTGTTAAAGGAGAGCAGCTTAGTCTATCATTAAATGTTAGCATCCATTTACGGCCCCATTCCACTACGGTCTGAAGGGCGTTTTCTAACGATTCTGCCATTATCTTAGATTTGTGTGCATCCGTTGTTCCTTTGCGCATGTTATAGAGTGTTATATCATCAGCAAATATGCCCATCTCTGACACAATCTTATCAGTGAGGTTGTTAATGAATATCAGAAATGATGCGATAACAAATTTAGAAGGATTAAGACATTACTTTTGTAGCAGCAGTGATACTTTGCTGATTTGGAATATTTTTGGTTTGTAAACTGATTGATTGCTGCTATCAGTCAACTTCTCTTCTGGCTTGGCCAGTCGGACGCCATCTTTCAAGCAAGCTGAGTATGTGACACGGCCATTTAATTCAAGTGGATGGCTTGAAAAAAGCTTGATGTTAGGAAAAATCGCCAGAAAAAAGAGCAAAGGAAGACAATGAACAAAGTTCACTGACAGTCTTAACACGGTCACTAGAAACAAAACTACAGATCTCAGAAAGACCAAATACAGAGGAGAATAGAATGCCATGATGATCGATGTCTGCAATAACAGACCTGATACCTGAAGTTTTCAATTTATGTGCTGACCAGCAAAATTTAAAGCCTGCTTATGAATATCATTTTGCTAACTACTTTCATCTGAGGATAAGTGCCATTCTTTGAAACTCCACGGAACAAGGACAATTTGTAAAGTTTTCAACTTGTATTCCTTGTCAAATAATAAATTTGTTTTAAATTTTAATTCACAGAGTTTAAATTTAATGCTCTATCTCAAATATCGAGCTTTTTCATCTGGTTAGGATTGCTATGTAAATATTAATACTAATATTTATACTTGCTTTAAGATTACAAAATTATTAAATTTTTGAATTATATGTTTTTTCCATGAACCAGAAGATGAAACTGCATACTATCAACTAGGTGGTTGTAGGTTTAATCCCTGGCTAGAGATGGGTGCTAGTCTAGCAACACTGAGGAGCTGTGATAAAGTAAAAGTCTGTCTGCAGATGACATCACATATATATATATATATATATATACCAGATATTAGGTGTTAAATAAGATTGAATCTCGTGTGAAATATCCAGGCCGGGTGTACAGAAAAGTTCATCCGGCATTATGCAGACTTGATACGGATACGCACCTGACCGGAAAATCATCAGAGTGACTTCCCTTGGAGGTAACCTCATTTTCAAATATCATAATAATAATAATATTGTAATGGTGTGAGAAAGGAACTCGTAATTTTGATGTGCCACGGTTTTTCAGTGAAGGATGAACTCAGCGAAATGGTATGTAAAAAAAAAAGAAAAAAGGGAACATTCAAAAGAAACAGAGCGGAAAAAAAGAAACTGTCTAGTAAGAAGTGGTGGGCTGAAGGAGTAAATTTAAGATTGTCTTTTACGATGTTGTTTTATTATTTGTATTGAACTATGTAGCACACTACTTTGTAGTATTTATGAGTACTTATTAATTTATCTCATTTGGGTCAGTTTTATATTTAATATACAATAGATACTATTTACATAGAAATCTTAATAAACTCACATTTGCTGCATGTTATTGTTTTTTTGTGCTCAAAACACTTTTTTTTTTGTGTGCTATCCAGAAAAATATCAACTTTATGAAAGCATATTTGTTGATTAAATATATTTTGCATTCTGTGGAAATTCCACAGGTCCTTCTAGTATTTAATACTTCATTACGGTGCCTAACACATTGTGAGATGAAGGCATTTTCTCTTTCATGTTTGGTTAATTGCTGAGCCTGAACTTTCTTTTGAGTATTCGTTTAAATTATATATTTCTGCATTATTATAAACTTTCATACAAATATGACTTCTTTCATAATTTGTAGTTTTCAATTGAAGACGTACATATAGTCAATTCTCCTTTATGGTTGCGAATGTTGGACAATAAGAAAGGCATCTGAAAGTTTTGAAGCAGCGGAGATATGGTTTTTAAGGAGAATTCGACTAATCTCATGAACAGAAAGGAAGACAAACAAAATCATGCATAAGGCAGAGTACAGCAGATGATTACTTGTTATCGTCCACAGCAGATGATTACTCGTTATCATCCACAGCAGATGGTTACTCGTTATCGTCCACAGCAGATGGTTACTCGTTATCATCCACAGCAGATGATTACTTGTTATCGTCCACAGCAGATGATTACTCGTTATCGTCCACAGCAGATGATTACTCGTTATCGTCCACAGCAGATGATTACTTGTTATCGTCCACAGCAGACAGGTAAAGTTCTTCGGTCATTTAATGCGGGCGGAAGGCTAAGAAAAAAAGCTTGATGTTAGGAAAAATCGCCAGAAAAAAGAGCAAAGGAAGAAATTGAACAAAGTTCACTGACAGTCTTAACACGGTCACTAGAAACAAAACTACAGATCTCAGAAAGACCAAATACAGAGGAGAATAGAATGCCATGATGATCGATGTCTGCAATAACAGACCTGATACCTGAAGTTTTCAATTTATGTGCTGACCAGTAAAATTTGAATATCATTTTGCTAACTACTTTCCTTTGAGGATTAGAGCCATTCTTTGACAGCGAAGTAAAACTCACAACACAGTTGATCTACAAAAATATACATTGCTTTATTTCACTTCAACAATCAGTTTTTCTGTGACAAGTTGTTATTCTTTGTTTTAACCTTTACTGGAAGGCGCATAGGGTGGTGCATGGTTAGACGGCTGTTGGACGGTGAAGAATAGTGACATGTTCCGCAGTCTTTCTCTCTCTGTCTCTTACTCTCTCTCTCTCTCTCTCTCTCTCTGATTCTCTGGCTGACTTTTTCTCTGTGACGATTTTATTTATAAAAACATTCTTTCCTATTGAAATTTTTAATATTTTCTTTGTCTATACTCTCAACCTTTGACCGATATTTTCTTACATATTTCACGATCAAATTATGTGTTCCGTTAGACAATAGTGAAAAGTCGTGAATTCTTCACATTTGAATCCATTTGCGTGTGTGCAACCCACTGGTGTTGCCTACCAATATCTAACAACATGTTTTTGCACAAAATCAAAATAATATAAACTGAAAAAAATCTAATATTGTTAAAAATCTTGCCGGAGGGAGATAGACACAGTTGTGAGTTTTATATTCCATTGAAACTTTCTGCTTTGGAGGAATCTGGTTAAACTTGACCAGAAAGAGGAGGAATTTCTTGAGTGGGCATGATGTTTTGAAATCTAAAATGCATCTTGAAATCATTACAAAAGTCATGGCCGTCGTATTTTGTCGCTTTATGTTTTATGTTTCATTTTTAACTAAACTGGGTTCCCGAATTCCATAGCAATACACCACTTACTAGTGAGTGATGTATTGCTATAAACTCCACAACACGGACGCACAAGCAAAGGACGATCTAGATCCAGCAGATAGCACACGACGCCAACTGTGAACCTGAAGATCTGGGGCAGCTGATGGAAGACAGGAAACTCTGGAGTGGAAGAGTCACATTGATTTGGGCAAGGAGCCCGTCATGATGATGATGCTGCTGCTGATGATGATTGGTTCCCGGCGTTGTTCGGGTGTTTGGAGGTGTGTGTTGAGCAAAAAAATAAAAATAAAAATAAAATAAATAAATAAAAAATGGTAGTGGGCAGGCAGGCTCGAACCCGTACCGCGAAGGAGGAAAAGAACGTGACCCCCCCCAACCCCCAGAAATGTGACGTCCTTGCCACTGCATCCATCGCCAAATCGGAAGTGGCGAAGGTTTAAATTAAGGCTAGTCAATCGAAAAGAAAGCATGACTTTCGAAAATATCGATGAAAAAGAGACCCCCTCCTGTAGAAAAGTGCCCAGTTGAGAGTGAAAGGAATTAATGTTTTAGCCAATTTTTCGAGATTTGCCGCTCGAAAAGTCGAGCTTCAAAACGATACCAATCTCGTGAAAATCCGTCACCTCTGTCAAAAGTTTTAGGCAGACATACATACATACATACATACATACATACATTTAAATAGACAGGTGAAATTTATATTATAGATGGTAGGAAAAGATGTTCATTTTTACGTTACAAAAAATATGATTTCATATTTATTTTAATCCGATAATTTTCCTGAGCTTTAAACTATGCACAATGTTAAAACAGATCATTATTATCACATTGGAAAAACAACCCTTCCCCCTAAAAACAACCCTTCCCCCTAAAAAACAACAACAACAAAAAAACAAAAACAAAAAAACAAAAAAAACAAAAATGCAAACAAAAAACCCCAAACAAACCAACCAACACTCGCCAAACAAACAAACAAACAAACAAACAAACAGAACAAAAAAAAACCCAAAAAGAATATCATACGTTGGACTTAGTTTCTATGTATTTTGTTTTATTTTTATTGTCTGAATTTCACTGAATGAGATGAGCGGAATGCGAATGCGCTCTCATTAAAATTTACGCCAGATTTCGCATGAAGCGATGCATTCGCTTATTGAAGATCTAACTAGATTTCGGTTTTGAAGTATGAGCATAACCTCGCTCCACGTCTATCTATCTATCTATCTATCTATCTATCTATCTATCTATCTATCTATCTATCTATGTTTTATTTAGTAAAGAATCTTTTTGTTCAATTACGGATAAAGCTTACAACATTTGACGGAATCTCTCGATATTAACTTCCTTTGATGAGGAAGACCTGTTATTTTCATCCCAAACTTTGCTTTCTTATACTATAAACTATCACCTGAAGAGGTCTCTAGTTACTGGTAACTAGCTGACCGAAACATACTCATGACTGTGTAGCAACATATTACTGCTTATATAAAAACAAATAAAGAATATATATGTATGTATATATATATATATATGTATATATATATGTATATATATATATATGTATATATATGTATTTATATATATGTATATATATGTATATGTATATATATATGTATGTATATGTATATATATATGTATGTATATGTATATATATATGTATGTATATGTATATATATATGTATGTATATGTATATATATATGTATATATATATATGTATATATATGTATATATATATATGTATATATATAGATGTATATATATAGATGTACATATACATATATATACATGTATATATATATATACATATACATGTACATATATATATATATATATATATATATATATATATATATATATATATATATATATATATATATATATACACACTCGTGAGCAAAAAGAAAAAAAAAATAGGCCAAGAGTGAAAGAAGGAAGAAATCGATTTTTCAATATTTTTCCATTTGTTAATTTTAACTGAAAACTCCTATTTTGCAGATCATTATTATTATAACATATAATAATAAGTGGAAAAAATTAATTCACAAAATGGTAAGACCGCATCATGGCGTGGATATAAAAAACTGAATTGCAGGATTAAGGCAGTCCAAAATGACTTGCAAGCAGATGTTTAAATTTTTAAGAGAAGAAAATGTGAAAACAGCTCTTTCTGCAGTGAAGCGAATTGGTCAAAGGTTTGAAGTCGAACGCCTCGTAAAAAGGAAATTTGGATCTGGTCGCCCTTGAGCATCCACTTTGAAGGACGACCACAGGCTTAAATTAACTGTTTTAAAAGATTAAAAGAAAACTTATGTTGACCATAGCAAAGAATTCAAAACAGGGCTGGAAATTCTCTTTCTAGACATACAATATCTAGACGAATGGAAGAAATGGTATTTTCTCCTTAAAGGTGTTCAAAGAGGCCATTTTTATCTAAGAAGAACATCAATGATAGAAAGAGATTTTTCTCATGTTATAGCAAGAAAGATACAAACTGGTCCAGGAATGTTTTCTGGTCAGATGAATCAAGATTTTGTCTTGTTAGTGATGCTCCCGAACAGTGAATTCGAAGAACTGGAGAAAGGTTTTCGCCAAATTGAATAAAAACGACAGTTAAACACGGGAATCGAGGGATAATGGTATGGGGAACTTTATTGCAGCAGGAGTTGGGTAACTTATTAAATGTTAGGAGTATATTCAATGCAAAGGAATACATTTGAATATTAGAAACAGAACTGTTACCAAGTATCCAATAGCTGGTAATATCCCAGACCTTTCTTTTTCAACATGATAATGCCCCTGCACACTGCTAAAGTCACAAAAAATTGCTTTCTGATAATTCAATTAATGTGATATTTTGGCCAGGTCAAAGCCCCGATTTTAACCCAATCGAGAATATTTGGTCCATAATTTCTCGTGCATTGGCTGGAAGAACTTTTTCGAACAATGACAAACTGTCGGAAGCTGTACAAAGCGAATTGAATAGCATCTCCTCTTCACAGTGTTCCACTTTGATTGAGAGCATGTCTAAATGGATTGATCTTTTAAAGAAATCAAAAGGGAATGCGATTCCATATCAAGCATTTATTAAAGTAAATGTCTTGTTCTGTTATTAGTCTCGTCTAAGTTTCCTTGTTCAATTGTTCATTGTTCAATATAGCACATAGTACAAGAAAATGTATAAAATTTGTTTGACCCATTTCTTTTGCTTATGAGTATATATATATATATATATATATATATATATATATATATATATATATATATATATATATATATATATAAAGTAATGGTTGTGTGATTCCAACGAGAGATGTATATTTAAAAGGGTGTAGCCAGCAACACTTGTTGATTTTTATGACTTTCATAATTTTTCATATTTTTAAATATTTTCATAACGCGTTTCGAGCCTTATTTAGTTCGCTTGACATATCTTTTAGTTAAAAGTTTTTTTTTAGTGAGAAGTTTGATTTTGGTGAAAAGTTTATGGGATTCCTTTTTGGAGATCATTTTAGTTCGGCTATCACGATTGTGCTTTTGAAAGATATGTGGATGTGAGACTAGATGTCTCCAGTGAGACAAGAGTTCATTCGGTCACCAAACAGACATAACACCTCCCACCCACCAGTCCATTTGGTGGGTGGGAAGTGTTCAGTCTATTTGGTGAATATTTTTATGATCTTTTTCCTTTGTGATGTGTGTGTGTGTGTGTGTGTGTGCGTGTCAGTGCGTGTGTGTAAGTGTAAGTGGGTTTGCGTTGCGTGCGTGTATGTGCGTGTATGGGTTAGAATCTGTGATTTCTTCTTTCAACATGTGTATGTACTTGTATGTGTTCCTATTTACTTGTTTCATTACGAGGGTCTAGTTGGGCACAAGGTCGGTCCCTAATATAAACATACATGCAGACACATATACACACACACACACACACACACACACATATATATATATATATATATATATATATATATATATATATATATATATATATATATACAAATGATGATTGCAACGTCTTGTCAGACATTTAAAATCCATGAGCCCAAATGTCTGAGGGAGTATCTATACAAATATGATGTTACAGAGTCTTAGCTTTGTACGACAGCTAAGCCTCTCTCTCGGTTCA
Organism: Euprymna scolopes; assembly: GCF_053919585.1. NCBI lineage: Eukaryota > Metazoa > Mollusca > Cephalopoda > Sepiida > Sepiolidae > Euprymna > Euprymna scolopes. The sequence goes on along the minus strand of NC_136505.1, from coordinate 14,579,175 downwards.
AAATGTTGAGATCCAGCACCAAGCAAGAGCAAGATAGCCAGCAACAAATTAAACTTCAGACCAGCTTAATGCGGGTACTGATCTTCCGCTTTATGTTTTTTTAAATCAGAGATTTGCTTCTCCTAGAAAGGTTGCCTTCACCACGGCTTACGGGAGCCCTCTCTACCCCAATACACATATACACACACAAATATACAAATACATACATACATACATACATACATACATGCATCTATATATACATAAAAAATGGAAAATAAATGATAAATATATAAAAAAATAAATAAAATAAGAGTAAGGGTATAAATATATACATATATATACACACACATATATATATACACATACACACACACGCCACACACACACACACACACACACACGCCACACACACACACACACACACACACACACACACACACACACACACACACAAACACACACATATATTGATTAAAATTGCCTTAGTCTAGAGAGATTTTCTTTCATTGAATGTGGGCAGAATGGTGCATTTTGTTTCCAGTTATTTGTTTAGTTGGGGGAATCGGTATTATATTGGATGTGAATGTGCGTGTCCGTGCAGAGTACGCGTGCGTGAGTGCGCGCGCGCGTGTGTGTCATCGTACTTGTCTTGATTCGTGTGTGACAAGCACGATGAGGAACACACGTGCACTCACATGTGGAAAGAAGAAATCACAGATTCTAACCCATACACACGCATACATGCACGCAACGCACACACACACACACACACACACACACACACACACACACACACACACACACACACACACACACACACACACCGAAAGCACAATCGTGTTAGCCGAACTAAAATGATCTATAAAAAGGAATCCCATATACTGTTCACCAAAAACACACTTTTAACTAAAACAAATCTGAAGAAAAGCTAAATAAGGCTCGAAACGCGCTATGAAAATATTAAAAAATATTAAAAAAATGATGCATTTAGCGTATTTTATCTGTTTTTTTTAATTTAATAATATAACTATGCTTGCTAGATGTTGAGATGTTTTTAAGCTATGTTTCAAAGTTAACTCTTTCTATACCTATTTTTTGGTATGGTGAAATAAATCCTATCGAGAGTGCTCAACTGTTTCAGGAGCTAATTATGACTACTTCATTTAATCTAGGCACCGCCAAAAATGGCCGAAAAATCAAGTTGTTGTTTTTTAACACGAAATTACATTTATTAAAATCCATTATTTCTGAGTAACTTTTTTTTTGTCCAGAAAGATAAAAACCCTGAATTTTATCATATAGAAAACAGAATAATGTAAAGCTTTTTCTACTATTTTAAATTTAATTTTAAATGTTAAATTTTCCCCAAAAGTTAACAATTGACATTTTTTGTCTTGCACAAAAAACGAACATAAATATTTAAAAAAAAAAAATTTGAAATAATTTATTTATTTGTTGTCTAACTAAGATTTAGGGTGATTTTCTATGAGAATATGCAAAAATATTATAATATAAGTACCTGGATTTCAAATAATTCCACTTATTCATATAGACAACCAGTTACTTCGCGTCGATCTAGACAATGTTTACGTTTGTGCTTAATAAAAAGCAAACTATGGAAGACCAAACAGGCCAAAAAAAACTTATTTTTCAGTGACGAAAATTTCAATGTATTATTAATGCTGAGGCTGGCCAGTACCAGATGGGTGACCATTTGTATGAGTTTGGTTTTTAATGTGTATGTGTGTGGGGGCCAGGCTCCCCAACATGGGGGGGACAATTTAAAGCAGAATAAAAATGATTTCAGCGCGTTCGGTCCACCGTAGTCGAAAGGCGGCAAACGTTTTCAAACGGGATCGAAAAAAATGATGCTATTTTTAACACAAAGGGCACAATATTTATCGAATTTTTTTTTGTATCGATTCTTCAAAGCATGCCCTGTTTAATAATGGTCATGCATTATTCGGCTCGCTAAAGAAAAATTATTTATTAATTAATTATTTAATTTATTTATCAAAGATTTTAAAATGGCTTTTTTCGTATAAATATTAAAACATTTTTTTTTGTTTTGCTTAAATTAAATTAATTATTTTACTTAACATATTCACCGAATTTCACACTTCAAAACTCAAAAGCGGGATAATTAAACACAATCAAAGTTCTGATATTCAGACGTCAAAATAAGGTATGCAAACAATTTTTTTTTTAAATCTATAATTCTGTCCCTTACAACAACACAATATGTTGTGTTCAGTTTCAGATGATTATTTTAAGCATATTTGTACCCCCTCAAAACAAGGGGGTTTTGTAAGCAAAAAAAAAAAATATATATAAATATCGTTTATGAAAAATAAGTACACTGTTATAAAGTTCATTCTTCTCTTAATAATCGCTGAAAATTTCGTATGGATCGGATAATTACCTGATTTTTGGTAGATTTTTAAAAAGACGGTCCGTCAAAAAGTACTTACTTGCCCCCCCCCCTCCCAGTTTTGGCGGTGCCTAATTTAATCACATTAATTAATATATATATATATATATAATTAATATAAATGCTTAAATTTCCGGTATTTATTTCAACAGTGCTCAATACATAGGTAGAGCTGGGTAGTAAGTTATGAATATATATATATATATATATATATATATATATATATATATATATATATATATATATATATATATATATACATACGGCAATTTAAGCTAAAACCGTAGGATTCTTTTTTGTGTATGTGCTCGTTTTTGTTAAGGAAGAAAATTTACGCATAAATTTTATTTTCTTATATTAATTTAAGTTGTGTGTATATGAGTATATATGTTGCAACATCCCATTTAAACAGTTCATCTAAAACCTGAACAAACCACAAATTTTCGATCAGCATTGTCGACATCAAAAGTTCTCGAATTAAATAAAAACGTATTACACAAAATGAAATTACGTAAAAATAACATTAGAAACAACAGTTCCGCCATTTTTAATGTTCTATTTCGAGTCATCATCATAACAACAACAACAACAACAACAACCACCACCACCACCACCACCACCACCACCACCACCACCATCATCATCATCTGAACTTTTTACCAGTAAGAAAAATAAATAAACATAAAAATAAGTCAAGATTGTATTTTTTTAGTGAAATCATAGCACTAATTTGGGGAAAATCTGAATCTTAAAATATCTTTCCTGGTTTAAATTTTCAGATTTCTTTTAATTGGAATTTAAAATATTGCCATTTTTTTCAAGGGAGAGTTGCCAGCACCTTCAAAATCTATCGCTGGATTGTCATGAATTGAAGGGACGTGCCCAGGGTGATGAAGACAAGTTTCCAGCCAGGGATATGGCCTTTGATGTGGTTTCAAGTTAGGACCACATCATGCCAACTCAAATCTTCAAAGTCGGCTTGAAAGTCAACACCAAAATGTACCTGGATGTGATGAAGAGTGTGGTGATCCCCTGGTGCAATCAGATAACCCCTGGTAGACCCTGAGTGTGGCAACAGGACTCGGTGCTGGCCCACAAGTCCAAAGAGACCCAGGCTTGGTAACAGAAGGAGTGCTATGACTTTGTACCTTTTTCTCACTCCCCCCTCCTCCCCCGACTTGAACACGCAGGAAAACCAGCGCTCCTAATAGAGGAGCATTCTGACCTTTAAAAATACCTGGGTTGCCTCGTCGACAATCCCCGATCAAGGCGCCTCAGACAGTAAGCAATAAACTAACTCTACTCGAAAGATGGAAGGAAACGCTTGGGAGGGTGGACCTCCTAGGACTATCCAGCCCGCCAGATCAAACGCAACTGAAACGATCCAGTTCCTGCCAGATTGATTGTCGAGATCGAAACTTCAACTAGCATATGTCTGCAATCGCTTCTACGCGGCAAATCAATGCCACAAATCGTTACATCGATGTTCAGATGTACGCAGACAAGTTTCCAGACTTTTTCTGTACAGGCATTTAAAATTGTCGTAGACTCTTGCAAAGTCAGTATGTTATTGCTATACATCTTATTGTTATGATTTCAGGTTCAAATGAACAGCTACAGCAGGAATTGGAACGCACCCTACTTAAGCCTGATTGTCACAACTAGTGAATTTCAAAAATGCAATCTAGATGTGAGGACCCTTTAGAAGAACGATGTGCAATAAAATTCTGTTTTAAACTTAGAAAAAAAATGTCACAGAAACGTATGGAATGCTTCAGACTGCTTTTGAACCGTCTTGCATGAATCAGTTTTTGAGTTGTAAGAGATTCAAGAACGGTATGGAATCTGTAAGGGATGATGAGAGGTCTGTGAAGAATAAGGAAGTCAGAACACAGAGATGATTGGCCAAATAAAGAATTTCATGGATAAGGACCATCGTGTGTCTTTAGAGACAATAAGTGCACGGTTTAATGTCAGTGTGGGAACTGTACACGCGGAAGATTTGTGCAAAGTTTGTCTCAAGGGTGCAGTCCACAACTCCATTCTTGTCACAGACCAAGATAGACATCAAGATAGTTCCTCGCCCTCCCTATAGTTCATACCTTGCACCCTGTGACTTTTGATTATTCCCTAAGTTCAAGGAAAACCTTAGAGGTTGTCGTTATGAGACAATTGAGGAGATGAAAGAGGCTGTGACGAGGGTGATTAATATGCTTACACAAGAGGACTTCTATGGGGCCTCCCAGTAGTTGTTGGAACAGTACAACAGGTGCAATGCAACCGGAAGAGAGTAATTCGAAGGGGATTAGAGTTTCATTTGTGTACTATCAATAAAAATGGCCATACAAGAAAAAGTCTCGTCGACAATCCCCGGTCAAGACGCCTCAGACAGTAAGCAGTAAACTAACTCTACTCTTATTGAAGACACCTCGTAACTATATTTATAGTCTTTGGGCAAGTTCATTATTTTTGAAATATGTGAATCAGCTTTAATAATAGCAATCATGTTTTTTTTTTTTTTTAATAAAAATGTTAAAAATTAAAATAGCTAAAACGATTTTCTTTTGTAACCCGTTTGAAGCAAATTTTGTTTTTGGTTAGTGAAATTATTGAAGTGCATGATTGGGTCCGACGGGGTTTCATGTCACGACAAGTTAAGCCGAAATATCATTTGGGACTTTGCTGCATGGATTGTGCGTGATTGAATTGCCAATCGCCATACTTGTTGCTCGCAGGCGGAACGATAATTGAGAAACTCTAGAACAACAAGAAGAAAAAATATCCCGGGTGAAAAGCACGGAAACACACAACCTGGATGATTGAATCGTTTCAAATTACGTCCATCCATTGACACTGCTCCCAAGGCAGTGCATGGAAATCTTTAATTACTTGCGTTCATAAAAACGTATCACCAACAAACACTTCCGACACACACACACACACACACACACACACACACACACACACACACACACACACACACACACACACACACACACACACACACACACGTACATATGTGTGTATATATGCGTGTATATATATATATATATGTATAAATATATGTGATGAGAAGAATGGAAATAGTATTCCGACTAGATAGACAGATAAAGAAGAAACAAACCAAGTCACACGTCCATCAAAGTTTCGTTTTTATTGTAGATTTATCCAAAAGAAGTCTTACTATAAAGACGAAACGTTGATGGACGTGTGACTTGGTTTGTTTCTTCTTTTACATCTCTCTCTCTCTCTCTCTCTCTCTCTCTCTCTCTCTCTCTCTCTCTCTAAACAGTCGTGAGAGATGAGGGGGGGGGAATTATTCCCAACTCGTATTTAGGTAAAAATGCACTTTCGTAAATAATTGAATTCATTCAAAACATATCGCTAAAACAAAAACAAATAACGTCTAAATCGCGATATATCCAAACAGTCGTGTGAGATGGACGAGCGCGTTAAGAGTTTAGGCTCATTACCGTGGAGTCCCGATTTCAAATCTCGCTAGATTCAGCCACTTTGATTAGTCGTAGACGACGAAACACGTGTCAGTGGACAATTATATTTCATAAACACTATATATATATATATATATATATATATATATATATATATATACACTTCCGGACATTCATATCTGATCTACCTCTGCATACCACGTTGAAAGAGGATGTGTCTTCCATAGTATCAGACCTGACCGAATGGTAAATTGTAGGCATAAACCAATTCATACCAGCCAAAAAATTCCAACAAAAACCTAACAGCCAGCCATGGTTCTCCCCAAAATGTGCTGCTGCCATCACGCACAGAAATCACTTTTCCATAGCTACCAACGTAATAGATGCACTGAGACTAAAGCGGCTTTCAGGACTGCCAGCAACCACTGTAAAAGAGTAATAAAAATGCAAGAGAGCTATATGCTCAGTCCGTTAAATGCAAAGTAGCTGGTCAGCGGCTTGGTTCCCACCAGTTTTGGCAAATAGCAAACAGGACCCTGAACAGAAGCGTGCGTTCTATCCCAACCATCATCAATTTACCAAGAACTTCGCAGCTAATTCTACCGTATGTGACGAAGGCCACCAACTCCCCGTATTTCCTCCTATAACAGACAACACGCTATGCAACATACAAATATCTGTGCATGAGGTCGCCAAGCTAATCAAGAACCTTGATTCCAGTAAAGCAACTGGCCCTGACGGCATTCCAGTTATAGTACTGAAAAAGCTCCAACCAGAACTTGCTCCCATACTTACAAAACTGTTTAAGCGTTGCCTTAAGGAGAAGTGTTTCCCAACACTCTGGAAAACCTCATTAGTATCCCCTGTACTTAAGAATTCAGGTGATAAATCGTTTCCCTCTCAGTACCGACCAATAAGTCTCCTGTGTGCCATGAGTAAGTTGTTGGAATCTATATTAAATAGAGAGTAGTCAACCACCTCAGCAGAAATAACCTGCTTAATGACATGCAATATGGTTTCCGTCCTGCAAGATCTACAGCAGATGTGCTAACGGTTATATCTTATAGGATTAGCACATCTCTTGACAAAGGCTTCCTTTCTAGGGAAATTGCTCTTGACATATCAAAGGCCTTCGATAAGGTATGCCATAAGGGCCTACTTCACAAGATTTCCAGCTACGGTATAATTGGAAATATTAAATCATTTCTCTCTGATAGGCTCATAAGAGTAGTGGTTGATGGGCAGAAATCAGAGGCCCTCAGTATTAATGCTGGAGTCCCTCAGGGGTCCATCATGGGCCCAACTCTCTTCCTGATCTACATCAATGATCTTCCCAATCACATCCTTACATCATTCATAGACATTTATGCTAACATATCTATGGTAGCACATCAAAATCATTCGTTGACATCTATGCTGATGACACAACCATCTACGGCAACGCATCAAAGGCCGTAAATGACAAAGTTCTCTCTGATTCCCTCTCCTCTGATCTTGAGCGCGTGGTTCAGTGGGGGAAGAGGTGGCTGGTCACTTTTAATGCATCTAAAACCAAGCCCCTATCTTTACATCATCAACGCTCTGATCCCCATCTGGCATCAATTGAAATGGATGGCTCTCGTCTTGGGGAGGCTCCACGTTTTGACAAGCTTCTGGGCTTGACTTTTACTCCTGATCTGAAGTGGAACACGTACATCAAGTCTGTTGCCAAGGTCGCTGAGAAAATGGTGGGGTCATTCTACCGCTCCAGAAGATATCTCACTACTGATGCAATTCTCTATCTGTATAAAAGCCAAGTACGTCCAAGGATGGAGTACTGCTGCCACATCTGGACAGGAACTGCTAAAACAGCCTATCCTGCCTTGACAGAGTACAGAATAGGTTTCGTGGTTCAGTGGGGGATGCCCTTTTCTCTACCCTGCAACCTCTCTCCCACAGGAGAGACGTTGCGAGCCTGTATTTGTTTTATCGTTACTTTCATGGCAAGTGCTCGTCTGAGCTCCAATCTCTGGTCCCCCTCGCCAATCTTTTACGATAAACACCCGTCTAGCTGAAACCACTGTCATTAATTTTCCCCCCTCTTTATCTGTGCCAAAACCAAAACGCAGATTCCATGAACAAATCTTCTTTCTTAGAAGTGCACGCCTGTGGAACTCTGTTCCGTTTGCCTGTTTCCCATCTGACTACAACCTTGATGTCTTCGAGTCCAACATAAACAAATTCCCGATGAACCGACCCCTTAAGTAAAACACTTTATCAAATCTCCAATAATAACGCACTGTACACGCAATAATCCTTATCCCCGAGTGGCTCCCGGGCCTTGATAAGTGGTGACTACCTTGTAATATATATATATTCACTACCCACCCAGCAGCCGTATAGCGTAATAGTGAGAAGCCTTGATTCGTTTGGGCGGTCGGGTTTCGATCCTGGCTTGAGCTAGTAGCCTGTCTAGTCATACTGATGAGTTGTGATACAGCGAAACAGTACTGTATGTGGATGAATATATATATATATATATATATATATATATATATATATATATATATATATATATATATATATTGGGCAGTCGTAAAATACGCTTAAATATGATCTTTTTATTAATGCAGATTTCGCATTTATTATTACACTAGCCTGAGCGCCCGGCGTTGCCCGGCTGTTTGGAGGTGTATGTTGAGCAAAAAAAAAAAAAAAGAAAAAAGCATTGGTAGTAGGCATGCAGGCTCGAATCCATACTGCAAAGGTGACAAAGAACGTGACCCCCCCCCCAAAAAAAAACTGACGTCTTTGCTCTTTAAATTAAACCTAGACAATCGAAAAGAAGGGATGACTTTCGAAAATATCGATGAAAAAAGCGACTCCTCCCTGTAGAAAAGGGTGAAGGAATTAATGTTTTTGGTCAATTTTTCGATATTTATCGTCCAAAATGATACCAATCTCGTGGAAATCCGTTGCCTCTGTCGAAAGTTTTAGGCATACATACATGCATACATACATACATACATACATAGTAATGATGTAAAAAGTTTAAAAAAAAATGACTTGTCCGCCACCACCGAGAATCGGAACCAAAACGATTTACTTTTTCCTTTGGCGTTAATGCCTGAGCTATGAAGACATGTTTGCTGCAAGGCTAAAAATTAAAACCTACACCAATAGCTATTAGGTTACGCATGCATAATCGTAATGTCGTAGTTCGACCTTTACCTGACAAATTCCATTTTTTAATCTTCATACTTTTGCACCGATTTCCCCGGCTAAAACCAAAATATATAGTTTAGCATGCGTTCGAATACCCTATATATTAAGTTAATCTCTGTAGACCAAAAACAGACAAACACAGTTGCAAGTTTAGACAAATATATATGCACACATACATATAAGTTTAAACAAATATACAAACACATACATAAATATATATATAAATATATATAGAAAGAGGTTTTTGTTTACTATAACCTTTTTACGCAAATATTACGCAAGTATAAATTATGTAGAATATTTGCATTACACGTAATAGTTAACTAAAGATAATTATTTCAATAGAAAACCGAAAAACCTAACAGGGAATAAATTAAAATGAATGTTTAAAAGAATATGAACATTAACTAGATCTTTTGCTAATAAATGCAATTCCAAGTCTCATATATAATAAAGTTGTATTTATTTTTTTTAATAAATAGAAAAAAAGGGCTTTTAATATGAATATCATATGAATATCAATGCACAAAAAATCTTAACTTATATACACTTGTGCCCGATATTATTCATACCCCTCGGATCTTTGAGATTTCTATAAGAATATTGCTCAAACCAGAAGGTAGACAATATTAAAGGGATTTCAAACAATAAATCAAGCATAAGCATTTAATTTAAACTCAACAAATAAATAAATTATGCAAGTTTGAAACATTATACAAAGAAAAACAATAATGGCACTAGTTCAAAATTATTCATACCTCTCTTACTAATAGTCAGTAGCATGCCCTTTATTCTTAATAACTGCCTGTAACCGTTTGGGATATTTATCAACAAGGTTTTTACAAGCATCAACACTGATTTTTTACCATTCTTCAATGCAGTAGTTCTCCAAATCTCTCAAATTTCTAGGTTTCCGCTTTTTAACCTCAGTTTTCAATATGTGCCCGAGATTTTCGATAGGGTTCAGGTCGGGACTCTGGCTAGGCCATTCCAAAACATTAATTTGATTATCCTCAAACCATTTCTTGACTATTTTGGCAGTATGTTTTGGATCATTATCCTGTTGAAGGACCCAGTTTGGTCCTAAATGGAGCTTCTCCGCATCCTGTCTAATGTTTTTCTGGAGTATCTCCAAATATTGCTCCCTCTTCATGGTTCCATCTATCTTGACCAAACTACCTGGACCACTAGCCGAAAAGGAGCCCCAAAACATTAGGCTACCACCACCATGTTTCACCGTGGGTATGGTGTTCTTTGGGTTGTAAGCTTCTCCTTTCTTCCTCCAAACGTAAGAAGCATCCATATGGCCAAACAATTCAATTTTTGTTTCGTCAGTCCACAAAATACTTGAGAAAACGGACTCTGGAGAATTCACATGGGTCCTAGCAAACTTTAGACGTGCTGCAAGGTGTTTTCCGGTGTGCAATGGAGTCCTTCTTGGTCTTCTTCCTTTCAGACCATTTTCATGCAGAGTCCTTTGCAATGTTTG